>NC_042616.1:711675576-711985606 GCF_901001135.1 Rhinatrema bivittatum
ATTAAGAACATTAATAGTGCATTTTTTGCTTGTGTTAAGATATTAGAATATGTATGCATGAGAATATGGATGTTGGAATGTATAAGAGGGGTTTTAGATAGATTAATACGTGTTTATATGATATCGCTTCTTTGGCATTGTTTAAATACATTAAGGTCTCTGTGAATAAAGTGGTATTAAAGAGATTTATTACTGATCATGATTTTGTAAACTGATAAAGTGGATACTGTTCTTATTGATACATGTTTTGGAGAGTCATTTTTCTGTAGAACAGTTTGATGTAATCTTGTTTGTTTTTTACTTCATTGTATACAATGAAAATCTGAAAATCTGGAGCCATTTGGCAATCCAACTGCAAATAAGCCAGGGTTGGGGCTGCCCCATTTCCCACTTATCCCTTCCAAGAGGGTCTTCCAACAAGAAAGGGGCAGGAACAATCCCCAGTCACTCCTGTCCTGCCAGCTTCCTTTTAAAAATGGTGCTGTTCTCAGGGCCGGGCCAATGGCATATCATTTCATGGTCATAAAGTGTCAGGGCTGTAAAGCAATGCAGCCATAAAAGGATTTGTAGTTTTGATTTCCCTATTAAATGTTCTAATAAAAGCAAGACTACAAGTCCTTGCATGCAATGGAGTAAAACAAAGACTGGATCAATCTATCCTGAAAATCTGGAGCCAGGTGGCAACCCTAATTTGCAGCAGAAGGGGGAGGGGCAGAAGGGCCCATGAAGGCCCCCGCTCAGTTAAGGTAGTGGTGGGGGAGACCAGGGAAGCTCCAAAAATGTCCAAAACTTTTCAGACATTTTTGGGTATGTTTAGTTTCAGTTCGTTTTGTTTGGAACAAACTGAAAATAGACTTTTGTTCCAAAAAACACATTTGTTTAAAATAAATGTACATCCATAGTTAACATGGGGCAGGAAGGTCCAGAGCAGGGAACAGGACAGCACCCACCTGTAGTGGAGTTAGTTTGAGGTAGAGTGGATAGAAAGAGTAAAGCAGGTATTGGGCAAGGGCAGAGCAATATTTATCTCTTACTCATCCCAGAGTGGAATGATTGGACCAAGAAAACTCAGGTCTAGGATACCCCTCTATCTCTGATGGCATGACATGGCACAACATGACCTAGCCTGGCTCAGGCAGACAGAATGAGACAGGTACTCCTCCCAACCTCACCTCTCCCTCAGCTCAGACTCCCCCATACAGAACAAACAAAACCTACAAACAGACTCCAAAAGCCAATACAATCCCTCAGGGTGATAGCACGAGCACACCTGAAGCTAGACATTTTACATGTGAGATGCCAAGTCATGAAGGGATTAGTAATATTATTATTTTAATGGTCACCCTTTTGCACTGGAATTCCATTGCTTAAGGAGAATTCTAACAAGTGGGAAAGGAGAAGGCTTCCTTCTGCAGGAGAAAAGAAGCAGAACAAATCAGTGCAAGGTATGGGAATTATTTCTTTTTTCACATTCTATAGGAAATAAAGAGAAATCCGATATTGAAATTCTTGTGAAAGCCTTTATTATTTATTAATCAGAAAAACAGAGTAAGTGCTCAAAATGAAATACTGATCATAAAAGCAAGCTCTACTGTCTGTCTAATGTATATATGGCAATCAGTAATATTCACCTTTTAGCAGTTACAAATGTATTTGTTATTTCACTAGTTCTAAATTTCTTTAAACAGCTCCCCCACAATTTCACTGAACACTTGTAAAGAATCATGTGCTGAACAGAGTCACAATTTCCTTGTTTGGGCTAGAATCAGACTTACCCATGCCGTGTATGATGTCCTTTCTGATATCATTGCTCATATGGACCAATCAGATCTAGTTAGTCTGAGGTAATTTGTAACTTTCTTTCTAAGATGGCTGCTTTCAGAGGTTCAGGAGAATTTTTTGAGCAAATGTTTAATTACAAAAATAATTTAACAATATAATATTTGACACTGCTTATCAGCTTTATTTTTAAATGCTGCATAGGAGACAGAGGGTACTTCTTTCTTCTAAATTGTCTGATTTGATTGATTCATGTACTTTAGAAGCTGAGATGCTGATAGGTCTCTGAACTGTGATGATCACTGTGATATAAGGGTCCCAAAACTGTGAAAGACTCCCTAGTCGTATCAGATTCCATTGTCACGGGCTGCTTCATCTGCTAATATAAGGATTAAAACCTTGTCCATTGAAGAGCTTTTTTTTTTGCATAACACATCTGAATAGATAGAAACCATGCCTTGTCAACAAAAAGAGTTTAATGCAAAGCCAGAGCATATTACTTAAAAGTGACTCATAGAAAACCAAAGATTCCTGAAGTTTCCCAACTGTTCTTGTATGAGCCCTTTTATCTCTTACAGACAGCAGGATACTAAGTGAAAATTGCTTTAATAGCAAAGCACTCACCTGTTCCTGACATACTGCTTAGCCCTAAGGTCTTCATTTTCCAAAGGCTTAATCCCATTCTGTGCCCATGGGGGAAAATCTTTGGAAAATAATTGCTGACTCTGGGGAGTCAGATCATTGGAATGCAGATCCTTATGAAATTAGCTCTTAGCCATTTATATGTGTTGCGGTCTCCACCGCTTCCCCCCTATCCGCTCTGCACTGCGCTTACCTACAGTGGTGGAAACACCGCTCCCGCAGCTCTGCCGGCCCTCCAGGGCGTCCGCCATTACCAGCTCATCTCCCTGCCGCCACGCGCGCGCGCGTGAGGACGCACACTATGGACGCACAGCCGCCGGAAGTCTGGCCCTGCCCGGGCTAACGACGCCACGCCCCAAGCTTGATTTAACCGGCGTTCGGTTACCGTCTCATTGCCTTGCAACGAGGGTCGCTACTGGTTAGTAGTTCTGAGTTGCGCTTCGCTTGTTCCACGTTCCTGACTTGACTTCTGCTAGTTCCTGACTCCGCTTCTGCCTGCCGCCTGCCATTGACCTCAGCCTGTTCCTGACTCCGCTTCTGCCTGCCGCTTGCCATTGACCTCAGCCTGTTCCTGACTCCGCTTCTGCCTGCCGCCTGCCATTGACCTCAGCCTGTTCCTGACTCCGCTTCTGCCTGCCGCCTGCCAGTGACCTCAGCCTGTTCCTGATTCCGCTTCTGCTCGCCGCCAGCCACTGACTATTGCCCATGCCTGATTCCGCTCCTGCCTGCTGCCAGCCTGACCTGGGTTCGTCTGCGTTCCTACTCGCAGGTTGCTTCATCTCACAGCACGCTACAGACTCTGTTTCTGCTCACAGTCGGTTCCAGTTCACGCTACAGACTTCGTTCCTGCTCACAGCTTGCTTCAGCTCAGCACGCTACAGACTACGTTCCTGCTCATAGCTTGCTCCAGTCCACAGCACGCTATAGACTCTATATCTGCTCACTATCTGCTCCAGCACACGCCGGACCCAACTAGCCCACAGACTACAGCATTCCTATTGGACTACCTTATCATACTCTCTGCTAGGGGTGTGCATTCGGATTGACCGCATTAGTAAAACGCAACTCATATTTTTTTTTTACTTAAAAAATTGATTCGACATAAACGATCGGATTTCCCACATATCGAACATAGATATGTTCGATATGTGGGAAATCGCGATTGTTGAGCCAAAATAAAAATATAAACCCCCTCACCCTCCTTAATCCCCCCCCCCCCCCCCGACTTACCACAACTCCCTGGTGATGGAGCGAGGAGTGAGGACGCCATTTCTGCAATCCTTGGCGAGAAGCATGTGACGTCGGCGGCACGTCGAGTGACGCCGGCGTCACGTGATTCCCGGCTCGTTCGCGCCGGACGGCTCGTTCGGCCCAAAAAGAACTTTTGGCCAGCTTGGGGGGGTCAGGAGGCCCCCCCCAAGCTGGCCAAAAGTTCTTTTTGGGCCCCCCAAGTTGGCCCCCCCAAGCTGGCCAAAAGTTCTTTTTGGGCCGAACGAGCCGTCCGGCGCGAACGAGCCGGGAATCACGTGACGCCGCGTCACTCGACGTGCCACCGACGTCACATGCTTCTCGCCAAGGATTGCAGAAATGACGTCCTCACTCCTCGCTCCATCACCAGGGAGTTGTGGTAAGTCTGGGGGGGGGGATTAAGGAGGGTGAGGGGGTTTAAATTTTTTTTTTGCACATATGTACATATACCCAACTCATTGGATTTTTTTTATGTCCATATTGGCCGCAAGTGGGACCCCCTTTCGGACATAAAAAATATGAACATAAAATTTTGCTCTGCACATCCCTACTCTCTGCCCAGGCCTTCTTCTTCTATAGAGACTCTCACTGTTCTCCTAAGTCCCAAGGTTCTAGGACCCTACGGGCTTGTCTGGTCGAATCAAAGATGAACTGGCAGGAAGGGAAATCCCTGATGATTTGAACGACTTAATGGACATTGCGGGTAAAGTAGACCGCCGTCTTCAGCAGCGGGACAGAGAGAACCGTTCGTCTAGTAGAAGTCTGCATCGCCTGCCTGCCTCCTCTAAGTCACCCCCGCTGAGGGCTTCTTCTGCTTCTACCCCTGCATCCGAACCCATGCAACTGGGCAGGTCACCACTTACTCCGGAAGAGAGGAGCCGACGGCGCTCCCTGGGCCTCTGCCTATATTGTGGGGGCAAAGGACATTACCTGTCATCCTGCACTGAGCACCCAGGAAACGCTCGTGCCTAGGTTATACCGAGGAGCTACACCTAGGTGCTACCGGATCAGCTCCTCTCTGCACACTTCCTGTAACCCTCAAATACCCCGGTGGGGAAATCCAGGTTCAGGCCTTCGTCGATTCTGGAGCCGAGGGGAACTTTATTGTGGCCGAGCTGGTGACGCAACTTGCCCTGCCTACTGTACCTAAGGTTCCTCCTCTATGGATCTCCTCGATCCGAGGGACTTTGCTTCCTGGGATTATCTCTTTTTCCACGAAACCAGTGACTCTGCAGACAGGCCTATTTCACTCCGAGGAAATCTCTTTACTTGTCCTGGAACGAGCAGTGCATCCGCTGGTGTTGGGACTTCCGTGGCTTCGTCAGCACTCTCCCGTCATTAGATGGGATGATTTCCAATTAGTCAGCTGGGGTTCTGCCTGCTTTGAACGGTGCCTACACCTCCCACATCCTCCTCAGTCTCTACATCTCTGTTCCTCGCACCTTCTGCCTGAGGCCTACCAGAATTTCCAAGATGCCTTCTCCAAGGAGATGGCGGAGATCCTTCCTGAACACAGGCCGTTTGACTGTCCCATTGACCTGATTCCAGGTACCACACCGCCCCGTGGCCGTGTGTATCCTCTATCATTGCCCGAGACCAAGGCAATGTCCCAGTACATCTCAGAGAACCTTGCCAAGGGGTTCATCCGTCCATCCCGTTCACCGGCAGGTGCCGGATTCTTTTTCGTGGCCAAGAAGGATGGCTCGCTTCAGCCGTGTATTGATTACCGCGGCCTCAACGCCATCACCAAGCGAGACCGGTACCCACTCCCGCTTATCCCAGAACTGCTGGGTCGTCTTCAAGGGGCTCGTATCTTTACGAAGTTGGACTTTAGAGGAGCCTACAACCTCGTCCGCATACGTCCAGGGGACGAATGGAAGACGGCATTCAACACCAGAGACGGGCATTACAAGTACCTCGTGATGCCCTTCGGGCTTTGTAATGCCCCCGCCGTCTTCCAGCACCTCATGAACGAGGTGCTTCGAGAGATGCTCCATTCCCACGTGATAGTCTATCTAGACGACGTACTCATATACTCTAAAGATATGGACTCTCCCCGCCAGCATGTCCGCCAGGTCCTCCAGGCTCTCCGAGCTAACCGTCTATATGCCAAATTGGAGAAATGTGTCTTCGAGGCCGAGTCTCTGCCTTTCCTGGGCTATATTATCTCAGCTACCGGCTTCTGTATGGACCCAGAGAAAGTAGCGGCCATTACGAAATGGCCCCGGCCCACAGGTCTTAAAGCCCTCCAACGGTTTCTGGGCTTTGCGAACTTTTATAGACATTTTATCCCACGGTACTCTCACCGGGTGACTCCTCTCACAGCCCTGACCCGAAAAGGAGCTGATGTTAAGCACTGGCCTGATGCTGCGGTTGCAGCCTTCTCTGATCTCAAGGAGGCCTTCCTCTCTGACGTCTGCCTCCGGCACCCGGACCCCTCACGACCATTCATCGTGGAGGTCGATGCCTCCAGTATCGCAGTGGGAGCGGTCCTCAGCCAGCATTCTGACTCTGGACAACTTCTTCCTTGCTCGTACTTCTCCAGGAAGTTCTCACCCACTGAAAGCAATTACTCCATCGGGGACAAAGAGCTGCTAGCAATAAAACCCGCCTTCGAAGAATGGAGACAGTGGCTCAAGGGCTCCTTGCACACCACCACCGTTTACACGGATCACAAAAATCTAGAATTCCTGACTCAGGCTCAACGACTGAACCCTCGCCAAGCCCGCTGGGCCTTGTTTTTCAGTCGGTTCGACTTTGTTTTACAGTATCGCCCTGCGGCCAAGAACCTCCGGGCAGATGCCCTGTCCCGCACCTCCTGTGCTGAAGAGGACCATGAGCCACCTCAATTCATTTTGGATCCCGCTAAGGTTCGTCTGTCTGCCATGACTATCCTCTCTCAAGACAGGACGGTGCTCTCGTGCCGGGACCAGCTGACTGCCTTACGTTGGGCTCACGACTCCTTGATCGGAGGACACGCTGGACGAGAAAGGACCCTGGAACTTGTTAACTGGTATTACTGGTGGCCTAACATCCGGCGTGATGTCGCCTCCTATGTCGCCTCCTGCCCTAACTGTGCTTGCCAGAAACCCAGTCCTGGCTCCCCTTGCGGGCTCCTCCACCCACTTTCGGTCCCCACTGAGCCATGGACCCACATAGCTACGGACTTCGTAGTAGATCTACCTCCGTCTGATGGACATATGGTCATCTGGGTCACGGTTGACCGTTTTTCGAAAATGGTCCATCTAGTTCCTCTTCCGAAGCTTCCCTCTGCACCCGAGTTGGCCCATCTGTTCGCCCAACATGTCTTCAGGCTCCACGGTCTTCCCCAGGACATAGTGTCGGACAGAGGCCCTCAGTTTGTAGCCCGCTACTGGAGAGCGCTCTGCAGATGCTGTAAGGTAAAGCTCAGTTTTTCCACAGCCTTCCATCCTCAAAGCAACGGATAGACCGAGAGGATGAATAGAACCTTAAAGGCATACCTCCGGGCCTTCATTAACGAGAGGCAAGACAATTGGTCTGAGCTCCTGCCCTGGGCCGAATTCGCATATAACAACCAGGTCCATGCTGCTACTGGCAAGTCTCCATTCCATCTGGTGTATGGAAAGCCGTTATGGCCTCCGCTGCCGCTGGAGGCTCCCAGTGCCTCACCTGCTGTTCAGGTAACTGCCCAGCAGCTCCAGGCGTTGTGGCACATGACACGAAGACAGCTACTCCGCGCGGCCGCTAGGGCCAAACAGACAGCCGATCGCCATCGCCGACCGGCTCCCACGTTCCAGCCAGGGGATAGAGTCTGGCTCAGCACGAAGAATCTGCACCTCCGACTTCCCTCTCGGAGATTCGCTCCGAAGTTCTGCGGACCATTTCGAATCGCTGAACGAGTGGGCCTGGTGTCCTATCGGCTAAGATTACCATCTTCCTTCCGGGTCCACAATGTCTTTCACGCATCACTGCTCAAGCCTGTAGTTCTCTCCCGGTACCACCGCACACCTCCGGATCCTTCGGCCACGACCATCGATGATGATCCCACCTATCAAGTGCGGGAGGTCCTAGATATCCGCTTCCACAATCGTAGATGGGAGTACCTACTGGCCTGGGAGGGCTGTGGTGACGAAGACAACACCTGGGAGCCCAGCCGTAATATCCTGGACAAAGACCTCTTGCACCAGTTCCACCGGGACCACCCAGGTAAACCCGGGCCTCTCAAGAGGGGCCGTAAAGGGGGGGGGTACTGTTGCGGTCTCCACCGCTTCCCCCCTATCCGCTCTGCACTGCGCTTACCTACAGTGGTGGAAACGCCACTCCCGCGGCTCTGCCGGCCCTCCAGGGCGTCCGCCATTACCAGCTCATCTTCCTGCCGCCACGCGCGCGCGTGAGGACGCGCACTATGGACGCACAGCCGCCGGAAGTCTGGCCCCGCCCGGGCTAACAACGCCACGCCCCAAGCCTGATTTAACCGGCGTTCGGTTACCGTCTCATTGCCTTGCAACGAGGGTCGCTACTGGTTAGTAGTTCTGAGTTGCGCTTCGCTTGTTTCACATTCCTGACTTGACTTCTGCTAGTTCCTGACTCCGCTTCTGCCTGCCACCTGCCATTGACCTCAGCCTGTTCCTGACTCCGCTTCTGCCTGCCGCCTGCCATTGACCTCAGCCTGTTCCTGACTCCGCTTCTGCCTGCCGCCTGCCATTGACCTCAGCCTGTTCCTGACTCCGCTTCTGCCTGCCGCCTGCCATTGACCTCAGCCTGTTCCTGACTCCGCTTCTGCCTGCCGCCTGCCAGTGACCTCAGCCTGTTCCTGATTCCGCTTCTGCTCGCCGCCAGCCACCGACTATTGCCCGTGCCTGATTCCGCTCCTGCCTGCTGCCAGCCTGACCTGGGTTTGTCTGCGTTCCTACTCGCAGGTTGCTTTATCTCACGGCACGCTACAGACTCTGTTTCTGCTCACAGTCGGTTCCAGTTCACGCTACAGACTTCGTTCCTGCTCACAGCTTGCTTCAGCTCAGCACGCTACAGACTCTGTTCCTGCTCATAGCTTGCTCCAGTCCACAGCATGCTCACTATCTACTCCAGCACATGCCGGACCCAACTAGCCCACGAACTACAGCATTCCTATTGGACTACCTTATCATACTCTCTGCCCAGGCCTTCTTCTACTATAGAGACTCTCACTGTTCTCCTAAGTCCCAAGGTTCTAGGACCCTACGGGCTCCTCCTGGGGGGTTCCTGGTTCCCGGGTGAAGACCTCTGCCTGTGGCTCCGCCTCCCGACCTGCCCTATCTTTGGGGTAGTTCGGCCCAAGGGTTCACTCCTGGTCTGCAGCTTCCCAGACTGCAACAATATGTAAATTTCAGGTTGATTTCTCCAAACTGATATTATTAGGAGCACATTACAATAATGTTCTCTTTCCCTTAGGACCATATTTTCCAAAAAGGTTTTCTTAGGCATGAATAAAAAGCTTGAGAAAATATAGAACTTATCCGCAACATGAAGTGTAAGCAAGCAGTGTATTCTATTCTATTCTATATACTGCCTTATTTCCCCATTAGGAGACCTAAAGTGGTTTACAGCATATAAAATAAAAAAACATTAATACAGTATACAATGCATTTTGAAAATGCAAATTGAAATGCAAAATTCAGTCTAGTTCAGTATCACATCCCTGCCTGGAATGTGTAACATAGAGTGTAACATGGTCATTCTTTGCACCTGTCAAGAACCAAGAAGCAGAAAACGCAACAAGCAACTTCTGTTGAGGATGGAACAACTTCCCATATCTATAGATTCAGATCAGTTTGTAGCTCTAAACCTGACCACTGCAGGGCAATAATGTAGAGATAATCTAACGCTTCCCTCAGTATTACTTTGGAGGCATAATAAACTTTAATATGGATTAATATAGAAAATTATATGCTTGAAATGACTATGAAAATATTGTCTTGGCGTCTTTATTTGAGATCTCATGCTTTCAGTGACACATGGGATGATAATGGGGCAGTTCTCAGGAAGAAAGCCTCTGTCTCACTGGAGATACAATATAAATTTAAATCTGTATTAATAAGAATAGATCTCTGAAAATCAGTAGTTATAAAATTAATACCTATCTGCAGAAATTTACTAGTTGTAATCATTTCTTAGGCTGCAAAAATTGTTTACCTTCATTTTTCTGCCCCTGCACAAATCAAATAATTCCCTATAGTGGAAGGAGCCCCCAACAGAGACTCCATATATGCCCTTAATTCTAATTCATAACAGTGACTAATCATGCTTTTTGAACAAAATCCCATCATAAAATCATAAGTGCCATGCTGGGTCAGACTAAGGTTCATCAAGCCCAGTATCTTGTTTCCGACAGTGGCGAGTCCAGGACACAAGTACCTGGCTGATCCCCAATAGTTGTATCTTGCTCCCACTGATAAGCGGCATTGGCTTTCCCAAGTTTACCTGGCTAATAGCTGTTTATGGACTTTTCCTTCAGGAGCTGGTCCAAACTCCTTTTGAATCCCAATATGTTAGTTGCCTTGACCAAGTACTCCGGCAACAGATTCTTTAACGTGATTGTGCATTGAATGAAAAAATACTTACTACAATGTTTTAAATCTAATTTCATGGCGTGTCCCCTAGTCCTAGTATTGTTTGAAAATGTAAATAAATATTTCCTATTTACCCATTCATCTCCACATGTGATCTTATAAATCTTTTCCAAGCTAAAGAGCCCTAATTTGTTTAGCATTTCTCCGTAAGAGAATTTTCACACCCTCCTCATCATTTTCGTTGTACTTCTCTGCACCTTTTCTATGTCTGCTATGTCTTTTTTGAGATGGGATACCAGAACTGCACACGATATTCAACATATGGTCTACTGTAGTTGATGTGCTTCTAAATCTGTATGAGACAGCTGATATCTGGAGACATGCAATTGCAGGAATCAATTGGCACCTTTATTGCAGATCCCTGTATTACAATTCCTCCTTTTGCCTTCATTTTTCCTCAGGCCTCTTTGCTTACCGTACATTATTCCTACCCTTCCTACCCTCTTCTCTTCCCTTTTTACTTGTGTTTCACCCCTCTCACTTTCATAATGCCCTCTGTCAGATGGCGCTTCCTTACTTTGTTTTTCTCTGAACATTGACTACCTTTCCTTTGTCTTCCTCTAGCTTGCCCCACACATTTGGCTGCTTCCTCCATTATTTGTCTCTTATGTGTCCTATTTTCCCACTCTTATCCCACCATTCCCATCCCATATCTCTTCCACCTGTCAGCTGTCTCACACATTGACCTTTCCTTTTGACATATCCTCGTATTCTTTCCCCAGCAGAATTCCTCCATCTACAGGTCCCCTTCTCCTTCCAACACTGGGATTTCTACTTTCTCCCATTGCCTTCTCCTACACTTGTGTTTCACATTTATTTTTCTCCTTTGTTCCATACACTATATTAAAAAGATATACTAACCTCCCTTGACCAACCTCCAAAAGTAGGGTTTCTTTTCTTTTATGCACAACCACCCCATGATCTCCATACATAACAAAGCTAAGAAAATGAGCATATTTCACCAGTAATTCCAACCATGCTGAATGCAGAAGAGGAAAAACAATTTTCCAGAGATTTATGAGGGACCCGGTAGTTCTTCAAACTATGCAGGAGGTTCTAATGCACATAGTTTGCATAATTTTTCAAAGAGAATCCATTTGCATAGTTTCTCTTTAAACATTAGCATGTGCAAAACGTGCACATTGAAAGTATCCATGTACTTTGAACCTGTTTAATTGCACAGTGGTGATGGGGGAAGGAGGTCAAAGTATTACATGTATGATGGAAAATTGAATGTGCATGTGCTGTTTTATTCCTCTGAACCAAATTTGTCCACTAGACACCCTCTTGTTAATGCAGCTAAAAGTAAGCACACATTATGGAACCGACGTGTACTCTGACCACCTTTAAGGAGGGCAGTTTTTAATCAGGCCATTTTATCCAGGTAAATACCTTTGAAAATTGCACTTTTAAATAGTTAGCCATTAGTTTTTACACTTCTGAAAACCTTGGGACAGAATTAGGGCATGTCAGATGTTGTGAGCTGGAAAATCATCTTTAGAGGTGAAGCTTATTTATGGGGGAAATCTAGAGCCCAATACAAAGTGGTACGCTGAGAGAGGGAGTGTAAGTAGCAGGGGAAGGGGAAGGGTAGCAGCATTGCTCAATGGGGGTATATGCTAAGTGTCCAAATGACCTTTATACCTGGCCCTGCACAGAATGGAAGAAACCTTTTGAAAAGTGATCTCTTAAAGGCAAGTTCAATAAGAAGGTGCCTGGCACCATGTGTTTGGGAAGTATCTTCAGTAAATCCGGCCCCTATTCTCTGTCCACTGGTTACAAACACTCTGTACCACCTGTGCTTTCCCTTTTTCACTCAGCTCTAACCTGAAACAGTTCACAGGCTTTGTAAGGAAAGTATTTGAAGTATGTGTACAGAGTTTGCTCTGAAATGTACAGTGTAGTGGGATACCATCTGGGGAATGAGCGAGTAAGTGAGGGTAATTCTGTTTCAGGAATGATTTACTTTAAAAATAAAAATCTGGCACAAAAAATAAAAATGATGTAGCAAAGTGACTTTCCAACTGAGGATTAGATTTGTTTATGAAAAATGACTACCAACTTCGTAAACACTAAACAGACGCAATAACGATGTAAACGTTTGCGCAGGTGATCCAGAATGCTTGGGCAATTGTAAGCATATGGTTCTTTTACGTGAGGTCGCCCGTGATTGCTGGTGCTGTGGGAGAGCTGAGGTTCTTATTTATTGATTTGCATATGCAGAACACATCATGTTTCCCATCGTGCTACGTTAATCTAGAGTTCTTTTTCAGAACAGCGGGAACTGAGCAGAGTCTGTACAGCTCGTGCTTTGCTTAGATGCAGTCCTAACAATTCATATGTTGGGGTTATACAATTGATTCTGTCTAAAAAAAAAAAAAGGAACCAGCAGTGTTTCTTTTCAACTGGTATTTGTAACCCAGAGTACATTATCAGAGCAAGTTTCCATTTACAAAATTCAACAACATTTGCTGATATGCATGCCCTAAAAGTTGTCAGTTTTAAGATTATTGATTGTTAAATCTGCAGTTATTACTATTGTTATTGTTTTGCTTTTCTGTGTATTGCTGATATCATTTATAGTGCTGTACAAGGGATACAATGAATGATAACCCTGCTGATCATCCCCCTTGTTCAAATAAGTGCGACTTACCATGGCCTCAGAAAGGGCCTTCATCTATTCAGGTCCTGTTTTGTAGAATGAGTTGCCCCTTCCCCCCAAAGCCCGGAGTTGTGAGCATTATTTATCTTCTCTCACAATAGTAAAAGCTTGGCCTTTTAGAAGGGCCTTGACTGGATAGGACATATGTTCTTTATTTTTCTTGGGACTGAGCAGATTTCATTTTGACCAGGATTGTGAATTCAAGTCCTTGTAGTATGGTTTCAAACATTAAGTATTCTTTGCGATGGTAGTTTTTTGATGGTAAGTAATTTGAATTGATTTATGGATCAAGCCAATATTTTAGGTTTATGTATACCGATAAATGTATATTTATTGTATTGTTGTATTTTTTTAATTGCTTATTATTGAAATATACATCTAATATAGTATGTTTCTTTGTTCTTACCGTCATTATTGATAATCACACTCACTAGAGAAGTTTGATTATAGAGTGGTATATAAATGGTAATAAATAAATATATAAATAAATGTTATCTAATTAACTAGTAATTTATTTATTCTGTTTCTAGTCAGCTAGATAGTCAGTGATGCTCCTAGCATGTCATAACAAAAGAGCAGACCTTTGGAAAGGTTGTAAAAATATATTCAGGCTACTCTGAAGGCTGTGCCCTTCTATTAGCAGTCTCTGCGCCACTGCTGGCCCTACCCTAAAGGGGTTATTCATCTTATCTAGATACATGGCTTTTATTTATATCTTCTAGGCTTCCACCCTGAATAGATTAAAATCCAAGTCAGAGCAGGAGTAAGTCCAGGTGATCTGTCTTTTTCCTGTATACCTCACACTATTTCCTATGGGAAGAACATTTTTTTTTCATTTCTTCCCTCCACTCATAGAAAATCACAGAGATGGCCCATGTTCCCCCCTCTTTTCTTTTACTCCTATTTCATTGGAATGGAAACAGAAAAATATCTCAGCAATCTCCTTTTCAAGACTATTTCTTAACACTTTTAAAGAGATAGTGCTGTAATCGCTGAAGCAAATGACAGCACTTATTTGTTTCTAAGTGGCTTTGACAGTCCTTTCATACTTGGTAAGCATTCCAACACATTTGTTAACTACATATGCACACCTCCTTTTCTTTCGTTTTTACATTCTGCACATGCACTCAAACTCCGGCACTCAGAACATTCATTCACACTCATACTCCACTAATAATACACATAGGACACAGAAAGTATAAAAAGTAAAAAAAAAAACCTTTTATTTAAAAAGCAAGGAACAAAATTTACCTTTTTCCCTCTTCTTGGAGAGGAGTGGGAGAGTGGATGATGGTCAGATCCTGATGCCTCTTTGGGAAGGAGTTGTATTTTTTTGCCCTGCCTCCAAGGAACCCCTTTTTAGGATTTCACCTGCTACATAACCTTATCCTACCTTCTGGACTCCTGCAATGTTGCCTCCACAGCAGCAGAGGCCCTCAGGTAACCCCACCTCTAGCCTTGCTAAGCTCCTTCTCTTTGCCTTTGCCATGTCTCAGCCTCAGCCCTATGTAAACCTGTCTTTCCAGAGGTTCCTTGTCTTCTCATGGTGTTACTTCTGGCTCTGTGACCTGACCCTTGTTCTTGCCTTGCCTTGTGGCTTACAGGCCTTCTATCTTTGCCCTGTGGCCTTCTTGCTTGCCTAGCCTTGTGGCCTTTGGGCCTTCTAGTTTCTTGCCTTGTCTTGAGACCCTCGGGCCTATCTTGCCTTGTTTCCTGTCTTGAGGCCATCTGGCCTGTTCTCTCTTGTATCCTGCCTTGGGGCCTTTGGACCTATTCTGTTCCTTCCATGCTTTGTTGCCTTCAGGCTTGTATGCTCTTTGTTGCTTGTCATCCTTGTCTGCCTTGTACAAATCCTACCCTAGTATGCCTTGTTGATCTTGTCATGTCTGTTCCAAGTATCCTGTCCTACCTGTACCAGAGTTCTGCCCTTGCCTTGTCTCACCCTTTGTATTCTTTAGTTCCAGGACCTGTAGAGTACCAAGCCTTGCCTTGTCTGCCAAGCCCTGCTTGCTTTGTCTGCCTTTCTTGTCTGCCTTGTCCAACCTGCCAAGCCCTGTCTGCTGTGTCTGCCCAACCTTGCCTGCCTTGTCCAGCCTGCAAAGCCTTGCCTAAGCCTTCCCTCCAGCCTGCCTCATCCAAGCCTTGTTGCCAACCTGCCTTGTTCAAGCCCTGTCTCTCCAGCCTTGCTAGTCGTATTCCAGCCTGTGTGAACTCACCACTATGATGTACTGCCGCCACAGAGACCTACTGGCCCCCAAAACCCAAGGGCTCAACCTGCAGGGGAGGGGGCTGGCTAGGTGGAATACCGGCCCTTGTCTTTTCCTGAGTCCTTCCCTGAAGTCCTGTGCTGCTCCCTTGGTGGGTTTCCCTGATTCCGGGGCCCGAAACACCCCTTCTCCTTTTGCCATCACTCCCAGAAGTCCAGTATGAGCATGTCCAGAGGAGACTGAATGAGAAAAAAGACAGATGCCTCACAGACAAGAAAAAGAGCAGCAGGTGCAAAGCAGGAGAAAAAAAAGTAGTACATACATTACACCTCCAATACAGAAAAGCCCAGAAAACACAGGTACAGTATGCCTGAGCTGCAGGACATCTGCTTTGTGGAGAGGATGCTGGATGTTCAGAGAAGTGGGATGAAACTTAGATACAATGGAGTGACAAAACATTCAAAGGCATGACAGACAGAAGAGAGAAGACATCCAATGTAAGTAGAAAAACAAAGCCAAGAATCATGACAGATCCTGCTCAGGAAAGAGAATCAGCACATGTTTTTTTATTGCTTGCATCAGATCAGACCCAAAACACAGAAAGAAAACAATGCCACAATTCATGCACGTGCACATACAAGCATGACAGTGAGAGGGGAGGGAGCATGCACTCAGGAAATGGACCAAGTGAAACACATAAACAAAATATGAGAACAAAACAGATGCCACATGGAGACAAGCGTCATATGAAAAGACATTTGCAGACACATAGATTTACACGTCTTTAGCGAGATACTGTAGCTATGTTAGTCTAGTGTAGCAAAAATGACAAGAAGCGGGTGGCAACTTATAGACTAACCAATTTATTGAGGCATAAGATTTTGAGGACGGAGTCCACTTCATTAGATGCAGCATCTGATGTACGATAACATGGACATATATAAGGAAATATAGGGTGAATCTTCTCTATCACCCACAGTTATTATTACAGAACTTCATACCTCTGAGGGTCTTCCATTAACTAGCAGAACATCCTTCCTCAATCCACTTCTGCCTCCTGACTCAGTCTGATTCCCAGAGCAGGATCAGGTGCTTCACATGTTCTAGATCAGTCTGAAATCATAAATAAAACAGAAGACTCTCATTAATGAATAAAATCCAATAAGTGCAAAACAAAGAAATAGTCTAGAGAAAAGATTCACTCTCACTCTAGAAACAGACATTGTACCCATCAACAATGTGGAAGACTCTACTCTCAAGATTGTATGAGACAAGACATGTCAGTCTTATCAGAGTTGAGTGGAGGACCCACTCAACTCTGATAGATTAGAGATAAGTATGAGTGATGAATTAGGACCCCACAGTGTTTTACCAGATCAGGCACACCTGAATGTTCTCTTGCCCACTGGGTTGTAGTATAATAAGTGCTGTCATAAAACCCACCCAATCTAGTCTTCTAAAGTTAGGGTGGGAAAGCAGGAATCAAATTAGGAAACATCTAGACTAGAAGTAAGTTTAAAAAAAAACCTTTATAATAAATAAATTCTGTTATTTGTTGTTTACAGTTTTTATTGCACTAAATAAATTAAAATATATCAACTGGTAGAAGAGTTATTTTCTTTCCTTTTCTCTAACTTCTATTTTTATTAACTATCAATATTGTATTGAGAAGTGATTCTTTCCTTCCTTTACATGTTGCAAGTGATGTTTTGTATTTCTTTCAGGTAAGTATTCACTTTTCTTTCTTTTTTTTTTTCCGTATCATAGTGTAATTATTTGTGTTTCCTCAGATTGTCCTTCTCTTTGCTTATGGTTTGTGTTATCTTTATTGCTTCTTATTTTGGCCAGAACTTATTTGTGATGGTTTCTACACTCTTACATTTTCTCCAAAGATTTCCTGTGAAGAATGCCAAAGTCTGGTTCGCTGAGTTGTCTGACTTCTTCTCTTCTTGGTACCTACTACCCTAACTTAAAGAAATCAATAAACGAAAGCACTTCTACACTGTCACAGGTTCTTAGTCTGTGTCTTACTATCCTTTTCCAGGATTCCTTTTTGTTTTTTGAGATTGCTGGCTAAATGCAAAAGAAAAAGTAAATGCAGTGTAATCCCTGTCTATGTCCCCAAATATATTAAAATTACAGGTTTCCTGTACATAGTGACTCAATAAAAACCAAGTGTAAAGATACTCAGGAACTCCCTCAGTCACCAGCTTAATAATAATCTGCCCCCTTCTTTTTCATTAAATGGGACACAGGAGACCAGGAACACCGAGATGAAGACAGGAATGCTGAGGCAACTCACTCTACTTTTTAGTAGTGGACCTATTGATGAGGCATGGATTGCAGAGAGGAAGGCCCTTTTATGAGCCCAGAGAAGGACAACCAAAATGGTGGGGATCTCCATCAAATGACTTATGAGGAGAGGTTGAAAGACCTAAATATGTATACCCTGGAGGAAAGGAAGTGCAAGGGAGATATGATTCAGACCTTCAGATACCTGAAAGGCTTTAATGATGAACAATCAACAAACCTTTTCCATTGGAAAGAAATCAGTAGAACTAGGGGTCAAAAAATTAAACTTGAGGGAGGACGACTCAGAACCAATGTCAGGAAATATTTCTTAATGAAGAGGGTGGTAGATGCTTGGAATGCCCTTCCGGAGGAGGTGGTGAAGACAAAAACAGTGAAAGAATTCAAAGGAGCATGGGATAAACGCTGTGGATCCCTAAAGGCTAGAGGATGGAAATGAAGAAAAAAGTGCATGGGGTAACTTGCTGAATTGGCGGTTACTACTCTTAGCTAATAAACCTTTACATTGTTGATGCAACTCTATCATTGCTCTCTGCTTCAACAGCAGGGGCAAAAGAGGAAAAGGGGAATTGGATTCAGACAACAACCAACAAAGACCCTGACTTTTATGGTCTTGGGAAACCAATAAGCTTGATGGTAACTTCGTGATGCGGCTGTTACTACCCTTAACCAATAAGCCTGATACTTTTGATGCAACTCCAACATTGCTTACTGCTTCAATGGCAAGAGATAATGGGGAATTGGACTCAAACAGCAATAAACAAGGGCCCTGACTTTTACAGTCTAGGAAACTAATAAGTACGGGGTTGACCTGTACAGTGTGGCAGATATGACCATAAGCTTGCTGGGCAGTCTGGATGAACCGTTTGGTCCTTTTTTTGCATCATTTCTATGTTTCCATATTAGCCTCTAGTGAGTAGGGGGCTGTTGGTGATGTGCAGTATTGTAGATGGTTTATTAAGTGGTACTCTTTAAGGAGGTATTTTGAAAGAGAACCACTAGGGACCGTTTTCATATAAATGGGTGCTGAGGGGGATTGGCGGGGCTTTGGAAGAGTCTTGGGCTGGAAGATGAAGTGAAGCCAGAGTGGGAAAATCTCTTTCTCCTTCTCTGCAGTCCAACTGGCCAGTTTCCAACAAATTAATATAGAGGTGTATGGTTTAGTTGTAGTTATTCCCTTAAGTGTTGTGTGACAGTTTCCAACAAAGCCATACCTCAAAGATTACCTGATTAGGCTCCTGGGCAGTAAAGCTGAACTACCTAAGGAGGATCATGGATTAGTTGGGATGTAGAAATCTATAGAAGGATATAAGTAATAAATATAATTTTCTTTTGATGAAAAAGGACTAAACCATTGGTCCTGATGTCAGAAAAGCAGGGTTTTTTCAATAATTAAGTGAAGACTTGGAGGAAGAGTGTTTTGTTGTTATTGCTGTTGGTGCTGTATGACCCTGCGATCCTTTTAGTAACAAAGATTTTTATAAAACTCATTCTTTTCTGACTGCTGAAACCTTAAACCAAAAATAAGTTTTTTCTTGTTTGAAGATACCTTTGAGTGAGACCCTCTTTAATCCCAAGGTGAAGGTCCATAAGAAGCATCTATCAGTCAACAATAGAGCGGGATTGATAACCTTGAGTTTAGTGAGGTGCAGTCAGAGGGGGGTCACAGAGGGAAAAGAAAGAATGCTGATTTCCTATCGAGCATGAGAAATATCATCCTCGTCTGTTGGCCAAGTCCACAATACCATCTGATTGACCATGTTTATTTTGTGAATCCACAAAGACTAGTGCTCAGCTCCTAAACTAGCATCAGAATCCCTATCATTTTATGTGCCCCAAAAAAAGAATTACACCACTTTCCAACATTGAAGGGAGGAAATTTTTTTACAGCTACTACAAACTTATATACCCTAAAGAGTTGGCCTATTAGTTATTCTTTGAATGTTTTTTGGAAGTTAGCATTCAATCCATTCATATCCGGAGTTCTGTTAAATTTTTAAAGTTTTTATTGTCATCCCAATCTCCACCCCAGAGCTTTCCATTTTCAGAGTGGCTTTTTGTTCAGGATTAATATAGGGGAAATGTAGAAAGTCTAAATACTCATCTAATTCTTTTTCTTTGATGTTCTTGTCTTTATTATAGAATTATTTACAAAAGGCAGCAAATATTGCTCTTATCTTAGTGCTAACAAAGTATATGGTCCAAATTATCTTTAACTTTTGGAGCAAATTTTGCTGTTGCCTGTCCCCTTAATTTAAGAGCTAGTAACCTATGGTATCTGGTTTAGTACCTTTTTTTGTAAAAGATTTGTCTGGCTGTCTTCAATTTAAATGTAATTTCCTCTGTGGTAAGAGATTGCAGCTTGCTTCTTAAAAAAGATAATTTCTTGGAGTCTTACTTAAACCCTGCATTCTTATATCTCATTTCTAATATAGCAATCTGACCTTCATCTACAACTCTTGCTCATTCCTTTCTCTTTTTAGCAGCCTTCTCATTAAGCTTTCCTGTAATGATTATTTTAAATTCATCCCAGACCACAGCCTGTTCTACTTCACCATTATTGTTAATTTCAAAGTATTCTCAGATTATGTCCCCAATCTCTTGTTTGAAACTGGCATCAGTTAACAAAAATTAATTAAGAATCAATCTTCTATAAACAGGTCCCAGACTCATATCTTTAAAAAAAATGTCAAAACTCTCTGCAATACACCATTTGCACATGTAAGTAGGCCTGTAGAGATTTATGCAAATATTACTATTTTATGAACTGTGTGGTGGGAGCTGCACAGTTTATAAAATACCATGTATTTCTGCCTCAAAGCACACATGTGTGTGTTTCAGTATGTGAGTACATTTGTAGTGCAAGGGCACACATTTTTTCTACCCATTTTATAAAAATATGGCATATATTTTATGTGCATAATAATTGTAACAATTTGTGCAAAAGAACACAGAATTAAATACAGAGGCAGGTATGTTCTAAAGTATGGTCTTACTCCGCTTCTGAAAATATCTACTTGCACACATTTTATTTATTTATTGACATTCAATTTTTCTCTTTTTACCATGAATGGTTTCAAAGCAGATTACAATAAAATAAGCTACAACTGTATTACACCAAAAGACAATATTGGTTGAGCATCTATATCAGGGCTTCCCAAACCTGACCTGGGGACTCCACAGCCAGTCAGGTTTTCAGGTATCTCCAATGAATATGCATAAGATACATTTGCATATACTGAGTCTCCATGATATGCAAATTGAGCTCTTGCAAATTCAATGCGGATATCTTGAAAATCCAACTGGCTATTGAGTCCCCAGGACAGGTTTGGAAAGCTCTGATCTATATATTTAAAGACAGATTCATAGTCAGGTTATTTTGTTATTGCTGTAGAAATAAGAATGCTTCTGTGATTACTAGCCTTCTGGACAGGAAGTCTCTATTGAGGATGCTTGGTTTTTCCCCGAATGTGAGATAGCTGAGCTCCAGAACTTTGATGCATAACAACTAAAGGCCTGAAGTCTAGTGCAGGACAGTCTAACAGAGGCCAGAGGTGGGGTAGAAAGTAGAACCAGTTGGGAAGATCTGAATTCTCTCTTGGGGGCATACGGGAGAAGGAGGGGGCGAGAGATATTCTGGGGCCTGTTTGTTCATCCACTTGAAGGTGAAGTAGAGTATTTTGAATTTGATCCTATTGGCAGCCATTGTAGCTGAGACAGAATAGGTTTTATGTGGTCAGATACTTCTCTTACTAGGATTCTTGCTGCTGTTTTATGTAGGAGCTGGAGGCATTTTGAATTGTATAGGAAGATGCCATTGAATAAAGAATTGCAGTAGTCTATTCTGCAGGTGATTAGTCTGTTGATTACTGTAATCAAATTGTGTTTGTCTAAGTAATTTCATAGTTGGTGGACCTGATACATCTATATAATGAGGTTTTTACTTCTTTGGAGATATGTGTTTCCATACTGAGGTTTTGATCAAGTAGAACCCCTAAGCTTCCTACTAATTCTTTGGGATAAAATAGAGTGTCTTAACAGGTAAGGAGGTGACCATAAGAGACGATCTTGGCGGATAATCCAGTTCGCCAACACCTCCATCAGTTCACTTAGACCTCCCACCCAAAAACTGGAGAAAAAAACAAGTCGAATTCCAAATATATAAGTCAATTAGCAGGTGTGAAAGTATTCTCACATCTTCCATAATGTATGCATGTATACCGCTTATAAAATAGCTACTTGCTATTTTCTGAGCCCTGCTCTGGAACACCCCTAGGTCACCCCTGAGGCCAGCAGGACTTAAGCAAAAGTCCACAGCTGAGGGCATTTTCAAGCAGAGGTTCTGGGTGCTCAATCAAACCTTGTCTCCTGGTTTGAACTGGGGTGCAGGGCAGCGCTTCTTGCCAGCAACTATTTTATATTGTTCTTCAGCCAATAATTTCTTCCTCAGAAGTCCTTGAGTCCACAGGGCAAGGAGCAGTCAAGGATACTGGAACAAGGATCCTAGGATGTTGCCCGAAGACAATTGAGAAAGGTGATGTTCCAGCTGCCTCTCCTACATGATTGTTGTAGCAAAACTCTGTCCATGGTAGCAGGGAAGCCCAAACATCCTATCAGGTTGACTTATTGTGGGAAACTCAGTGAATGTCCCCTGACAATAGCACATAAACAGGTGACTGCCTATTGGCTGACTGAAGTAAACACATTCAGGCTGGGTAACAACAAATAACTGGCCATAAGCTTAGCAGAGCTAAAATCACTGAAAACTGAGACTGTGGAGGGCCTGAATCACTGAACGCTAAGCAAATCATGTGCCTAGTAGATCTGCAAATCCAAGCCATGAAAAGCCTTTCTACCAAGGGAGATGAACCGAAGAACAGCGGCAGATCTGGAGGTGGAATGGTCCCCCAAGAGGGCGGGAACTCCCATGGCAGATTGGGAGGTAACTCTGGATCCTCCTTGAGCAAGGGAACCCCAGGATCAGATTGAACAGCCCCTCAAGAAGGTATGGAACCCAGCGGCAGATGAGTGGTCCCACAGGAGGGCATGGACCCCAGTGGCAGATCAAGCAGTCCCCCAAGTCCCTAGGAGGGTGTGGACCCAAGTGCCAGATCAAGCAGTCCCCCAAGAAGGTGTGGACCCTAGCGTCAGATGAGTGGTCCCACAGGAGGGCATGGACCCCAGTGCCAGATCAAGCAGTCCCCCAAGTCCCTAGGAGGGTGTGGACCCAAGTGCCAGATCAAGCTTTCCCCCAGGAGGGCTTGGACCCCAGCAGCACTTCAGGAGGTAGAGTCAGGTCCCCCAGGAGGGCGTGGATGCCAGCGATAGACTGGGAGGTGGAGTCAGGTCCCCAGGAGGGTGTGGACCCAAGCGTTGGCAAAGAACGTTCAGCAGAGTAGAAGCAGCACCGAGGAGAGGGCAGCAGTTTAGATACAATGGGCCTCCTGGGCCAACACTACCCACCAGCCCAGTTGCATCTTTTCACATAAGTGAATCTTGGGATTTATTTATTTATTTATTTATTTATTTAACATTTTTCTATACCGTTGTTTGGTGGGAACCATCACAACGGTTTACATTAAGGCACATAAAATGATGCTAATGTATCTTAAGTTACATAGGTGCCTTTTTAGAGTCGGTAACATAGTTTGTAAATGATATTAATTGGTAAGTGTAATGAGTCATTTCCAATTCACATTTTACCAGTTTAGGTTACTAGATTACCTTTAACATTGTACTTTCACCCTTTTGCTGAGCTTTAAAAGAATGAAACATAATCTGATTAAAATTACACACATTGATTTTGGTTATGTGTTTGTTGTTCAATTGTTTGTACCTGCTTTCCCTTGAGTGCTATTCTCCTTTCTCTTTTTGGTAAGCTAGTGTAAAGAGCCAGGTGTTTAGATTTTTTCTGAAGGTTTTGTTGTTGCTTTGTAGTCTCAACTCTGTGGGCATGGTGTTCCAAAGTATGGGTCCTGCCAAGGATAGAGCTCTTTCTCTTACTTGTGTGAGTCTAGCTGTTTTGACTGATGGAATAGTGAGGACTCTGAGGAGTGCTTTGTTGGCAGATCTCAGATTCCTATTTGGTACATGTACACAAAGGGGTGGATTTTCAGAGCCCTGCTCGCCTAAATCCGCCCAAAACTGGGCGGATTTAGGCGAGCAGGGCCCTGCGCGCCGGTAAGCCTATTTTACATAGGCCTACTGGCGCGCGCAGAGCCCCGGGACTCGCGTAAGTCCCGGGGTTTTCGGAGGGGGCGTGTCGGGGGGCGTGTCGGGGGCGGGCCCGAACCGCGCGGCGTTTTCAGGGCGTGTTGGGAGCGTTCCGGGGGCGGGCCCGGGGGCGTGGCTACGGCCCGGGGCGGCCCGGGGGCGTGGCCGCGCCCTCCGGACCCGCCCCCAGGTTGTGTCCCGGCGCGCAGGAGGCCCGCTGACGCGCGGGGATTTACGCCTCCCTCTGGGAGGCGTAAATCCCCCAACAAAGGTAAGGGGGGGTTTAGACAGGGCCGGGCGAGTGGGTTAGGTAGGGGAAGGGAGGGGAAGGTGAGGGGAGGGCAAAGGAAAGTTCCCTCCGAGGCCGCTCCGATTTCGGAGCGGCCTTGGAGGGAACGGGGGTAGGCTGCGCGGCTCGGCGCGCGCCGGCTATACAAAATCCATAGCCTTGCGCGTGCCGATCCAGGTTTTTAGCAGATACGCGCGGCTCCGCGCGTATCTACTAAAATCCAGCGTACTTTTGTTTGCGCCTGGAGCGCAAACAAAAGTAGGCTATTCGCGCTCCTTTTAAAATCCGCCCCAAAGTGCTGTGTTCAGCCAGTCTGCTTTTTCATTGTGTATTAATTTATGTATGGTGCATAGTGTTTTGTACTGAATTCTTTGTTCAATGGGTAGCCAGTGTAATTCTGCTAGGGTATCTGTGATGTGGTCTCTTTTGCTTTTGCCGGTTAAAATTCTAGCAGCTGTGTTTTGTAATATCTGTAGTGGTCTTAGTGACGTGTATGGTAGGCCTAGCATAAGGGCGTTACAGTAATCGGTACTAGCAAAGATCAGCGCTTGGAGTACTGATCGGAAGTTGGCGGTTGTTAGAAGAGGTTTAAGTCTTTTCAGCACCATTAGTTTGGCGTAACCTTCCTTCACATTTAGAGATATGTGTTGTTTTAAGCTAAGTTCTGTGTCAATTATTACACCTAGGTTCCGTACTTTATCTGCAAACTCTATTTTGTTGTTATTGAGTATAATTGGTTGTTATTGAGTATAATTGGGTTTTGAACGATCTCTGTTCTTTTTTGTTCTAAATGTATAAATTCTGTTTTCTCAATATTAATTACTAGCTCCATTTGGTTTAGCAGTTGTTTGATGATATCCAGATACATATTTGCTATTTTTAATGTTTTTTCAATTGTGTCGTCAATGGGTAGTATTAACTGGATATCATCGGCGTATATGTAATGTGTGATGCCCAGACCCACCAGTAGGTGGCATAGGGGTAAGAGATATATGTTGAATAGTATGGCCGATAGGGCAGAGCCCTGTGGTACTCCTGTTTGAAGGTTTATCTTTTCTGACATTACTTCTTTGATTTGTACTTGAAAATATCTGTTACTTAGGTAAGATCTAAACCATTTGATCATTTTGTTACTTAATCCTACTTCATCTAGTCTATTTAAAAGTATGTCGTGATTTACGGTATCAAAGGCTTCAGAGAGGTCTAGCATCACAAGGATGTAATGTTTACCACTATCGAACCCTCTCATGATGTTATCTGTTAATGCAAGCAGCAATGTTTCTGTACTATAGTGTTTTCGAAAGCTGTGTTGTGACGGATACAGTATATTATTGCTCTCCAAGTGTTCTACAAGTTGCTTTTGTATGGCTTTCTCAATTAATTTTGCGATTAGAGGGAGGTTTGATACTGGTCGGTAATTGCTTAGATTAAGTGGATCGCTTTTTTTTTTCTTTAAGATTGGTTTTACTACAGCCCCTTTTAGTGTCTCTGGCATAGTTCCTTCCTCTAATGAAAGATTCACGATTTTTGTTAAGGTCGGGGATACTGTGCTTACAACTTTTTTTATGTCTATGGTTGGTATTGTGTCATTTGGATGTGGGGCAGGATTTAGCTTCATTAGCATTGACTCGATTTCT
Source organism: Rhinatrema bivittatum (assembly GCF_901001135.1). Taxonomy (NCBI): domain Eukaryota; kingdom Metazoa; phylum Chordata; class Amphibia; order Gymnophiona; family Rhinatrematidae; genus Rhinatrema; species Rhinatrema bivittatum. Next base: position 711,701,154 of record NC_042616.1, read on the forward strand.
AGTTCTGATAACTCATTGAATGTTGTCCATGGTATAACATCTCTTTTATTCATTTTAATTACTTGTTTTTCTGTAGTTGGGATTTTAGCTTTAAGGTTGTTGATTTTGTCATTAAAAAACTTGGCTATTTCATTACATCTATTTGCTGGTAAATTTTGTGGCGTTCCGGATTTGTCAGTTGTTAGGTTTTTTACTATGGTAAATAAGGTTCTAGGGTTATTTGTGTATTTTTCTATTTTAGTGCTGTAGTACTGTTTCTTTGTATCTAGAATTGTTTTTTTGTAGTAGGCTAGTAGCTTTCTGTATTTGGTTAGGCTTTCGGTTGTTTTAGCTTTTCTCCATTCTTTTTCTTGTTTCCTTAGATTTCTTTTGACTTCCTTTATATTCTCATTATGCCAGGGGTTTGTTAGTTTGGGTTCCTTGATGTTTATACATTTAATCGGGTTTGTCTCATCCGCTATGCTTTTTGTTATTTTCATCTATGCAGTGGTAGCAGTGTGGCAGTCTGTGTAGTCTAGATTAGTTAGATTTTCTTCTAGTCTGTCCTTCAGGTTATCTAAGTTATAGGGTGGACGATATTTAAATTTGATGATTAAGTGGAAACACAAGAGGTCCTTTTTACTCTATATGGTGGTATACTGTGGGGGTCAACAACCCCAAATCGCCAAATATTAAATATTCCTACTATCTTGTAGAAATGTATATAGTTGCATGACTTGAGACAACTAACCACGAATAGCATATATTTTTCCTTATCCTCTTTACTCCTATGTGCATTACAATGAGGTGACTACTTCAGTTCAATCTAGGTGCCTTATATATACATTTTTTCTACAGCAATATATTTTTTAATGCAACCGTTAATTATGATTCACGACATTTTAGTTAGAAGCCTTGTTTTACTATATGTTGATCCGCGGTCATCACTGATTCCTATAAATAGTAGTATTATCGGCATTTCTTCAGTTTTCTTTTTCTTTTTTTTCTTTTTTGTTTTTCTCACAGTACAGAGGTATTTATTAGATTGTAGCCACGTCTACTACACAACATTGCTACATAACACCTGTCAAAATGAGCACCCTCTTAATTTATATAAACTATTAGTTTTAATAAATAATAACATAATTAATATTTGTTTCGCCTTTTAGACAAAAGAATAACGAATTGACATACTAACTATAAGTACTATGTTGCGGAGCGCTCGGAGAGCGATCCCACTCCTGGGAGATGTATGTGCCCTTGGGCAGCGGCTCGACGCCAGAGAGTCTGAAGAGAGGCCGCGGGAGGCGTGGCATGCCCGAGCATGGGCTGGACGGAAGCAAGTTGGAGTGAAGACTGGAAGATAGGCCCTCCTCCGGGCCTGCACGCTTCGGAAGACCCAAAAACGCTATGTTGGTCTTGTGAACAGTCCTCCGACCGTTCCCAGCCCTTTCGGACCTGCCGCAGTGTACGGCATGAAGCGGCAGGCCGGATGGAGGCCAGGGCAGCGAGGACTGGAACATGGATGCAGACAAGACTCAGAAACGAGGTACTGGAAGTGCAGACGAAGACTCAGGCACAGGTACTGGAAGTGCAAACGTGGACTCAGAGACAGGGTACTGGACGTGCTGACGTAGACTCAGGAACGAGGTACTGGAAGTGCAAACGTGCACTCAGAGACAGGGTACTGGACGTGCTGACGTAGACTCAGGAACGAGGTACTGGAGGAAGAGATGTGGAGTCAGGAACGAGGTATGATGCATACAGGAGACTCAAGGGCGAGGTACGAGACTGGCAACATGGAGCGCCCTACACAGCCCGCCCGTGGGGCTGGTCACGGACCACAACAGGGGTTGCCGCAGGATACCAGGCTTTCAGAGAGTTCAGGAACAAGGTAAGGCTTTCTCAGAGGCTCAGGAACGAGGTGCATGGCTTGCATCACGAAGCGCCCTACTCAGCCCGCCCATGGGGCTGGTCACGGACCACGACATGGCTTGCCGTGAGACACCAGGACATCTTGGAGACACGGGAACGAGGTGCTAGCTTTCAGGAAATTCAGGAACAGGGTAAGGCTTTCTCACAGACTCAGGAATGAGGTGCATGGCTTGCATCACGAAGCGCCCTACTCAGCCTGCCCATGGGTCTGGTCACGGACCACGACATGGCTTGCCGCGAGGCACCAGGACATCTTGAAGACACAGGAACGAGGAGCTAGCTTTCAGGAGATTCAGGAACAGGGTAAGGCTTTCTCACAGACTCAGGAAGGAGGTGCATGGCTTGCATCACGAAGCGCCCTACTCAGCCCGCCCATGGGGCTGGTCACGGACCACGACATGGCTTGCCGCGAGGCACCAGGACATCTTGAAGACACAGGAACGAGGTGCTAGCTTTCAGGAGATTCAGGAACAGGGTAGAAGCAGGTTGCTGCACTCCTGGCAGCCTATAGCAGGGTTTGCTGCACACCGGCAGCCAAAGGCAAGGTAAGCATCATCTGAACTGGAACACGGGTACCGGATTGGAAGACAGGCCAAGGGCAGGAACAAGAACAGGCAAACATCAAGGCTGGTACATTAAGCAGACATCAGGACTGGAACAGCAGGTAGACATCAGGACAGGACGAGGAGCTCCGACAGAGAACAAGCAACACTGGAACTTGCAGAAGGCTGTAACACAGACAACTCCTGGAGCAAGGATGGTAGAGTCCCAGGAGTGACCAACTCCTTGCGAAGGCAAAGATAGACTGAAGCTGAGCCCTTTAGTAGGGCTGATGATGACAACGCCCAGGGAGGGGCCAGCAGGGGGCCACACCTGGCTGGCCCTAGAAGAGGAGTAGAGAGGCGCGCACGCGCGCCCTAGGAAGCTGGAGAGGCAAGCTGGAAGCTGGTGGTGTCCTCCCGGCCATGTGGAGAATCCAAGGAAGGCAGGCAGGCAGCGGAGCAGCCCTGCCCTGAAGCTGGAGAGGTGGCAGGCTGCTTTAGCGGCTCCCAGCCGCGAAGACTGAAGCAGGAGTGAGGTAAGCTGGCTGCAGGGATGGCTCCATGCCACGGAGTCAGCCCCAGGGAGAGCCGAGGGCTGCAGGGTCCGAAGCAGGAAGGCAGCAGGCGCAGCCCCGCCACGGGGCCGAAGGGAAGCAGCGATGGCAGGCTGCAGGAAGCTGGAGTGGCTGCAGGCACCGGCAGGGACGGCATCTTTGCCGGGCAAGGACCCAGACTGCAGCACGGGCACCGGCAGGGACACCTTCCCTGCCGGCCGAGGACCCCGGGAGCGGCAGAGCACGCCGGGGAGAGCCAGAAGCAGCAGCGGGGGTCCCGACCGCGAGGGAGAGCTCGCAGCGGGTCGGCCCCGCTGCAGGGAGCAGAAGGCGAATGGAGGGTGACCCGGAGGCCGCGGAGAGACAGGCGCGGCGGCAACAGCATCAGCGGCCCGACTGGCCGCACGAGGTAAGAGCCTGCCCGCGAGGAGCGCGGGCAGGATCGCAACATACTATACATTACAACCACCATCCGCGATTTTTCACCAAGCTAGATATTTTTCAACGTTCTATGAGATAAATTTGTATTGACCATAAGCGGCTCATTTTTGACAATCACAAATTGCTATTATATGGGTAAAACAGCATTGTTCGGATTGCTTTTTTAGTATGCAGTGTCACGGTGCACATGCTGCATGGATAGTGGCAGTGCCGAACTGTAGCTCTGTGGACCATTAACTATACAGGTTTAGTCTGTGACAATTTATCTAAAGTTATTAATATTTTGTTTTACTGGATTATTTGTACACCTATAACTATAAACAGAAACCAACAGAGCTCACTGTTTTTTGTTGTTTTCCCACACTTGTTTTAGTCTGCAAGGTAATACTACCATTTATTATTTATTTATTTTATTTTTCTTTTCTTTTCTCCCCCCGCCCCCACTTCCCTTTTCTCCCTCCTGGGAGAGTGTCATACTCTATTATCTGTCCTATCCCTACTGTTCTGTTTATTCATGTGTTGATTTATTCCTTTGTAATATATTTGTTTAAACTATTCCATTTGAAAATGTGTGATATTAATTTTTATGATTGTGCTTATATTATGTATTAATGTTAATTTATATTATTGTTTTACAGTCCTGACGCAGCCCAATATTAGGAAAAAACTCACCCTCAGTCGGGTGTTTTTATATATTTTTTTGTAATATCAATAAAGGATTCCCTTTATTTTAGTCGCGTGGTCTCATTTTACAATTGTTGCTCTCTGGCTTACGAGATCGTCTTCTGCTTTGTTTTTTCTTATACTATGGGGGCCAATAATCCCAAATCACCAAATATTAAATGTTCTTGCTATCTTATAGAAATGTATAGAGTTGTGTGGTCTGAGACTATTAACCACAAGAAGATAAGTGTGCTGTTTGACATCCTATTAGCAACGTACATAGTCATGTAGAAATGTATATACTTATACAGTCTAATAAACTTGTGTATATTTGTACATATTGCCAGCCTTATTCACAGTCCCATTTGTTTTACTGGGGTGAAGGGAGGAAAATTCCACCCACTAACACTTTCTTCCCCAAGTGGAGGCACCAACAATAGCGCTAAGAACATGAGGACCAATGGAGTCTGCCCTAGGGGGTGCTCTCACCAATTCGGGCCTGGATTCAGGAATATCCCGCAAGATAAGGGATCAAGGAAGCATTACAAGAGGGTTTATTGGTAGCGCAGGTTGGACAAGATTCAATATACTGCCAGATGTCCTTAAAGAATTGCGGCCACCAGTAGTGCTGGGAGAGAAACTCCAGTATTTTGTGTACATCTGGCTAGATGGGAATCATGACCCCAATGAAGAATCTTTTCCCAGAGGCATTTGAACACCACAGTATTTCTGGGTGGTACCGTGAGGGAGGATATAGTGAGAATTTGTTTAAACATTTTTAAAAATGGAAAAAAAAAAAGAAACAGGGCCTTTTGAGGCCTCCTGTCCCCACCACTCATACCTCCAACCTGAAAAAATGCCAGGGCCAGGATCCTCCCTAGCTCCCGCTCACCCAGTCCAGGAGGAATCCAATGCCAAAGCCTAAACCGAAGCCTTGGCCTTACATAGGCCTAGGCTGCAGTGGATCACCATACATCAAAATGGCTCTCTCCACTGGGGAGGATGCACCAGAGTAAATTTACTCTGGAGCTGCCACAGCGGACGGCATCATTTCAAGAAGAAAGAAGACAGAAGTTATCTGAAGAGGACAGCTGAGGCCCTGGCATTGGACCCAGCCTCTGGATCGGGCCCTGACAGGGATGGGGTCCAGGCCGAGTCTCAGGTGTTGGGACCTGGCTCCAGACTGGGCCAAGATGTCGGATCAGGTAAGTAAAAAAATTTTGGGAGCTTGAGCATTTGCTCTGGTTTCACAAAGGCACCAGAATTGGGCCAAGGCCTAGGCTGAGGCCCCATCATTGCACTCTGGTTAAGGCCATGGCCCCTGCTTTCGGCCTTGGCCTATTCCCTAGGTGAGGCTCCGGCTTTGGGTCTTGGCCTAGGCCCAATTGGTGAATTTTATTTTTTTTAAATCAATTTTCAAAACAAAATAAGATTCTGATGAAACTTCATCAGAATTTAATTTGTTCCATTTTGAAAACAACCCGAAATGAAATAGGAAATTTTGTCTTATTTCCTATTTCATTTCTCCCGAATGCCCATACCTAATGGATTTGAACATAAGAACATAAGAAGCTGCTATACTGGCTCAGAATGAGGATCCATCAAGCCCAGCATCCTGTTTCCAACAGTGGCCAATCCAGGTTACAAGTACCTGGCAAGTACCCAAAGATCCCATACTACTAATGCCAGTAATAGCAGTGGCTATTCCCCAGGTCAGCTCGATTAATAGCAGTTTATGAACTTCTCCTCCAGGAACTTATGCAAACCTTTTCAAACCCAGCTACGCTAATTGTCCTAACCACAACCTCTGGCAACAAACTCCATAGCTTAATTGTGTGTTGCGTGAAAAAGTATTTTCGCCAATTTGTTTTAAATATGCTACTTGCTAACTTCATGGACTGCCCCCTAGTCCTTCTATTATCTGAAAAAGTAAATAACAGATTCACATTTACCTGTTCTAGTCCTCTCATGATTTTATAGACCTCTTATCATATCCCCCCTCAGCTGTCTCTTCTCCAAGCTGAACAGCCCTAACCTCTTTATCTTTTCCTCATAGGGGAGCCATTCCATCCCCTTTATCATTTTGGTCACCCTTCTCTGTACCTTCTCCAGTGCAACTATATCTTTTTTGAGATGAAGAGCTCCTTCCATTCCACTAATGAGAGTTTTATGGTCAGAAGCTCTCACTCTCCAATAGTGTAGTTCCTATCAAACGGTGCGAATTTCTTCGAAAAGAAGAAGCATGGGACCAGCTTCCCCTTGTGATAGAATAGCTCCAATCCCAATGGAAGAGAAATCTACCTCCAAGAAGGAAGGTTTCTGAGGATCAGGGTGTTGTAACCAGGAGGTGGTAAGGAAGGCTGACTTGAGCTGATTGAATGATTGGCCTGCCGGTTTGGGCCAGTTGTGAGTTTCAGACCCCCTTCTTGGTTAGAGTGGTAAATGGTGTTGCTAGAGAAGAATAATTGTGGATAAACTGACAGAAATAATTAGTGAATCCTAGAAATTGTTGGAGGGCCTTGATGTCTACTGGTCAAGGCCAGTTCTGGATAGCAACCAGCTTGTCAGGATCCATCCTAAGACTGGGTAATTCCAATTGCTCAATGGAGCACTTTTGCAGTTTGCATACAGTTGATTATTCCTCAGTCGATGCAGGATGGTTTTAATGTGCTCTTTATACTGGATGAGAGAGTGGGAGAAAATAAGACTATCATCCAGATTTACTAGTATACAAGACTGTAGGAGATCTCTGAAGATTTCATTTACCATATGCTGGAAGACTGCAGGGGCATTGCAGAGGCCAAATAACATGACTAAGTACTCATAGTGGCCATCCCAGATGTTGAATGCAGTCTTCCACTCATCTCCCTCATGAATCCCTGATAAGGTTATATGCCCCTCAGAAGTCCAATTTTGTGAAATTGTTGATGTCCTGGAGTCTGTTAAATAGCTCAGAGATGAGAGGTAGGGGTACCAGTTTCTTCTAGTAATAGCATTGAGACCTTGATAATCAATGCATAGTCATCCTTCTCCCACCCCCCCAAAAAAAAATCCAGCCACAGCCAGGCAAGTAGGCAGTTGAATGAATTCACATTCAAGGTTTTATGGCTTGAATTTTAGAGACAGAGAGGGGGTAAACTCGACCGTGTGGTGCGGCTTTTCCAGGAAGGAATTCAATGGCATAATTATAGGACATGTGGGGCGGGAGTGTCTTGGCTTGTTGTTTACTGAAGACGACCACATAGGCTGCATAAACTCATGGACGTCCAGACAAAACTGGGAGTATAGTCAGGGTGACGGTTAGGGGTGGTGGTACCAGTTGTAGACACATTCAGAAACACATGGGCCCCCATCATGAAATCTCAGTCAATGCCCAATCAATTGTAAGATTATCTTCCTTTAGTCACGACAAACCCAGAATTATGGGGGTTCACCGATTTAGGAAGAACAAGGAAAGTAATTTACTCCAGATACAAGGCTCCTGTTTGTAGAGTCAACGGTTCGGTAGTAATAATTAACCTTCCTGATAGCATTTTTCCATATACTGAGTAAATCGTGACTGGGGAACTGAAAGGAATAAGTTGCAGGTTGTATTTTCACACCAGGTCTTCTTCAATGAAGTTCATGGCCACCCCAGAATTAAAAAATGCCTCAGAGGAAATCTCTAAGATATCTGTCTTCAGTATGACTGGAACCAGTATTTGTGAAAAAGGAAATGAAGGAGAACAACCTAGGGCTGCCTCTCTGACCAGACCTAGGTTCAGGAATTCCCCACCTTCTCTAGGTACTGAATGGCATAGCATCCTGATCCAGTGCAGTACAGACAGAGGTTGAGGCGCCTGTGTCTTTGCTTCTCCTCTTCGAATAATTTATCCTTTCTAAACTACATGGATTCCTACAGCGCTGGGGATGAGACATGCACCCTGGGAGGAGTGATGACTGACCATTGGAATCGAGGAGCCAGTCTTAGATGTTTACAAAGAGAGTCCTTCTCCCGGGCTCACTGCTGGAAACTTAAGACAATTTTAATGCAGAGGACAATGAGAACATCCAATCTCGTGGGTATGTCCCACCCGGACAGCTCATCCTTAATCTGGCTGGCAAGGTGCTGCCAACAGATGGCCACCAGACTTTCCTGATCCCACCATAGCTTGGATGCAACGGTTCAGAAGTGGATGGCATAATTGCCTTGGACATAGCTCCCTGGTGAATGTGAAGAAGATCCACGGCCGTGGAGCAGGAGCATCCAGGCTCGAAAACTTTGCAGAATTGGTCTAGGAACATCTCAAGATTCCATATTCCATTTCCACAGTGGGGAAGCCGCATTCAGGGCTGCTCCAGACAACAGGAACAAGGAACAAGATAAATGTCACCTTGTACAAGAGCTACAAGCCTCTTGCACTGGTTCATAGGGATGTGCATTTGTTTAAAACAAAAATGCAAAAAACAATGAATAAGGCTAATTCATTTCATTCTGGGGGCCTCCCCAAATGAAACAAACCTTATTTGTTCATTTTGTTTTAAACTAATGCATCAAGCCTAGACCTAGGTCCAAAGCCGGGGCCTCACCTAGGTCATGGGCCAAGACCCAAAGAAGAAGCCACGGCCTATGTCAGAGCGCAACATCATGGTCTCGGCGGAGGCACGGGCTGATGCTGGGGTCTCGGCAGAAGCACAGGATGATGTGGGGCCTCAGCTGAGACCTAAAAAGTTTTAAAAAAAACAACTAATCTGATCCATCAGGTATCCAACGAAGGCTGGGTTCTGGCACAGGGACCTCGGCATGGACACAGGCCCATTGCCTCAACCCAACCCAGAGGCCGTGTCCTGGGGCCTTGGCCCAGACCCAGGCCTGACATCAGGGCTTCAGCCAGGATGCCAGGGCCCGACACCTAGGCCTCACCCCAGGGTCAGGCCCAGCCTTTGTAGCCCAGGCTTGGGAGCTCCTCTTTGGATCCTCTTCTTTCTTTTTCTCTTCAACGCCAAATGACACCATCCACTGGGGTGGCCTCAGAGTTAACTAGCTCCAGCGCATTCACCCCAGTGGATGGCACCATTTTGATGTATGGCATTGCCATACATCAAAATGGCGCTGTCCATTAGGATAAATATATCTGAGTTAATTAACTCTGGTGCAATCCCAGCAGATGCCATCATTTGGCTTTGAAAAGCCGAAGAAAGAAGAGGATCTGAAGAGAAGCTTCCAGGCCTGGGTTCCAATGCCTGGGCCTGACCCTGGGCTGATGCCCAGGCATCAGGATCCAACTTCCTGGCCAAGGCAAGGGGCAGATCGGGTCGCAGTGTCAGGCTTGGGCTCCAGCTTAGGTCAAGGCCCTCAAGTGTTAGGACCCAGCCTCCGGGTGAGGTCGTGGCATCGGGGTTGGGTTCGGGCCAAGGCCCCGGCACTGGGACCCAGACTCTGGGTCAGATTATGGTGTCAGGGCTGGGATTGGGCTCCGGAATAGTCCGAGGCCCAGGTGTCAAGACCCGGCCTTTGGGTCAGGTCGCAGCTTTGGACCTGGGTCCGGGTCAAGGTCCCAGCATCAGGACCCAGCCAGCATGACCGAGGCTTTGGCCTAGTCCTTGTCAGCAGATCTCCACGGGACTGGGTAAGTGGGGGCCTGGGGGGGATCCTGACCCTGGGATTTTTCTGGGAGGGTGGAAGGGAGGCTTTGATTTCATTTTTTTGGCTGTTTCTTTATTGCTTGATTTGTATTTTTCACACAAATGAAATGAATCAAGCAAACTATGAACTGAAATTTGTGGGGAAAAATCCTCCTGAAAATGAATTGAATAACAAAAATGAATTTTTTTTGTCCCCTGCAAATCCCTACTGGTTACTAAATCCACAGCAAGCCTTGGGATCACCATTGTACCTGGGCAGCAGTGCTATATGTGGAACTGAAACTGGTGTGCAATGCATACCAGCCATGTCGCAGGGTGGCACCTGGGCCTGCTAAGCATCCAGGCACATGGACAGACCTTGAAGCAATTCCATTATCTGGGTTAATTGGCCTTGCTACTGCAGCACCATGAGAGTCAGTCCTGGTGCAGCTTGGGGCAAGGGCGTGTCTGCCAAACTCATAGCCTCAGCAATCTGTCACGAGTTGTGAGTCTTTGGATTGTGGCATGGTTGGTACTACTCAACATGAGGAATGAGCTAGGTCCATGCCGATAGCTTGCTGCTGGATGGAATTACGAAAGTTTCGTCAATATCCGAGCCAAGATCGGGGCAGATGGAGATCCAGACAGGGACAGCTTCTGTGCAGAAGTCAGGGCAGGTGGCAGTCAGAAGGAGTCAGAATCCAGGCATGGCTCAAGCATGAGAAATCAGTCCAAGTAGGCAAGGAGGGAAGGCAAGAGCAGGGCAGAGATGAGAACAAGGCAGTAACGAAGCGGGAAAGAGCCAGGTGCTGGAACAAGGCAGGGATAAGCAGGTACTGGGACAAGGCAGGAACGGGCAGAAACTAACACCAAGGAAACACTGGAGGACCTGTTGCTGAGGTATCAGCTGATTGCATGAGCAGCGCTAAAATATCCAGGCCGCATGATATCATCAGGAAGCTCCACCAGAAGATTTCCCACCACGTGGCCTTTAAAACGGTGCAGTGCATACAAGCATGTGCTTAAGGGAAGCCTCCTGTTGTCTTGGCCAAGTCGGCAGCATCCTGAGTCTGGGCCTTATTGCAGGTAAGGGATGCTGATCACAGGATGAGCACCACCTCAGTGCAGTATTACATGGGGAGATACCTACAGCAGTAACCATCTTTGAAGGTGATTATTCAGAGGAACTAAAGTGAATAATTATGAAACCAGAAGAGGTAATAGAGCAACTTGACAAACTAAAGATTAACAAATCAACAGGCCCATATGGTATTCAGTCCAGAATTCTAAAAAAAATGCAAATATGAAATTGTAGACTTGTTACTAGTAATCTATAGCCTATCATGAAAATTAGCCAGTGTGACTGAAGACTGGAGAGTGGACAGTGCAATGCCAAATTTTAAACAGGACTCCAGGGATGATTCGGGGAAACTATAGATTAGTGAGATTGAGACTGATGCTGAGCAAAATAGTGCAAGCTATTTTTTAAAATAGAATTACTGATCATTTGGATAGACATGGCTTAATGGGGAACAGGCAACACAAATTCAGCAAAAGGAAGTCTTGCCTTACCTATCTATTAGAATTTTTTGAAGGTTTAATTAAGCATGTAGATAATGGCAAGCTAGTTGATGTAGCATATCTGAATTTTCAGAAGGCATTTGACAAAGTCCTTCATGAGAGACTCCTCACAAAATTACAAAGTCATGCAACAGGAGACCATGTCCTACTTTGAGTTGATAACTGGTTAAAAGATAGAATACAGAGGGTTTGACTAAGCAGTTTTCCTAGCAGAGAGAGGGGAATAGTGGAGTGTCCCAGGTATCTGTACTGGTGCCACCAGTTATGTTTATTATTGATATATATGATCTGGAAAAGGAAAGTGGTCAAATTTGCAGATAATATAAAATCATTCAAAACTGTTAAAACATGAGCGAACTCTGAGGATCTGCAGAAGAACTTTGTGAGACTGGGCAACTAGCATCTAAATGGCAGATGAAATGTAATGTGGACAAGTGTAAAGTGATGCTTATAGGAAAAAATAATCCTAATTATAGGTACACAATGCTGGGTTATGTGTAAGGAATCATCACCCAGAAAAAGGATCTTGGAGTCATTGTGCACAATATGTCGAAATCTTCAGCTCAGTGTGTGACAGCAGTGAAAAAAGCAAATAGAATGTTGGAAATTTTTCAGAAAGGAATAGAGATTAAAACTGAAAACATCCTAATGCCTTTGTAATGATCCATGGTGTGGCTGTGTATTGTGTACAACTCATCACAAAAAAGATATAGCAGAACTTGAAAAGGAACAAAAATTACAAAGGGACAAATTAGCTCTCTTATGAAGAATGGCTAAACAAGTTAGGGATCTTCAGCTTGGAGAAGAGATATCTGAAAGCGGATATGACAGAGGTTTATAAAATCAGGAATGGGATGAAACAGGTAAATAAAAAATGATTATCTATGCAGATAGCAGGTAAACTAACAAGCAAAAGCCGGCAGCGATTGCACCATCGCAGTGCGATTGCTGCCCGCTTTCGCACCAATAACGCCATCATAAAAGTGGTGCTATTGGATGTGAAACTGACGGCGATAAGGCTCCTTACCTTTTCGCTGTCAGCGATGTCTTCGCGGCGTCTGCCCTGGTGCCGCCCCGACTCCTCCCCTTCCGGTGCCAACACAGCCCAGAACCCGCCCCGATGTAGGTATCGCACGCGAAAAGGGACTTTTCACGTGTGAAAAGTCCCTTTTCGCGTGCAATCCCTTTAAAAAATGACCCCAATAGACACTTTAAAGTAGGAGAGACATAATCCCATGGCTTCAAACCCTGAAGAATCCATGTAGCCATGTATTGAATAAGTTGCAGCCTATGCACTTGCAGTTTATTCACACCAACATACAAGGCATTGCAATTTATCCAATCTACTGGTAACTGTTGGTTGAATGTCCATATTTTCCTATGATAGATATGGTCACTGAGACAGACAGAACAAATTTTAATAGTTTTAGACATTTGTGAATTAAATTCTAGACCTGAATCCAATATGATACCCAAGATACACACTTATTTTCAACTGGTATTTTACCAGTCATCCTTAAACAAGCTTCTGTATGACCAGGGCTAGTACAAGAAATATATGGCATCCCAGACAAACCTTTGGTCATGCACCCTCCGCAACATAGCTACAGCATTGTGCTCTCTTCTATCAGGGGCAGTGGCTCCAACACATCTCTCCATTCTTTGAGGATATTGGTTTTGGCACAACACCCCCTTAGCTTCATGCTGGCGGGATTTTCCTGCGCCCAGAATTTTGGTACTCTAGGTGAAAGCACTGGCCTTGTGGACGTCCAGTCCTAAAGAAAGCTTCTGCTTATCCTCTCACTTTGGCTAATTACAGACCAATATCCTCTCTTCTAACTCATTCCAAGATAATTTAAAGTACTTTTCTATTTCAGCCTACAGATTTTGTTGAAGTTCATGCTATCATTGACGAATACTAAATTTAGAAAGGCCTGCAGTACAGAAACTCTTGTCAAATTTTGATATTATCATCAGGGGTTTTGATAGCGGCATTGAATAGGTATTATTATTATTAGACATCTTCACTGCATTTGATACCCTTGATTATTCACTGCATTTGATACCCTTGATCATGAAATTCTGCTGGCATAAGTATTTCTGGTCTTGTACTGAATTGATTTTCCTCCTGTCTTTCCAATCGGACTCAGCAGGTCTGAATAGGAAATGCAGTATCTGATTGGATTGTTGTGGCTTCTGGTGTTCCTCAGAACTCTGCGTTGTCGGCAACCCTTTTCAACATTTACATTTCTCCTTTATGTAAACTTTTGGCTTGTATTGGCATAAACTACAGAGTTTACACCACTGATATTCAGTTCTTCGTCCCAAATAATTCTTCTTAGTTTTAAACATTTCAGTTTGTTTCTCTTTGCATGAACTCTGGTTATCACATAATAAGCTGATGGTGAATCTTGCCAAGATGGAAATTATTATTTTGAGTAAATTTCCACTTGCCAATGTTCCTTCAACATTTCAATTCAGAGGTCCTAGCATTCCAGTAACCCAAAAAGTATGTAACTTTGGTGTTATCGTTGATCTTAGTTTATCTATGGCTCCCCATATTAAAGTAACTGTCAAATACTCATTTTATAAGCTGCGAATGATCAGGAAACTTAGATGAATTCTTGAGCCACATGACTTTCATACAGTGCTTCAGGTTGTTGTCTTAGTTGGCCTTGATTACTGCAACGCGTTATACTGTGTAATGGCCTCCCAGCAAATGTGATCCAGATGCTATAATTAGTGCAGAACACAGCAGCATGGATCCGATTGGGTGCACAGATGAGGGATCACATTACCCTTGTTTTCCCATCACTGCACTGGCTACCAGTTAAATGGAGGATTCAATTTAAACTAGCTTCCAATAATATGGAGATTTATGCATGAGGATTCCAGGTTCTGGACAAATGTAACCTTACAAGTTTATAAATCTACTCAGTCATTGAGATCTACAACAAAAAACCTGCTGGAGGTTCCTTCTGTAAAATTGGCACATCTGGAAGTTACCAGAGAAAGAGCCTTCTCAGGCACTACTGCGCTCTTTTAGAACTCTACCTGATCAACTCCGGACTATGAAATGCAAAAGATCCTTTAAAAAAAGCATTGACAATGTTTTTGTTTGGCTTGGAATTTAAGTAATAATATTTTTTTGGATACAAAATCCTGGTATTTAAGGAAACAAGCAGGTTTTTTTTGTCTGTCATAGCAGTACTGTTCTATTTGTAAATTATGTAAATGTGTGTGTGTAACAATTGTACTCCACTTCGAACATTTTCCATTATTTGCATGGAATATAAATCTTTTAAATTAAAATATCCTTCAAAATAATTGCAGGTGGCTTGAATAGCAAAGAAGATTTATTAATACAAATAATCTCCATTTTTAATGGGTTAACTATGAACTTATTTTTCAGCCAAGATGGAATTTCAATGAATCCTACATTAACTCTCTGTGTCTAGTTTAGGTGTGAAGAATCAGGGAGGATAACTTTATAACAAGCTCACACTCGCCCATATAGGGGCTATGACAGTAACTTTTAAAAGACTGCACAGGTGTACATATATGCATGTATGTTGGCTTGCACGAATGGACTCTGCCATTTTATAACATATTTACGTTTATGCGTGTATGATATAAAATTGGCTGTCTGTGCGTACATGTGTGCACAATTTTGTATGGATACATGCTTATGCGTGCAAATGCCTGCTCTACCAGCAAGTGGGGGGATTTTATAAGATACGCGCACCAAAGCAATTACCAGTTTCCCTAGTCTGTTCACAGTTCACCCAGGTAAAGGCTCCCAACTTCCTAACCCCCCTAATTAATCTTCCTCCCTTTTACTCTATTAGCCCTGACCCTTCAAACCCCTTTGAATAGCCCTGATTTATTTTATTTAAAAATTTACACGACATCCATAGCAGAAGTAAAGTTACACGGTAAGGGATCCCAGTGCACGCTTGTGCACATAAATACTTATGCTCATAGTTCAAGTGACCTTCCCTGAATGCCCATGTCCTGCCCATGCTCCACCCAGATCACGCACCTACCCTTTTAATTTTTTGATTTGTGCGCGTACTGGGAGATGCATGCGTACTCAGGCGCTTCTTAAAATCCGTGTGGCATGCACCAGCCCAAGACACACACATATCTCCCAGCTTTGGAGCACATTACAGCTTTTAAAATTCACCCTTATATGAAGATTTTGTATCTTTGTGTGCACATTAAATAAAATATGCTTAAAGCTACTGAACAACATGTTCACGTATCTAAGATATGTGGCATGTATTTTCAGAACTCTGGGGTGTATGCTATCCGGTCCAGGAGATTTACTACTCTTCAGTTTGTCAGTCTGGCCTACCACATCTTCCAGGTTTACCGCGATTTGGTTCAGTTCATCTGACTCATCACTCTTGAAAACCATTTCCGGAATGTTTTCTCCCCAACATCTTCTTCAGTAAACACTGAAGCAAAGAAATTGTTTGAGAACCTTGTGGGACTGGAAGACTGAGTATTCAATAGGGATGTGCATTCGTTTTAACAAAATTTGCAAACCGCAACAAATAAGGGTTAAGTCATTTCATTTGGGAGGCCCTCCCCCCAAAAAAATTGAGGGGCTCCCCAAATTAAATGAATATTATTCGTTTAATTTGGTTGAAATTTCTCGTCAGGCCTAAGTCTAGGCTCGAAGCAGGAGCCTTGCCTAGGGCATAGCCTGAGGCCCAAAGCAGAGGCCACAGCCTAGGCCCAAACATGATGATGGGGTCTCAGCCTAGGTCTAGGCTGATGCTGGGGCCTCGGCTGAGACCCAATCAAGAGCAGAGCCCCATAAAAGATTTTTCCTCACTTACCTGATCCATTGGGTATCCATAGCTACGGTGAGGCTGGTACTGACACTGTAGGCCAAGGCCTAGGCATCAGGACCGGTCCTCTGGACTGGGCCCTGGCATCAAGCCCCAACTCTGGCCTAGGTTGAGACCCTGGTGTCCAGCTTATGCCCTGATGACATACCTAGGCCGAGGCATCAGGACCAGGCCTCCAAGCCTCGGCCTTGCATAGAGCCTAGGCTGAGGTCAAGGTGGCCTACTGTGGCCTCAGCCTATGCAAGGCCAAAGCTTCGGCCTGGGCCTAGGCCTCAACAGCGGATCCCTACTGGACCCAATAAGTGGGGGCCAGGGGAAATCCTGGCCCCCACATTTTTCTGGGTGGGAGGGATGGGTGATGGGATAGGGAGGTCCCGCTTCCTTTCTTTTGTGTTTGGGAGTTTTTTTTAATGTTTGATTCAGTTTTTTTAAACAAAAGAAACAAATCAAACATTAAACAAATCAAAATTTATGGGGAGAAACCCAAAAATGAACCATAAAATGAAACAAATTTTTTTACCCCTGCACATCCCTAATATTCAAATGACTAATGAAATTTAAAGTGGACAAGTATAAATTGAAGTACATGGGTAAAGTAACCCACACTGTAAATACACAATGTTAGACTCCATATTAGGACTTACAACCCAGGAAAAAGATCTGGGCGTGGACAATACTTTGAAATCACGCCAGCGGATTTTGCCATTTTCAATGTATGGCATTGACGTACAATTGCTGTAGATGTAAATGGCGCCATCCACTGGGGTGAATGTGCTGGAGTTAACTCCAGCATGACTCCAGTGCATGTCATCAGAAGAAAGAAGAGGAAGAGGACATCACCCGAGGAGCTGCAAGGCCTGGGTTCTGGGCCTGGGCCTGATCCTAGACCACGGCCCAGGCATTGGGACCAGGCCTCAAGGCCAGGTTACCGTATCAGGCCTGAGTCTGGGATCTGGCCTAGGGGCGTTGGGACCTGGCCTCTGGGCCAGGTTAGCATCGGGCCTGGGTCCCAGCATTTGGTCTGGGTCCATGCCAAGGCCCTGGCATTGGGATCCAACCTCTGGGCTGGGCCACAGCAACAGGCCTATGTCCAGGTTCCAGCCTAAGCCAAGGACCAGATCATGGCATCAGGCTTGGGTCTAGTCTCAGGCCTAGGCCATGGCCCAGGAGTCAGGATCCAACCCTAGGAGTAAGTCCAAGTGTCAGGACCTGGCCTCCAGGCTGGGCCGCGGGGTCAAACCTGGTCTGGGCTCCAGCCTAGGCTGAGGCCGAGGCATCGGCCTTGAGTAGGACAAGGCCTAGATTGCGGTGTCCTACTGCAGCCTCAGCCTGCAGAAGACCGAGGCTTCAGCTTAGGCCTAAACCTCACCTGTGGATCCCCACGGGACTGGGTAAGTGGGGTCCAGGGGAGATCCTGGCCCCAGCATTTTTCCATGTGAGTGGGAGACTCCCTTTTTGGGTTTTTTGGCCATTTGATTCGCTTTTTCCACATGAATGAAACAAATCAAACATTCCACGAACCAAAATTAATGGGGGGGGGAAAAACTTCCCGAAAATGAACTGAAAAACAAAAATGAATTTTTTCCCTGCACATCCCTAGCAAAGGGTCCTTGTTGGAAGGAAGGCATAGAGATTCCCTGGTAATGGTATTTCAAATAGGTTCGAACATCATACTTACTTCTATAATTGACCTGTGAGTGCAGTTCAAAATGTGCTTCATGACATGGGAGGCCATGATCCAGCTGTTGTGCTTGTTTACCATACTCCTGGATGGATGCCTATGGGTTCTAGAAGGATGTAGCTCATATGCATGAAGGATACTTCCAGCTTTTGGCTGAAACAGGGTGTTGTTGAGTGAACTAACAATAATGGGGACTGTGATGTAAACAGGAAATAGACTATGCTGACATCTCCCTGATGAGTGTTTAAGGGATTTACCTTCAAGTCTCCTCCTGCCTGGAATGTAGCTGCTGCAACCAATCCCCCTCCAGGCTGCACAACTCCAAGGCCTTTTTCTTAAGGTCCTCAATCTATACAGAGGAGAAGTAGGCATAAAATACTCTTAGTGAAATGTTGCTGATTCTGTGATCTCCTCAATAGTATCTTTCTATTTAATCCAACTAAGTCTTGACCCCCTGTTATAGTGGCTCTTTGCTGTCTCTTCTGACATAAGAAGATAAGAAGTGCCATGCTAAGTCAGAGCAAGGTCCATCAACCCCAGCATCCTGTCTCCGACAGTGGTCAGTCTGAGTCACAAGTATAGATTTTTTTGTATCTCTCAGGGATTAAGCACTGGCTTCCCCAAGTCTACCTGTCTAATAACTGTTTAGGAACTTTTCCTTCAGGAACTTTTCCAATCTTCTTTTGAATTCCGCTATGTTAGTTGCCTTGACCACATCTTCTGGCAACAGTTTACAAACTTGTGTGCTGAGTGAAAAAAAATATTTCCTACAATTTGTTTTAAATCTGTTAGTTGCTAGTTTCATGGTTTATCCCCTATCCTAGTGTTGTTTGGCCACCACCATCCCACCACACCAACCCCCCACTCACTGCACACTCCAACCTCCATCCTACCCCACACATACTCAACACACGCTGAGTAGCATCCAAATATTCCCTTTTAGAAAATCGAGTAAAACCTGTTATTTCAACAGCTGTTCATTTATCTGAGGCCTAAACCGTCAAGGGTGAATCAGTTCCTAATTTCTAAGAAAAAAAAAGTGGTTAAGTATCTTCCACAAACTCACACCATAAGGGTTGGTCAAAGGAACTGCACCAGCCTCTTTCTGAGTTCAGTTTTGTGAGATATAAGCCCTGTGGTAAATTGTCAGTCCACTGCTAGATCTATTCCATTTTCCCTCATCCGAATCTCATGCTTGAATCCACTTCCCCATGCCCCAACAAACCATGATATGAAAACCGAAGGTTGTGCTAGAGAGGAAGATTTAAATCTATTCATTATTTCTGAACTCAAACAGTGAGGACAAAGATAAAACACTGGAGTGCTTGCTTGTTTACATTCTCGAGGTAAACTGTTACCCCACCAAGTCAGAGAGACCTCCTCTGCAATGGCATTATTCTTCTCGGATGCCAAAGCAGCTGCAAGAGTTTGCTGCATGATAGATGGTAAAGCCAATATGAAGATGTTATCATTAAAGGAATCAGATTAAAACTTTGTATGGATTTAATACTGTAAATATTGCCATAGTGAGGGGAGAGCTTACTTAAGAAGGCGTGTTAACAAGCTAATGTTTCCTTAAACATTGTCTGCATAATGTGCAGCCTGACAAAATGTTTATAGTATCCCCCTCGCACAACCAGATAGGTTTACTTTATGTTAATCACTTTCATATCTTTATATTTACTAATATAATATGGTTATCTGTCTTATGGAGCTGCATGATTAAATAAGTGAGACCCAAAAGCATTTATTTATTTATTCATTCAAGAATTAAAGCAAGTATTAATGCTTTTCAGTAATAGTTTTTGTTTGAGCTTATTTTGTGCATTTGTCATTTCAGGTGTCAACTGTTCACTAAAGGCTTAATACAGTACCATGTAGTGCCCCAGCTACCATCCTCCTGCTCATCCCTTCCCCACACCAGTGTCCATCCCTCCCTCCACCCAACATAAAAGCTGTATAATAAAAAAATGTCTTTCTCTTGCAAGTTACTGCTTGAGCAACACAAAAACCTCATTACATTTAATTCTATTTTCCTTCTTAGAACTGAAATTCAATAACCTTACAGATCAGAGCAAAACAAAAAAGGTTTTTTGACTTACCAATGTTATTTTTGCATGAGTCAGTTTTTGTACTTTTAACAGTTTTATTAATTAATTAATGATGGCAATTGTGAGTAAGATGTGATTCCCTGTTTTGTGGATAGAGGGATCGTAATTTTCATTTTTTTATTTTATTTTGCATATGATTTTCAAAGTTATAACAAAAAAAGTCAGTAGAAAAATGATTTTGATGTAATGCATAGGAGATAAATCAATGGAAAAGTTATTTTTCCAGTTATTTTTTTTTTGTTTTGTTTTGTTTTAACATTGAAATTCCCAAGCAAAATTAAATAAAAACTCAAAATGAAAATCCCTATTTATGGGCCATACAAGAAACTCTTCCTGAGTTGTACAATATAATACAAGCCTTTTCAATGATGACATAGCTTAACTGTAACTGTAACTTTGTTCTCTTTTCAGGGAGGTTCTCTTCGAATGCATCCCAGATAAAAAGTAGCAAAGCCCGATTATTAAAAATATCTTCCTTAATAAAAATGCCCCCTGTTGAATGCCTAGGTTTACAGGGGGGGTCAAAGGTAGGGCCAGGTTGGTAGAATGAAGTTAGGCATTCAGCACTGATTTCCTCACTTATGAACCTTAACTTAGGAGCTGACCTAACATTAGGGAGCCTCAATTTAAGGTCCCTAAAATTAAATGGGTAGATTTTAAACAAATCTCGCTGCGGGCAAAGACACGGACTATTTTATAAAGTACATGCATAGGTCATAAAATACTCCTCATGCGTGTTTGTCTGCAGCTTTACACGCATATCTTGCGTGCTGGGGGGGGGGAGAGAGAGAGAGAAAGGGCCTTATTTTCCAGACAGATCGCACGCGATAAGGGACGTTTCGCATGTGAAAAGTCCCTTATCACGTGCGATACCAAGATGGGGGCAGAGTCGGCCCCGGAAGAGGAGGAGTCGGGGCGTCACCGGGACCGACTCCGCGAATATGCCGCGGACGACGAAAAGGTAAGGCCCTTTTCGCGTCCTAGTTCGCGCCCAATAGCTACACCTTCTATGGTGGTGCTATTGGGTGTGAAACCGGCAGCGATCGCAGCGCCGCGGTGCGATCGCTGCCGGCTAGCGCAGGACCGCCCCCTGTTTCGGCCCCCCCACCCCTCATTCCCTAAAGTATCGCAGGCCTGTGATACTTTAGAAAATGAGGCCCAGAGTCTCTTTATAAGGCTCAGCTTGACACACTCACTATATGGACCATTGATGAAAAGGAATTGATTTGTACAATGTAGCTAGCAGAGACTGCAATGTACAAATCAACTCCTCTTGTTAGAATTTTCATATCTTATAAGATCTAAAATTCTTTAATGATGTTAATTTTACAATGACTACTTCTGAATGCATCTGTAACGACACCCCTCTAACCCAACCCACCTCCCAAAAATTCACCCAGAATCAAAGTGCCCCTTTATAATGGTCCATATATTGAGTGTCAGGCTGAGCCTTATAGATTCTCTCCCCCCCCCCCCCCCAATGTTTGCTGGACCCTTACTGAGAAGCTGCAGCAAAGTTATGGGGCAGATTTTTAATATTACATGCGTAGGGTACATTTGTGCGCGCTACCCGGCCAAATGTACACCCTCGCGCATGTTATAAAATCCAGGGTTGGCGCGCGCAAGGGGGTGCACACTTGTGCACCTTGCATATGCCGAGCCCTAGGGGAGGCCGATGGCTTTCCCCGTTCCCTCCAAGGCCGCTCCGAAATCGGAGCGGCCTTGGAGGGAACTTTTATTTTGGTCCCCCCCACCTTTCCCCACCTTTCCCTCCCTTTCCCTATCTAACCCACCCCCCAGCCCTATCTAAATCCCCCCCTACCTAATTTCGTTGAGTTACACCTGTGCTTTGTTGAAGCCGTGTTGTGCCCAAGTGGCTGGAAGGTCAAGCTGACTTCCTGTAGAGTTGGGAGTGAATTGTCCCCTGAAGAAGCTGTGGCGAAACAAGGATCCTTGTTGGGACGTGGTGGAGTGTTCCTACATGAAGATGGGAATTGGTGGAGTGTGCTCTAGATGAAGATAGTTTAAAGTTTTAGTAAAGACTTAGTCTGACAAATTACAGTGGGGTGAAAGTGATTCTGTAAAGATGTATGATAAGAATTATTGAGGTTTTGTCAGATTAGGCTTATAATAAAGGGGTGGTGGTATACAATTAGTGAGGATTGAAGTGTGAATATTTTGTGATAAATTAGATGGGTGGTATTGTCCTTATAATTTGTGTGGACATTTTATTGGGTGGGGAGTGTTTGTGGTATGAATGAGTGTGTTTGGAATGGGATTTTTAAGGTGTTGAGTGTTAACTATTTGGTGCTATGGTGGGGCAGTTAATTATGCTATGTTGTACATGTCTTTATATTAATGGTGTAACAATAGATACATTCGTGAGTTTACATGTGTGTAATTAAATTAATATACTTTCTAAATATATATTGGTAAATGTATTACTGATAAATGATGTACACTGATATTAAAAAGATATATTAAAGTGTTCAGATTGATGACATGAGATTCCCTATATATTTGTGTGTTCAGTATTAGGAACAAACACACACACGTCACATTAGTGAGTGACGTCTCATTTTGATGATATTAGTGTTATACTTGCGGCTTTGACTGTGTCTGGCAGGCAGGCAAGACAAGCAGGCAGACAGACAGTACAGTGCTGGTCATTCATTGACTCACTGGTGGTCACAGTGAATGCCACCTGATCACTTTCACTAATTGTGTGTGTGTGTGTGTGTGTATGCACTGTGCAGCCAACTTGAGTATTAATAGAGATGGTCTCTGTAGTGCACTGTGTGTGCTGTGTGTTCTGTCTGTGTACACTCACTTTGCAGCCAACTTACGCAGTCACTGTGGTGATCTCTAAGGGAAATAAAATCATTCAATCAATCATCTTGGAAGAAAAAGTGGTACTGCTTCTAGTACTACCAAGTACTGGTAGTGACTGGCAAATGTTTAACTATGGTGGTAGCAGCAAGAGTATTGGCATGAGAAGAGGGCCTGTACAAGGCATGGGTAGTGCTACCAGAAAGAGCAGTTTGCCAGGTCCTAGAAAAAAAATAAACAGCAAATTTTTGAGAATAATAGGAATTATAACCCTTCTAATTTATACTTGTGAGGTTGTATCAGATCAAGGTTTCTTGCAGGCCAAGAAAGGAGGAAAATCTGAACAATGTGAGGGAAAGTCCAAATCTGTGTAGTGCACTTTATTCTTAGATTAGCCATTAAGCCCGTAACAACGGGCTACATTAAATTTTTTTTTTTCAGTCCATTTTCGAACACAGCACCCTTCTATACTTTTTCTCCCTCATTCCCCCTTCCCCTCGGTCACTCACCCCCTTCCCTCCCCTCAGTCTTACTCACCCTCTGTCTCCCATTGCCTCCATCTCCTTACTCCCCTCACTCTCATCCCCTCCAATCCCCTCTCAGCTCATCCACAACCCCTTCCCTCTCCCTCAGCCCTCCCCCACTCCCTCTTTTTCTCTGCTCCACAACTTCTTACCCTTCCACTTACTCACATCCCTCTGTCTCTCATTCTCCCCCTCTCACCTTCCCTCACTCTCACCCTCCCTCCCCACACTCTCACCCTCCCTCCCCCTCACTCTCACCCTCCCCTCCCCTCCCTCTCACCCTCACCTCACCTCCCCTCCCTCCCCTCCCACCTCCCCTCCCTCCCATCTCCTACCTTCCCTCCCTCCCCTCACTCTCACATCCCCTTCCTCCCATCTCCTACCTCCCCTCTCCCCTCACTCTCACCTCCTACCTCCCTCCCCTCACTCTCACTCTCCCCTCACTCTCACCTCCTACCTCCCCTCACTCTTACCTCCTACCTCCCCTCCCTCCCATCTCCTACCTCCCCATACTCTTCCTCCCTCCCTCACCACCGCTCCTCACCGCCGCTCCTCACCGCCGCCGCTACTGCTCGCGGCCTCTACTGCTCCTCGCCACCGCCGCTACTGCTCGCGGCCTCTACTGCTCCTTGCCGCCGCTGCCGCCATGTTTTCAAAGAGCTGACGCTCTGCTCTGACCAACGTACTCGCCCGCACATGCGCAGTAGAGCTGCTCTCTACTGCGCATTTGCGGCACGTCGGTCAAGCCTTATTTATCTAGTAGATGAAAGAACAGTGCTAGGTAAGGTCTTGAATGATAAATCTGATTATTCATATATTGATGATGATGATGGTGGTGATCTTCAATCTGATGTGGGTTTCCTAATGGATGAATTATCTGCTAGCAAAGTGTAGGGAACATCTGTGGAAGGATCTCAGGGTTTCTTGGCTAGTCAAATTTCTGATGAAAAGGAGGAGAACACCACCAATGACAATGTAGTTGAAGATGGTGGTAGTAGTAGTAGTAGTAGTCAGAGTTCAAAACTTACTACCACCATCACCCCTATATCATTTGAACATCGACAGTGACATCACTGACTACTAGTACTACTACTAGTATCACATTAACAAGTGTCCAGCCTACAGTAAGGGACACTAGAAAGAAATCTAAGATTTAGAATCATTTTTATGCTCTGTCTGATCACAGATTTGCTGAATGTATCCATTGAAAAAATATGGTGAGACAGGGAAGGATTATTGGGCATCTTTCTAAGAGCAACATAAGATATCACCTGAAAACCACCATTGTGGTTGCCCAGGGTTCAACTTAAGCAACAGAGAAGCCACAGGAAGAAAGTATTACAGATTGTGGTCATTCTTCAGGTGTTACCCCACAGTCCTCTTCCTCA
This sequence comes from Rhinatrema bivittatum, assembly GCF_901001135.1. Classification (NCBI taxonomy): domain Eukaryota; kingdom Metazoa; phylum Chordata; class Amphibia; order Gymnophiona; family Rhinatrematidae; genus Rhinatrema; species Rhinatrema bivittatum. The sequence continues at coordinate 711,725,845 of NC_042616.1, forward strand.
GGTACTAGTACTGTGCATGTGCAGCAGTCTCTTACCCCACAGCAATGACAAGCTACCATTGAGCAGATAGGGTGGTGTCCTACTGCACTATCCTGGAGCAGGAAGCAGGCTGAAATGATTGCTTTGGATCATAAGCCACTGCAGATCATAGAGAATGTTGGATTTAAGTGGCTGATCCACTTTTTTTTGCCTCCTACTACAAAGTTTCTTCATGAACTACTTTTAGCCATCGGGTGATTCCTTCCCTGTACACACAATGCCATGTTCAAATGCAAACTGTGCTGACAAGGGCAAAGGGGAAGAGCATCCATCTAACCACTGATGTTTGATCTAGTATGAATGCTATGCATGCATATTTGTTTCTAACAGCACATTGGTGGAAGCTGGATGAGGCATTAACTGTAAGCAGCAGTAGCACTAGCAGCAGCTCATAAAAGGGTTCAACATCATCAGGATACCGGTGGGCTTTACTGTACACTCAAGTGCTAGACAAGAGCCACAATTCGGAAAATATCTTAGAGGTAATCCAGGGGATGATGGAAGGATGGCATGGGCTACTTAGAAGCAGTAAACCGTAATATTTAAATGGATATTTCACTACTGACAATGGTGCCAATATTATTAAGGCTCTGGCTGATGGTGTATTCAAGGGCATCCGATGCTTTGCCCATATGCTGCACCTGGTAGTGAGGGATGCTTTGGGGCTTGGTGGCAAGGAAGGTAGTAGCCAAGGTCTGAAGTGGTTGATTGATAAATGTCGCAACGGGATTGCATGTGTGAACATAAGAACATAAGAACATGTCATACTGGGTCAGACTAAGGGCCCATCAAGCCCAGCATCCTGTTTCCAACAATGACCAATCCAGGCCATAAGAACCTGGCAAGTACCCAAAAACTAAGTCTATTTCATGATACCGTTGCTAGTAATAGCAGTGGCTATTTTCTAAGTCAACTTAATTAATAGCAGGTAATGGACTTCTCCTCCAAGAACTTATCCAATCCTTTTTTAAACACATCTATACTAACTGAACTAACCACGTCCTCTGGCAACAAATTCCAGAGTTTAATTGTGCGTTGAGTGAAGAAAAACTTTCTCCGATTAGTTTTATATGTGCCACATGCTAACTTCATGGAATGCCCACTAGTCTTTCTATTATCTAAAAGACTAAATAACCGATTCACATCTACCCGTTCTAGACCTCTCATGATTTTAAACACCTCTATCATATCCCTCCTCAGCTGTCTCTTCTCCAAGCTGAAAAGTCCTAACATCTTTAATTTTTCCTCATAGGGGAGCTGTTCCATTCCCCTTATCATTTTGGTCGCCCTTCTCTGTACCTTCTCCATCGCAATTATATCTTTTTTGAGATGCGGTGACCAGAATTGTACACCAGGGAGCGATACAGAGGCATTATGACATTTTCCGTTTTATTCACCATTCCCTTCCTAATAATTCCCAACATTCTGTTTGCTTTTTTGACTGCCGCAGCACACTGAACTGACATTTTCAATGTTTTATCCACTATGACGCTTAGATCTCTTTCTTGGGTGGTAGCACCTAATATGGAACCTAACATTGTGTAACTATAGCATGGATTATTTTTCCCTATATGCATCACCTTGCACTTATCCACATTAAATTTCATCTGCCATTTCGATGCTCAATTTTCCAGTCTCACAAGGTCTTCCTGCAATTTATCACAACTTGCTTGTGATTTAACTACTCTGAACAATTTTGTATCATCTGCAAATTTGATTACCTCACTTGTCGTATTTCTTTCCAGATCATTTATCAATATATTGAAAAGTAAGGGTCCCAATACAGATCCCTGAGGCACTCCACTGCCCACTCCCTTCCACTGAGAAAATTGTATATTTAATCCTACTTTCTGTTTCCTGTCTTTTAGCCAGTTTGTAATCCATGAAAGGACATCACCACCTATACCAAGACTTTTTACTTTTCCTAGAAGCCTCTCATGAGGAACTTTATCAAACGCCTTTTGAAAATCCAAGTACACTACATCTATCGGTTCACCTTTATCCACATGTTTATTAACTCCTTAAAAAAAGTGAAGCAGATTTGTGAGGCAAGACTTGCCTTTGGTAAAACCATGCTGATTTTGTTCCATTAAACCATGTCTTTCTATATGTTCTGTGATTTTGATGCTTAGAACACTTTCTACTATTTTTCCTGGCACTGAAGTCAGGCTAACCGGTCTGTAGTTTCTTGGATTGCCCCTGGAGCCCTTTTTAAATATTGGGGTTACATTAGCTATCCTCCATTCTTCAGGTACAATGGATGATTTTAATGATAGGTTTAAAATTTTTACTAATAGGTCTGAAATTTCATTTTTTAGTTCCTTTAGAACCCTACTACTCTTCAGTTTGTCAATCAGGCCTACCACATCTTCTAGGTTCACCGTGATTCGGTTCAGTCCATCTGAATCATTACCCATGAAAACCTTCTCCGGAACGGGTATCTCCCCAACATACTCTTTAGTAAACAGCGAAGCAAAGAAATCATTTAATCTTTCTGTGATGGCCTTATCTTCTCTAAGTGCCCCTTTAACTCCTCAATCATCTAACGGTCCAATTGACTCCCTCAGAGGCTTTCTGCTTTGGATATATTTTTTAAAGTTTTTATTGTGAGTTTTTGCCTCTATGGCCAACTTCTTTTCAAATTCTCTCTTAGTCTGTCTTATCAATGTCTTACATTTAACTTGCCCATGCTTATGCATTATCCTATTTTCTTCTATTGGATCCTTCTTCCAATTTTTGAATGAAGATCTTTTGGCTAAAATAGCTTCTTTCACCTCCCCTTTTAACCATGCCAGTAATTGTTTGGCCTTCTTTCCACCTTTTTTAATGTGTGGAATACATCTGGACTGTGCATCTAGGATGGTATTTTTTAACAATGACCACGCCTCTTGCACACTTTTTACCTTTGTAACTGCTCCTTTCAGTTTTTTTCTTACAATTTTTCTCATTTTATCAATGTTTTCCTTTTGAAAGTTTAGCACGAGAGCCGTGAATTTGCTTACTGTCCCCTTCCAGTCATTAATTCAAATTTGATCATATTATGATCAATATTGCTAAGCGGCCCCACCACCATTACCTCTCACCAAATCCTGTCCTCCACTGAGAATTAGATCTATAATTGCTCCCTCTCTTGTTGGTTCCTGAACCAATTGCTCTATAAAAATGCCATTTATTCCATCCAGGATCTTTATATCTCTAGCATGTACCAATGATACATTTACCCAGTCAATATTGGGGTAATTTAAGTCTCCCATTATTACTGCACTACCAATTTGGTTAGTTTCCCTAATTTCTCTTAGCATTTCACTATCAGTCTCAGCATCTTGATCAGGTGGACGGTAGTATACTCCTTTCACTATAGTCTTCCCCAACACACAAGGGATTTCTACCCATAAAGATTCAATTGTGCATTTAGTCTCATGCAGGATGTTTATCCTGTTGGATTCTATGCCATCTCGGATATAAAGGCTCTCAAGTGCAATGCACTTACACACTGGACAAATAAGTTGATTACAGTGGTTGCAAAGATAATGTCAAAGAGGGTCAGTGGTAATTATGAAGAATTAGGATCATTTTCTCAGTCTCCAACTCCATCCAGTTCAACTAATATCAGCTGCTCCCCATTACTTACATCCATATCCCCTCCCTTGAGACCCCATTCTCATCCCAAGTTCGATGAACTTCTTCTCATGTCAAAGGCAATAGCATCAGCCATTGGCAGAAGTATAAGTGAGCACTGCCCACAAGAGAAGCTTTCAGAAATTTCTGTTAAGCATTTTATGTCTGAGCAAATTCAGAGCATGGCCACAGATCCCTTGATATATTGGGCACAAAATGTTTTAGTGTGGCCTGATCTTACCATAGTAGCACAGCACTATCTTTCCTGCCCGCCAACCAGTGTGTAAAGTGAAAGAGTATTTTCAATAACAGGGAACATTGTGAGTCCACACCAAGCATGTTTGTCTCCAGAGTTAGTAGAACAATTTGTTTTCAACAAAACAAACTTTCCTCTGCTTGGTGTTCCAAAAATTCCCTGTGATTATCAGGAGGAGTGAGCTGAGAATGATGTAGGTTTACCAAAGGGGTGAGGATCAGATACTCTAATATTCCTGAGGGGGGATATGATAGAGATGTTTAAAATCATGAGAGGTCTAGAACGGGTAAAACATAGAAACATAGAAACATAGAAATGACGGCAGAAGAAGACCGAATGGCCCATCCAGTCTGCCCAGCAAGCCTCACACATTTTTTCTCTCATTCTTATCTGTTACTCTTAGCTCCTTGTTCTATTCCACTTCCACCCCCACCATTAATGTAGAGAGCAGTGATGGAGCTGCATGCAAGTGAAATATCTAGCTTGATTAGTTAGGGGTAGTAGGGGCAGTAACCGCCGCGATAAGCAAGCTACACCCATGCTTATTTGTTTTACCTAGACTATGTTGTACAGCTCTTGTTGGTTTTTTTTTTCTTCTCCCCTGCTGTAGAAGCAGAGAGCCATGCTGGATATGCATTGAAAGTGAAGTATCAGGCACATTTGGTTGGGGTAGTAACCGCCGTAACAAGCCAGCTACTCCTCGCTTTGTGATTGCGAATCCTTTTTTTTCTTCACCCCTGTCGTTGAAGCTATGCAGGATATGCGTGAAGCATCAGTTTTTTGTTTTTGTTTTTGGTTTGTTTTTTTTTCCCCCTGCCGTTGAAGCAGAGAGCTATGCTGGAAATGCGTGATGTATCAGTCTTTCTCCCATGCCGATGCAGCAGAGAACCATGCTGGATATGCATGGAAAGTGAAGTATCAGGCACATTTGGTTTGGGGTAGTAACTGCCGTAACAAGCCAGCTACTCCCCGCGTTTTGAGTGCGAACCCTTTTTCTTCTCCTTTGCCGTTGTAGCAGAGAGCTCTGCTGGATGTGTGAAGTATCAGTTATTCTTCTCCCCTGTCATTGAAGCAGAGAGCTATGCTGTATATGCATTGAAAGTGAAGTATCAGGCATATTTGGTTTGGGGTAGTAACCGCCGTAACAAGCCAGCTACTCCCCTCTTTATGAGTGCAAATCCTTTTTTCCATTACCTCTTGCTGTTGAAGCTTAGAGCGATGTAGGAGTCACAGTAAGCATGTGTATGTTTATTTAATAAGGGTATTGTGTCAATAGCCATCATTCTGGCGAGTCACCCACTCTTCATTGGTGGCCTCTTGACTTTATGGATCCGCAGTGTTTATCCCACGCCCCTTTGAAGTCTTTCACAGTTCTGGTCTTCACCACTTCCTCCGGAAGGGCATTCCAGGCATCCACCACCCTCTCCGTGAAGAAATACTTCCTGACATTGGTTCTGAATCTTCCTCCCTGGAGCCTCAAATCGTGACCCCTGGTTCTGCTGATTATTTTCCTACGGAAGAGGTTTGTCGTTGTTTTTGGATCATTAAAACCTTTCAAGTATCTGAAAGTCTGTATCATATCACCTCTGCTCCTCCTCTCCTCCAGGGTGTACATATTTAGATTCTTCAATCTCTCCTCGTACGTCATCCTATGAAGATCCTCCACCTTCCTGGTCGCCCTTCTCTGTACCGCTTCCATCTTGTCTTTGTCTTTTTGTAGATACGGTCTCCAGAACTGAACACAGTACTCCAGGTGAGGCCTCACCAAGGACCTGTACAAGGGAATAATCACTTCCCTTTTCTTACTTGATATTCCTCTCTCTATGCAGCCCAGCATTCTTCTGGCTTTTGCTATCGCCTTGTCGCATTGTTTCGCTGTCTTCACATCATTAGACACTATCACCCCAAGGTCCCTCTCCTGCTCCGTGCACATCAGCCTTTCCCCCCCCATCGAGTACAGTTCATTCGGATTTCCACTCCCCATATGCATGACTTTGCACTTCTTGGCATTGAATCTCAGCTGCCATATCTTCGACCACTCTTCCAGTTTCCTTAGATCCCGTCTCATTCTCTCCACTCCTTCCGGCGTGTCCACTCTGTTGCAGATCTTAGTGTCATCCGCAAAAAGACAAACCTTACCTTCTATCCCGTCTGCAATGTCGCTCACAAAGATATTGAACAGGACCGGTCCCAACACCGATCCTTGCGGCACACCACTTAAAACCGCTCTCTCTTCAGAGAAGGCTCCATTTACCATCACACATTGTTTTCTGTCCGTCAACCAATTTGCAATCCAGGTCACCACATCGGCACTCACTCCCAAGCTTCTCGTTTTATTCACCAGTCTCCTGTGCGGAACCGTATCAAAAGCTTTGCTGAAATCCAAGTAGATGACATCTAGTGCTCTTCCTTGATCCAATTCCTTGGTTACCCAGTCAAAAAAGTCAATCAAATTTGTCTGACAGGATCTTCCCCTGGTGAATCCATGCTGCCTCTGGTCCATCAATTCTCCAGACTGTAGATAGTTGACTATTCTCTCTTTCAGCAGTGACTCCATTACTTTTCCCACCACCGAAGTGAGGCTAACCGGTCTGTAGTTGCCTGCCTCTTCCCTGTTCCCACTCTTGTGAAGCGGGACCACCACCGCTCTTCTCCAATCACTCGGCACCACTCCCGTTTCTAGGGATCTATTGAACAGGTCACACAGCGGACCCGCCAGAACATCTCTGAGCTCCCTCAATATCCTTGGATGAATCCCATCAGGCCCCATGGCTTTGTCCACTTTCAGGTTCTTTAGTTCTTCCCACACATTTTCTACTGTAAAAGGATTTTCATCTATTCCCCTTCCCTCCAGTTTCTTGTTGTTTAGAGATGGTCCTTCTCCAGGGTCTTCTTTAGTGAACACAGAGCTGAAGTATTCGTTTAATATTTCTGCCATTTCTTCGTCTCTCTCTACACATTGATCATTACCACCTTTCAATTTCACTATACCACTTTGGACCTTTCTCTTTTTGCTGATGTATCTGAAAAATGTTTTGTCACCATTTTTTATCTCCTTGGCAATCCTCTCTTCCACTTGACTCTTTGCCAACTTGATTAATTTCTTTGTCTCCCTCAGTTGATACAAATATTCTTCTTTGTGCTCCTCCCTTTGGGATCCTTTATATTTCTTGAATGCTGTTCTTTTAGCTTTAATTTTGTCAGCCACCTCCATTGAGAACCAGATAGGTTTCAGTTTTCTTTTGCTTTTCTTTACATTTCTAACATATAGAGCAGTTGCCTTGGTGATTGCTCCTTTTAGATTGGTCCACTGCTGATCCACATCTCTCTCGTTCTCCCATCCTTTAAGTTCTTCCTCCAGGTAGTTCCCCATTTCCTCAAAGTCTGTGTTTTTGAACTGTAAAACTCGGGTCTTTGTGGTTCTTTTCCCTATTATTTTAGTGATATTAAACCATACCGTTTGATGATCACTGCTGCTGAGGTGGGCGCCCACCTGGACATCTGAGACATTATCTGCATTAGTGAGCACTAAGTCGAGTATAGCTCCTTCTCTCGTGGGTTCCAACACCATTTGTTTGAACAAAGATACTTGCATGGCATCCACTATCGCTCTACTATTTTTAGTTTCTGCAGATGGGATTTTCCAGTCTACATCTGGCATATTAAAGTCACCCACGATCACCACTTCTCCCTTCTTACCTATCTTATGGATGTCTTTAACCAGATCTCTGTCCAGCTCTTCCTTTTGGTTTGGAGGCCTGTAAACCACTCCAATATAAATGGATGCTCCGTCATCGTTTTTTAGGTCGACCCATAGAGCTTCTTCAATACCCCAACTTCCTTGTAGCTCAGTTGCTTGGATGTTGTTTCTGACATAAAGAGCCACACCTCCCCCTTTTCTATCCTCTCTGTCCTTCCTTAACAAGTTGTAGCCTGGTATTGTTGTATCCCATTCATGAGATTCTGTGAACCATGTTTCTGTGATAGCAACAATGTCCAATTCTGCCTCAGCCATTAGGGCCTGCAGATCTGGGATTTTATTTCCCAAACTATGAGCATTTGTGGTCATAGCCTTCCAGGTACTCTCTTTACGGTTATTGCATTTCCTGGACTCCTTGTGAGATATTTGTTGAGATTTGTTATTCACTTCACTATTTCTTTTTGCGGTAGTGCCACTGTTGACAGAGTTTTCCATCTCAATTAGATTTTTTTTTTGCTTATGGATCTTTAAATACTGCATGCATTGTGTTTTCTCTCTCTTTTCTGGTAATACTGCAATGCTTTTCTCAAGAACTTCTTCAGTTTTTATTTTAGAGAAGGCTTGTTCTTTTTGCATTTGGTACATTGTGTGTCTCCTCATCACAGGTCTAATTCTACCAGAGCCAACTGTATTCCTGGTTTTTAAAGAATTTCCTGATGACCTGTTTGAGTGGGGCGGTATACCTGTTGGCTGCTCTTTTGTCAAGAATGGGTGACTGTGGGTCCTACCTGAGCCTAATGGATCTCCTTTTCTTGACTCCTGGTTTGTTTGTGGTATTGGGGAATTATTTTCTGAGTAATGCAATGTGGGTGTAATTCTTTTAATTGAAGCTAATTGATCTTTAATCACAGTCAGCTCCATTTTCAAGGACGAGAGTTGTGCACAAATTGGGCAAGCTCTAAGTTTCCAGATGCTTTCCCTCAGAATAAAGGCTCCACAGCAGTTACATTGGATAGTCCTCATCTTGGTAATTTGTGGCTTTATTTCCTTGACTGTAACCAATGTACTAATTTATCTTGCTGCCAATGGTAATCTAGATGTGAATCGGTTATTTACTCTTTCGGATAATAGAAAGACTAGAGGGCACTCCATGAAGTTAGCATGTGGCACATTTAAAACTAATCGGAGAAAGTTCTTTTTTACTCAACGCACAATTAAACTCTGGAATTTGTTGCCAGAGGATGTGGTTAGTGCAGTTAGTATAGCTGTGTTTAAAAAAGGATTGGATAAGTTCTTGGAGGAGAAGTCCATTACCTGCTATTAAGTTCACTTAGAGAATAGCCACTGCCATTAGCAATGGTAACATGGAATAGACTTAGTTTTTGGGTACTTGCCAGGTTCTTATGGCCTGGATTGGCCACTGTTGGAAACAGGATGCTGGGCTTGATGGACCCTTGGTCTGACCCAGTATGGTATTTTCTTATGTTCTTATGTACTACTGGCACAATATACATATACAGATTACAATATACACGGCCTGGCATGTGTGTTGTGTGTGTATAGTACAGTACTGGGCATTCAGAATATTTTTTTTATTTCTGAAGGCTTTTTTTTTCTGCATGATTCTGCTTTCATACTCCTACTTAGTATTGAACCAAACAATACTGGCACTGGCAGAGTCACATAAAGCTCTCGGGCAAGCGTTAAATTTGCCATTTTAAAATGGGTGCCTTGGCCATGCAGCAATTTTTGGCATCAAAGTGTTATCTGTTGTGCTAGCCTGAGTGCACAATATTGCATTGGCCAATTTGAAAGACGTGTGAATGGACACTAGCCATGGCTGAAGCCTTGACATTGGCGCTACTGCTCACAAGTATGCAACTTGTGCTAATTCAACCTCACTGAGAGACTGTTTTGTGAAAGTGTATGAGTGCCATGTTTGATTACATTAATAGATATCTTCTCTGTAATTTAGTAATAATAATAAATAATTACTAGTAATAGTATAGAAAGACAACTATTAACATAACCAGACATGTACTGAGGACAGTTTTTCATAATATAACTCTCAGACCCCTAATATTTCTAAAATTGCAAAAAGAAACAAAGTTTTCATTTAACATTTTTAATTTAAAAAAAAACTTTTAAATAAAGCAAATATTATATATATATATATATATATATATATATATTTAAATGGGGTGCAAAAACTCAGGGTGTTGGAGAGGATGGACCCGTTTTAAGAGGATCCTGCTCTGGACTAGAGGGCACAGTTGGCAGTAGCACTGGCATCTCCTCATTTGCCATTGCCCTCTGCTCCAGAGAGGTCTCCAGGACTGCTACCCTCCTCTCCAGCACCCTGAGATCTGCCCTGAATTCCCGTACATTTTGCAGGAGAAAAATCTGTACACTACATGTGCAGGCAGGAGATCCTGCTGGAGGTATGGAGGAGGGGAGGGGCTGTAGGTCTGGCAGGGATGAGAAGATGATGATGATGTTGTTGAAGAATTTGATTCTCAATGCCCTGTAATTAAATATATATAAAAAAAAGTAAACTGGTTTAAGTTTCAATGTGCCTATGTCCTTAGGGTCCCCGTTACGTCCTATTTGTATTGTTCACAGGTTCATAGCTATACTCTTTTAGACACTATGATTCAAGGTAACGCCTGTTACTACTGTTATGTTGTTCTATTTATTTTATTTTATCAGATGCCTTGTTTTAATGTAACGCCTTAGCCGCGATTGTTCTGTTGTACTGGAAACCGATATGATTTGTTATTTTTACAAGAATGTCGGTATATAAAAATTCTAAATAAATAAATAAATAAATAAATAAACACGAGACATAGAATAATGCATATATATGTCAAATAAATAAACCACAAATATTTTAGTATTAATTTACTATTCTAATAATTTAGTCCTTATGTATTTCACACAATCATAAAATCATAAAATTATTAGTTTACAAGTTAGTTTACTGAGCTCACACATCCATCTAGCCACTAAAATAACTAAATGACCTTAGAAAATGATAAATGATTTTGTCTTGCACCCTCAGATAGATACTACTATATAAAATACTTACCTGCCCCACTGGATGAGACTGTAGTGGTCGTCAATTCCGGTGGCACGCTGAGGATCTGCTGTTGGTAGCAGGAAGCCCCAATGTCCCTGCTATTGGTGTGAGGTTCTGTAAAAGACAGTTCAAAATTGAGAGAATCACAGTTATAAAACACAGTGGTGAGGTCATGAGAGTAACACTATATTTGCAGGCAATTGCATTCATGACTTTCTCCTATCTTCTGGAGGTGAAGGCTGAGATAAGATGTCCTCGCCTGTAGAGACATCTGAGTCAGAATCAGTTGCAGTGTCTCTTGGATGACCTAATGGTCTAAAAGGCATCGATGGAATGGAAGGAAATCCTGGAGATTGTGGTCTCCGAGGTGGTACAATGCCAGAAGGACCTGGCAATGGTTCTGGCATGGAGCCCTCATCCATATCTTGGGGCTTCTTGGCTACAGCCTGGATTAGGGTATCCAACTTCTCCATCAGAGGCTGAAGAATAGAGACCTCTGGAATCGGCATCGATGGTTTCATCGGTGCTGGCCATGGAATCGGCATCGAGGATATCAGTGTCGGAACCGGAATAGGCATCAACGGCATCAGTGCCGGAATGGCCGGTGACATCGGTATCGAGGACGGAATATCCATCGGTACTGGAATTGGCGTCGATGGCATCGCTGGTGTCGAAGGTTGTGGCCTCGGTATCGCTTCGAGGAATGCGTCCCGTACCGCTTGACGTATGCAAACATCAAGTTCCGCTTGCATGGCTGGTGAGATCAGAGCAGCCATGGGGGGAGGCGGTAGTGGCGATGCCGGTACCTCCTCAGAGCCCTGAGAAGCGCAGGTTCCACCGGTATTGGCGGAACCGGTATTGGCGGAACCGGTATTGGCGGGGATCGCCTTGGTATTGATGGCTCTGGAGCCTGTACGTCCAACCGAGGTTTCTTAGCCGTTGATTCCGTCTCCGTCGATGGCACCACGGGTATCAGGTCGGTGGTCAACGTGTGCGGCCTTCGATGCCGATGGCGATGCTTTTCTTTTTCTTTTGCCTTTTCGCTTCCCAATGTCAATGCCCTTGATGATGGAGAGGGGGAGGAAAGAAAAGCATCTCCCAACTCACCTGGGACTCGCTTCTTTAACACCACCTTACGAATCGATCCAGCCGGAGACGATTGCGTTGAGGATGATGCTGCAGGTAAAAGCTGAATTTTGAACAGCTGTTCCATCTTCTCCATCTGGAGTCGACGTCCCTTCGATGTCATGGCGGCACATAAGGGGCAGGCCCTAACATCGTGGTTCTCACCAAGGCAAAGAACACAGTCTTGGTGGGGGTCTGTAACAGACATATTTCTGGTGCACTTAGGGCACTTTTTTAATCCGGAAGCCATTCTCAGGTCGGACAGCCGACGACGACCGATGACCAGGAAAAAAGCGGTCAAAAAGAACGTTACGGAACCGCGAAATAAGGAAAAAACTTACCGCAATGGTATACTAAAAGGGAGACCCTTGCGGCTGAAATTTTTCCAAACTTTTCTAAAGTTTAACGTTGTGGAGAATTCTCCACAGGACTCCTAGTAACCGCGAGGCTAACGGCTCCGCGGAAAAAAGAAGACTGAAGGGAGACCCCTGTGGCAGGGAATATCATGGCATGCTGGGCATGCTCAGTAGGCACTCTGGTGCCAGTCAAAAGTTTCATAGAAACTTTGAAAGAAGTTTTTCTATAAATAGGGCTCCATTACTGATGTCACCCATATGTGAGGACTAGCATCCTGCTTGTCCTGGGATAAATATGTTTCCACTGGGGATCCGGAAAACTCCAAACCAGGCAAATCCTTTCCATCCCCCACACTTGTAACTCCTCAACCGCTCTGCTTCTGAGCTTCCAGTTCTATGGGGCTGGCCTGAAGGGCTGACAACGCAGCCTCTCCCATTGCTCTCATCCACTGGGGTGGGGATGGTATCTTTGGTGCGCCTGGGCTCAGCGAGATCTCATCGGCCTGTATTGGAGACACTCGCTCCATGTCTCCTTCCTCCATGGCCCTCGCTCCCGGCTCTGTTGGCGTCGATGCAAAAAATGTCTCTAAAGTCGGCTGTTTGGCATCCAAGCTTTCAGCAGCCACCAGGCTTTCATGAAGCCTGGCCTTACGTTTTGTATGAGGCATGTAAATATCAAGGAAAATTCAAACTAGAGGAAATAATTTCGAAGCAGCAGCAGTGAGACCTTTTCAGATCTCTTAATCAGCCACCATCTTGGCTCCTCCCTGGAAAAATGATGATCTAAAGGACCTCTTCCCAGTGTTGAGGCAGCTGCAGGGTTTGGCATTTTCTCCTTTCTTTTCTTCCCCATGATGAGATAAAATAGGACAAAAGGGCACATCCCTTCGGTGCACTAGTGATGGCGCACCACTGGCTGCTTGATTTTAAGCTCCTCACCACCACTCACTTTCAAGACCCGGGCTGCACAGCTCAGCATCTGATGAAAACAGGGCAACGATCAGTTGGTGAGTAGATGAGAAGAAAGACCCTACTATTTCCGCTGACCACTCAATTTTAAGCTCTTCACTGCCTCTCCCTTTCAGGACCTGGGCTGCCCAGTTTAAACCTAATGAAAATGGGCCAACGATCAGGTGGTAAGTGGAGAAGAAAGAACCCCTGCAGGTATTTTTTGTTGAATACCGGGGATTGTTCTTGCTATTTAGTTAATTTTCACACTGCGGGAGATGCACATGTAGCTCGGCAGGTTTTAAAATCCACTTGGCATGCGCGAGCCTGACTTCTTTGTTCATCCCATAATTAATGCGTGTATTGAGCTTGTAAAATTCACCTCTAAGACTTAACTTTTTAAATGTGATTTGAATCTGGGAAGACAGTCTTGTATTCAGTGAAGGTAATTTGGGAGTAAGCCCTGTAATTAATACAGTGGAATTACAAATGATGAGTTATTTTATTGAAGGTACTAAAGGGAATAAAGGAAGGTTGCTCTAGGGAGCTTAACCAGGATGTAAGGAAGGCATTATACCCATTCCACATGACCCCCAAGCCAAGACACATTATTAGAGAGAGGAAATAGGCAGACAACTGGCATACTAATCCTATAGGCACTTCAACTTCTTAAAGCCATGGGTACACACAGAGCTCCAATCCCTGAGCCAGACTACAGAGTGGCTGTCAGAGACCCCATCCCAGCCCACCAAGAAAGGCGCATCGCTACATCTGTAAACAGCAGCCATAAGAGGTGGGTGACATCACCCAAATGCGCCATCATGGATCCAGCTCTCAGATCTCAGAAAAAGTGTTTCTGAGAATGTGCAGGAGTTCCTGCATATGGTACTGCCTTCTGAACCCCCTCTGTCCTTTCCAGAGCTTACGTTTTAGCTCAGTAGATTCTTCAGGGAGGCGGGTAGATATTAAGTATGGCAGATTTATCTTGCTGTCTAGAGAGAACTCTGTTTATAGGTAAGCAAACGTGCTTTCTCCATGACAAGCAGGCATAAATCAGCCTTAATGCATGGTGAGTCTTAAGCTGAAGGTTGCAAATGGAGAAGTTACTTAATAGAAAAGCTGGCTCCAGCAAGTAGAGATCGGACTAATGCGTGAACAGGCTGCGCAAAACTGCTTGTCCAAAGCTACTATCTCTCTAGTACATGCTGTCTAGATAGTAATGGAATGTAAAAGTGTGAACAATGATCAGGAAGCAACTTTGCATGTGTCTTCAATGGAAGTGGCCCTCAGATGGGCCACTGAAGTCCTCACATGATGAGTCTTGATAGAGTCTTTAATCTGTAAACCAGCCAAAGTGCAACAGTGCTCTATGCAGTCTGATAACTAATTAGACAGAGTTCATTTGACAATTGCCCATCCCAAACTGTTAGGTTCAAAAGACACGAACAGCTGAGAAACCTGACAGTGAGGGTGAGTATGCTAGGGCTCTCTTGCAGGAGAGAAGAGCTCATTCTCTTTTGTGTATAGGTGGTCTCGGAAAGAATGTTGGCAGTACAATAACTTGGTTAATATGGAATGCAGTTACTACGTTTGGCAATAATTTAGGGTAAGTTCACAGAATCAACCTTGTGAAAAAACTGTAGGTCTGGTGAATATGGGCAGTCCTGACAATAAGCGGAATTGGTGAGTATGCACAGAGTTGACCGATACTCTAGTCTAGTACAAAAACATTGGGAGATGATCTGTAGTTGTTCAGATGTATCAAGCAGAACTTCTCGATCTTGCTGTTGTCCTCTGTGATGAACAATTATTGGTTTTCCCCAATGATTAAATAAGTTGTTTTCAATCTCTTGATCCAAGTTGTAGAACTCTTCTGAGATGGTCTGGCAGTATATTCCGGATTCCTAGTAGGTAGGTCACCTGGAAATGCATGTTGTGAAGACCAGCCCAGAAATAAATTCAGATGGCCTTCTCACATAGGGTATGCAAGCCTATGCCTCATTTGTTTATATAGAACATGGCCACCTGATTGTCTTTCTGGACCAAGATTCTCTTGCCTAAGAGTAAGTAGAAGAAAACCCATGGGAGGTAATTTTCAAATGGATTTATGCATTTAAAATGGTTTTACACGCATAAGTGGCTTTTGAAAATTCCTATGATATAAGAGTATGCTATTGAATTGTGTAATGGAAGATACATCCCATTACGACAGATTAACAGGAGGGGAATGCAAGCTAGGGCTGAATGGACCAAAAGCTCAGTTGGGAGAGGGGAGGACTACAACTGCCAGAGGGATGAGGGAGAGGAAGTTGAGCATGGCTGGGAACCAGGTGTGGAGCGGATTAAAAAAGAGGAGACAGAGACACGAGACTGGTGGGAGTGGCAGGAGGATGAGGACAGTGAAAGTGGAAGCAACTAATCGCCAACGGCAGCATTAAGTCCAGGTGGTTAGTTGTGACAGAGTAGGAAAACATAGAGGGACATGTGTTTTGTTTAAAAAGTGTTTCTTCAGCTTTTGGGATTTTCCTACAGAAGGGAAGGGGGCAATCTGCCTCAGCTCTGGGGAGACCCCTGAGCAGGGGGAAGGGAAGGACACTGTGGGGATTGTGCCTGAACTAGGCCCCTGAAAGTGGGCCAAGCTTCAGGGAACTACATTTAAGGGTTTGGCTGTTCTGAGCAGTGGAGCTGGGATGGGTGCAGCTGGAACTGAACTCTGGTTTGGAAGAACTGTTGGGTTAAGACAGAGCCCAGCTTTAGCACCCGAGTTTAAAAGCCTTTTCTGGCGTAGGCTGTACCGCAGAGACAGGCACAGCCAGACAGCTCACATGTGAAGGAGCTATTGGTTCCAGATAAGGCCAAACTCCTGGAACTGTGTTCAGGGCCAGTGCTACCATAGGCCAAGATGTGAGAGTGGGCACATCCTGGCTGGACTTTGTTTTGGGAAAACCTGCGGCTTTTCTGAACTATTCTGCTTACAACCTGAGTGTGTGGGGACTTACCTCTGCTTAAAGCCACATCCAGACATCAAGAGACTTTGGGATACTGTAGTGAGGAACCAACGGGAGAAGCCCCAGCAGTGGAACTCCACCCAGTGAGCCATTACAATTGTTAATAGATTGTATTCACGTTTGTGCATTTTAAGTACATAAACAGGCTTTTGAAAATTGCTATGAAATATGCTACTTTCATGCATGTAAAACCTTTTGAAAATTACCCTTTTAGGGGTAGATTTTAAGACATGCGAGCGCGCTACCCGGCGCGCATACATGGACATGCAATTTTATAAAATGCGCACGCAGACGCGCACATGTTATAAAATCAGGGGTCGGCGCATGCAAGGGGCTGCCTTCCCTTGTTCACTCCCAGGCCGCTCCGAAATCGGAGCATCCTCGGAAGGAACTTCCCTACCCCCCCTCCCCACCTTCCCTTCCCTTCCCCTACCTCCCCTGCCCTTTCCCCCCTACCTTTATCTTGTTTTTTTTCTTGTTCTCAAACTTACTTCTGCGCACGCTGGCCAACTGCCGGTGCACGAACCCCAGCCCAGCAACCACGCGGAGGCCTCTGGCCATGCCCCACCCTTGGACCATCCCGCCCCGCCCCCAGACTGCCCCCTTTTGCAAGCCCCGGGACTTACATGCGTCCCGGGGCTTTAATGCGCGTCACCAGGCCTTTTGAAAATAGACCCGGAGCACATAATCCTCCCCTTAGTGCATACCATATGGCTCCCATATTCAAAAGATTGATTTGCAATTGTTTCTTTGCTTGGGACCAAGTCTCTTGAGTCCACACAGCATCAGTGTATGCTCCCTGCCCTTTCATGCAGCGAGTGACTCACCATCAGAACTTCCAGGTTTATCCACTACTGGAGGGATACTCACATCTTGAAAGTTACTAAGATTTGGTGGGAAAAAGGCTGGAATAGTTGACTCTACTGGCATTAGAAGTCCCATTGAAGACCACACATGTGCATATGAGTCAGAGGGACCAAATTTACTTTTGCCGCTATGTAATCTAGAAGAACATGGATTGACCTTGCTGACATCAGGTCCTGTGTAGAAGGGACCTCACAAAACCCATCAAAGTTCTAGCTCTTTCAGTAGGTAGAAATGTCTTCTCCTGAAACAAGTCTATCCAGTCTCCTATGAACTGGATTCTTTGGGATGTGACTAAATTGGACTTCAAGAAATTGACCAAGGATCCAAGAGACTGGAGAAGCTAGATGATCATGTGGAGGGACTCGAGTATATCCCCTCCCACTCTCCCATCACCATTTAATTATCCAGATATGAAAATATGCAGACTTCTGCTGGAGGAGATGTCTAGCCATGACCATAAGATACTTTGTGAAAACTCTTGAAGCCAGAGAGAGGCCCAACAGGAGCACCTTGTACTAGTAGTGCATGCTCTTTACCATGAACCTGAGAGACGTCCGATGGGCAGTAAATGGGAATGGATGCATAAGCATCTTTCAGATCCAGAGTGCACATCCAATTCTTCAGCTTAATGAAAGCCAAGGAATTCACCTTGAACCCCTCTCAGTCCAACAATCTATTCATTTTCCATAAATCCAGGATGGATCTTAGCTCCCCTACCCCCCAATTTCTTGAGGATTAAGAAATACCAGGAATTGAACCTCTGGCCATACTCCCCAGGGTAGAACAAGCTCTATTGGATGAGATGAGAGGTTATTTTCAGCTGTAGTTGAGCAAATTAGGAGGGCACAGAACTGAATACTGATCTGTGTTGGGCTGGAGGAGAGCCAGAGAAGTGCAAGCAGTAGCAGCCATATTCCACAATTCTCAGGGCTTATTTGTCCTTGGTAATGCAGATCTGCTCAGGAAGGAAGTACTGGGTTCTTCCTTCTACTGGAGAAGGCAGGGAACTGGGCCTCAGATGTCAAAAACTGGTCCCAGCTTAGGCTATGACTGCAGCTGGGGTTTCAGCTGCCGTCTCTATCTGCCATCCTCTAGCAGATAGATGCTGCAGCAAGGTACTATGAGCTTGGTGTCACTGAGAGGGATGGAAGGGCCGCTTCTGGAAAAATAGATATTTGTAGGAGAAGTATTGATGTCTGGCAGGACCAGGCACGTCTCCCGCTGCTGCAGACAATGGCTGAAGAGCGGACTGATGCTCCTTAATTACAGACACCTTCTCCTGCACCATGTCCTAAACATGTTCTCCTCCATACAGGGCACATCAATCAAGCAGTCATACACACATCCTCTTAAGGCCTACTCGCTTGTAACTATGTGAGTCTCCTGGCTCCTATGGAGACTGCCAAGGTTCTAGCCGCACTGTCAAAGGCCTCAGATGAAGACCAGATAAAGTGCTTCACAATCCTCTGCATCCTCCACGGCAAACCGGAACTCGGCCCGATAAGGGTCTGTCATTTGCAAATCAAGTGCTAAGTATGGATGCTTGAAAGTCCTTCTTCCCAAATGTAGGGTCTGTATGATTATACACAACTGCATCATAGATACACCTCTTTGCATTTTCCTCAGCTGGAAATACAATAAGTATTTCATAAAAATTAAAATAAAATACCACATTTTTTCATCTTAGATATAGATGTTTAATTTTATTATAGGAATCTCCAAGATCTCTTTGTAAAACTACATTTCTGTGGTCTTTAATAGCTCTTGGATTAATCACTTAATCCCTGAAATCCTGTCCCTTTTTTTTTTTTTTATAATGGGGTTAACAAAAATCACCATAGGATATCATATCTAAAAGAGGTTTTTTTAGTGGTCCAAAGCCTGAACTTGCTACACATCAGAGGTCCTTGAATGCAAATGTTTTTGGCAGATTGTATTGGATGGAGACCATTAACACAAATTAATGTGAGGTGACATTGCACTGTAGCTCTCAAATATACTTTTTAGTTCAGAATTTGCCATTGTACTAATGTGAGGATAATAGAACTCTACTTTAAAAAATTATTTCCAACTAAAACCTTGGTTTAGTCATGGAAAACTGCTGGTTTGCTGCAAAAGTTCTGCAACATTGCGGAAAGATTAAATGATTTCTTTGCTTCGGTGTTTACTGAAGAGGATGTTGGGGAGGTACCCGTAATGGAGAAGGTTTTCATGGGTAATGATTCAGATGGACTGAATCAAATCACGGTGAACCTAGAAGATGTGGTAGGCCTGATTGACAAACTGAAGAGTAGTAAATCACCTGGACCGGATGGTATACACCCCAGAGTTCTGAAGGAACTAAAAAATGAAATTTCAGAACTATTAGTAAAAATTTGTAACTTATCATTAAAATCATCCATTGTACCTGAAGACTGGAGGATAGCAAATGTAACCCCAATATTTAAAAAGGGCTCCAGGGGCGATCTGGGAAACTACAGACCGGTTAGCCTGACTTCAGTGCCAGGAAAAATAGTGGAAAGTGTTCTAAACATCAAAATCACAGAACATATAGAAAGACATGGTTTAATGGAACAAAGTCAGCATGGCTTTACCCAGGGCAAGTCTTGCCTCACAAATCTGCTTCACCTTTTTGAAGGAGTTAATAAACATGTGGATAAAGGTGAACCGGTAGATATAGTATACTTGGATTTTCAGAAGGCGTTTGACAAAGTTCCTCATGAGAGGCTTCTAGGAAAAGTAAAAAGTCATGGGATAGGTGGCGATGTCCTTTCGTGGATTGCAAACTGTCTAAAAGACAGGAAACAGAGAGTAGGATTAAATGGGCAATTTTCTCAGTGGAAGGGAGTGGACAGTGGAGTGCCTCAGGGATCTGTATTGGGACCCTTACTGTTCAATATATTTATAAATGATCTGGAAAGAAATACGACGAGTGAGATAATCAAATTTGCAGATGACACAAAATTGTTCAGAGTAGTTAAATCACAAGCAGATTGTGATAAATTGCAGGAAGACCTTGTGAGACTGGAAAATTGGGCATCCAAATGGCAGATGAAATTTAATGTGGATAAGTGCAAGGTGATGCATATAGGGAAAAATAACCCATGCTATAATTACACAATGTTGGGTTCCATATTAGGTGCTACAACCCAAGAAAGAGATCTAGGTGTCATAGTGGATAACACACTGAAATCGTCGGTGCAGTGTGCTGCGGCAGTCCAAAAAGCAAACAGAATGTTGGGAATTGTTAGAAAAGGAATGGTGAATAAAACGGAAAATGTCATAATGCCTCTGTATCGCTCCATGGTGAGACCGCACCTTGAATACTGTGTACAATTCTGGTCGCCGCATCTCAAAAAAGATATAATTGCGATGGAGAAGGTACAGAGAAGGGCTACCAAAATGATAAGGGGAATGGAACAACTCCCCTATGAGGAAAGACTAAAGAGGTTAGGACTTTTCAGCTTGGAAAAGAGACGACTGAGGGGGGATATGATAGAGGTGTTTAAAATCATGAGAGGTCTAGAACGGGTAGATGTGAATCGGTTATTTACTCTTTCGGATAGTAGAAAGACTAGGGGGCACTCCATGAAGTAAGCATGGGGCACATTTAAAACTAATCGGAGAAAGTTCTTTTTTACTCAACGCACAATTAAACTCTGGAATTTGTTGCCAGAGAATGTGGTTAGTGCAGTTAGTGTAGCTGTGTTTAAAAAAGGATTGGATAAGTTCTTGGAGGAGAAGTCCATTACCTGCTATTAAGTTCACTTAGAGAATAGCCACTGCCATTAGCAATGGTTACATGGAATAGACTTAGTTTTTGGGTACTTGCCAGGTTCTTATGGCCTGGATTGGCCACTGTTGGAAACAGGATGTTGGGCTTGATGGACCCTTGGTCTGACCCAGTATGGCATTTTCTTATGTTCTTATGTTCTTAACATCCAACATCCCTTCCAATCTACCTCCACTTCTCTAGTTGCCTCCATCACTCCACTCTCATCACCTCCACCACTCTTCCATTGCTTTCACCTCTTCTTCTCCTTTTTCATTATTTGCATGCAATTTCCCTTCCAAATGCACTTCCTCTGCTTTTCTTTTCTTCACTGCCTCTATTACTGCCTCCACACTCACTTCTTCCATCACACCCTCCTTTCTTACTGCCTCTAGAAAATAAACTTTTGGGTTGGGCAAAAGGTATGGTGCTTTTGGGGGAGTTTTGAAGATACGAACTTCCTTCCAAAATAATAAACAGGAATTGTTGGGCTACGACATAATAGTGATTACATGTCATGGATATTAAGCAGCAGTTAGCTCCATGTGCCCCTAAGGAAAGATTCATTCTTCTCACACTGAGCTGAAAGAAGGGAGTATTTTATCCCAAAAGTTAGTTAACAAATGTATCGAGTTTATCTAATAAAGAAAGAATACTATTTGTTTGTTTCTTTATTTGTTTTAAAGGGGGAGTTGTTTCTATTTGTTAACCTTTATTTCCATACATATTTAGCAGAAAATAAAGGAAAGCAAACACTGATCAATTGCTTTAATAGTATCTAAAAAAATTATTACTTTATTATGTTAAGTGTTAGTGCTAAATAACATATGAATGTTGCTTTCTTTCTAGCATATTCAGTCTACATTGTTTGTAAGAAAGTCAAAACCTAAAACAAAATAGCAGTTTATAGCACCATCCAGTGGACAGAAAAGAACAAGGAAAAGGTTTATTTCTTTTCTGATGAAAGTGCATTGAAGAGCAGGTGCATGTTAGTAAAAAGTCTCACAAAAGAATTAAGCCCAATGTTTTAAAATCCTCTCTCAAGCCCAATGTTAACAAATCCTCTCTCAAACTTGGCTGCTTTGAGAGTATTTTTCCAATGGCACTTATGCTGGTAAAACAGTTCTTTACTACTGAAATGTCCTGCAACAAACCTGCCCACCCAACATATGGATAACCTTATTCGAGTACATCCTGTGTGCACTCTTAACATATGCGTAACCTTACTTGCGTATGTCTTGTGTGCATATATGTTTACCCAGACTGAGCAGAAGCATTCCCAGGGAGAAGAGGAGGGGCTCACACTTACCCGCATATTTTGGGATTTTCAAAAGGATGCGGCTAAATGTCCTCAAAAATTTCCTGCAGGTGTAATTGTGTGTGAGTAGTTTAGGTGGGATAATTTTCAAAGTGATCATACGCATGCTGGTTCACTTTGAAAATTGGTGTAACTTATTGTGCATATTTGCCAACTTTCTTAGACGAGCTGTTACAAAATTGCCTCCTTTATGTCTCCTCATTCCTTCATGGAAGATAACTAAAACTTAGACTCTCTAATCTTAATTTATACTCTTAGATGTGAATTTTCAAAAGATGAGCGTGTAAAAAATAGCATGTGCACACGTAAAATAGCATGTACACAAGTATGTTATTTTAAAAAACGCAACATATGCGCATATATCAAGGACCGCAAGTAAACTTGAGTGTGCAAAAAAAAGGCGGGCCAGAGGCATTCCAGAGACAGGTCAACATTTACATGCATAGGTTGCTATTTTACAACCTGCCAAAGTGCCATGTGAAAGTCTTTTACTTGTGTACATTTACTTCTGCTCAATATCTGGTGTAAGTGATCATAAATATGTCAAAAGTGAAAAAATGACTAAGTGGGGGGGATCCGGGTAAAATGGGGGAACTTCAGGCTGAAGAGCCAGGAAGGTCTTCACTAGCTGCAGATAGACTGGGAAAACTAGTAGATTAATTGGTAAAACAGGTAATTTCATTGCCATTGTTGCGGGCGTAGTGGTGGACCCTTGGGCCGGCCTAGCAGAGTGAGATGGTAGAAGAGGAAGAGTGCTCCACGGTGAAGAGGTAGGCCGGAAGGCAGTGCCAAGCAGAATGCAGAGCTGAGGTCTTCGCCCTGGAAGCCCAAGGACCCCCTGGGAGGAGCCCGTGGGGTCCCGAGCCGCTGGGACTTAGGAGACCTAGAGAACTGAAGAGACGTCTTCACCCTGGAAGCCCGAGGACCCCCTGGAAGGAGCCCATAAGATCCTGAGCCGCTGGGACTTAGGTGACGGAGTCAGAGGAAGGTGGATGAGACTGGCCAAGATCGAGGCAGGCGGCAAACGTAGAGAGTCAGAGACAGGCCGGAGTCAGGAACCAGAGAAACAAGCAGAGGATCCGGAGCTGGAACTGAAGCTGAAGATCCGGAACCGAAGCTGAAGATCCGAGACTGGAACCGAAGGAAACCAGGAACAGGAACCAACAGAAGATCCAGGCAAGACAGAGTCCGAGCGCTGCAACAAGCATCAAGCAGGAACCTCATTGCAAGGCAATTTGCATCAGTCAGACGCCGGGCTTAAATATCTACCGGCGTCTGACATCACTCCAGGGGGCGGCCCGCGGTCTGGCGGGAAAAGCCCTTTAAATTGTCCCTCCTTGCGTGCGCATGCGCACATGCCTAGGAGGAGGGGGGCCAAGTTCCAAGGCTCGGCGGCATCTCCCCTCGTGGAGACGTCGCCGTGAACAGGCCGAGCAGGCCCGAGCAGCAGCGGCCCTCGCCGGTGGTGCACGGGGAGAGAGGAAGAGAGCCCGAACCCCGGACCCCGCAGTCGGAGCCCAGGCGGCGCAGGTAAGGGCTCAGTCGCGAGACTCGTGACTGAGACCGCAACAGTACCCCCCCTTTTATGCCCCCTCCTAGAAGGACCAGGTTTACCGGGATAACTGAGATGGAACTGATGAAGGAGAGACTTATCCAAGATATGGCGGGCTGGCTCTCATGTGTTCTCCTCAGGTCCACACCCCTCCCAAGCCAGCCAGTACTCCTATCGCTGTCGGTGAAAACGGACATCAAGGACCTCCCAGACTTGATAGATGGGATCATCTTGGACAGGGGTGTCCATGGATTCTGGAACCTTGCGATGATACCTGGAGAGAATAAGAGGTTTTAGCAAAGAAACGTTATGGAACACGTTATGAATGCTCATGGAGGATGGAAGACATAGGCAGTAAGACACCAAGCCCACTCTCTCTACCACACAAAATGGACCACAGTATTTTGGAGCTAATCTTCGAGATGGAACCCGAAGATGAATATTCTTAGTACTGAGCCAGACTCGATCGCCGGGGAGGAAGACTGGAGCCGGCTGGCGGTGATAATCTGCCCACTTCTTGGCTGTGCTGGCTGCTCTAGAGAGCTTCCCTTGGATAGAGATCCAGAGATCATGTAGCTGTTGTGCAGAGAGTTGCACAGCTGGAGAGGCACTATGCATGGGCAAAGGCAGTGGAGGTTTGAGTTGCTTGCCATATACTGTAAGGAAAGGTGACTTCCCCATGACAGAATGGGTATGATTATTGTAGGAGAATTCAGCCCATGGGAGCAGTCTCACCCAATTATCCTGCCTCTCATTGGCAAAAGTGCAGAAAAACGTCTTCAGGGAACGATTGGTGCGTTCCGTCTGCCCATTACTTTGGGGATGAAAGGCTGTAGACAAATTAAGTTGTACGTCAAACTTTTTACACAGTGCCCTCCAGTAGCGGGTGGTGAACTGGGGTCCTCGATCAGATACTATATCCTGCGGATGGCCGTGGATCCAGAAAACATGTTGTACGAAGAGCTGAGCTAGCTCTGGAGCTGATGGCAACTTGGGAAGTGGAACAAAGTGGGCCATCTTGGAGAAACGGTCCTCGGTTACCCAGATGACAGTGTTCCCCTCCGAAGCAGGCAGATCTACCACAAAATCTGGGGCGATGTGCGTCCAGGGTTCTACGGGTATAGGCAAAGGTTGCAGCAATCCCCACGGTCTCCCAATTTGCGGTTTCTGTCTGGCATAGGTGGCACATGAAGTGACATAGGCACAAACATCTTGCCTTATAGTGGGCCACAGGTAATAGCGATTTAGTAAATCGAGTGTTCTCTCGCGACCGGCATGGCCACCAGTAAAGGACTCGTGGGCCCAATTTAGAACTCTCATTCTGGAATGTCGAGGAACCACAGTCCTCCCCTGTGGGGTTACCATTGTACTGGACAGGTTAATCTTTGCAGGATCCAGAATATACTGAGGAAGTCCTGCCTCTTCTTCTAACTCTGCAGTACGAGATAAGGTATCCGCTCGCACATTCTTGGATGCAGGCCGATAGCGAAGCATGAAATTAAAGCGATTGAAGAAAAGAGACCAACGTGCTTGCCTGGGATTTAGGCGTTGCGCTTGACATAAGAACTCCAAGTTCTTGTGGTCCGTGTAGACAGTGATAGGGTGCGCCGCTCCCTCCAGCCATTGTCTCCATTCTTCGAAAGCCAACTTGATTGCTAGGAGCTCCTTATCTCCAATGCTGTAATTACATTCAGCTGCAGAAAGTTTCTTAGAGAAGTATGAGCATGGAAGTAGTCCTCCTGAGCTTATTCTCTGGCTAAGTACGGCCCCCACAGCTATGTTGGAGGCGTCCACCTCCACTATAAATGGGTGAAGGGGATCGGGGTGATGTAAGCAGATATCCCATAGGAAGGCCTTTTTGAGATCTTCAAAGGCTAAGCAGGCAGCTTCTGGCCATTCCACGGCATCAGCCCCTTTCCTTGTGAGAGCAGTGAGTGGCACTACTAAGAGGGAGTAGTGCGGAATGAAGTGTCTGTAAAAGTTCGCAAAGCCGAGAAAACACTGTAAGGCTTTTAAGCCTCTGGGGCGAGGCCAATCTCTAATAGCAGCCACTTTCTCGGGATCCATCTGAAATCCAGTTGCTGACAAAATATAACCCAGAAAGGGGAGAGTCTCTTGTTCGAACATGCATTTCTCCAGCTTTGCATACAAGTGGTTATCTCTGAGGATCTGCAAAACCTGTCTTACATGAGGGCGATATGACTCCAGATCTCTGGAGTAAATTAACATCTTGGACAGGGGTGTCCATGGATTCTGGAACTATGTAATAGTTCACGAAGAACCTCATTCATTAGATGCTGGAATATGGCTGGAGCGTTGCATAGTCCAAACGGCATGACCGAGACCGCAACAGCCATGCACATGTTATAAAATCCCCTGCATGTAAAAGTCAACTTACAGAGGATAAATGCATCTAAGGCGAGTAAAATCTACTTGTGTATCCTTTAAAATTCAAAATACAATGTGCTGGTATATCATTTGTGTACACTTATCTAAGTAATGCCTTTGCCGCAACTTAGATGGAGATATAGTGTTTTTGTTTTAGACTTATCGCTCCAATAGCACCAATGGGCAAGGTGTAGTTAATTCCCACGCTACTGCTGGAGATAATGTGTAAAATATCACCACTCACAGTAGTACCGGCATCACAAATTTTTTAACTCCGCTCAAAACCTGCCCTAACCCCTTCCTTTTCGCTCATTTAAATGTTAAAGTTATGATGTGATAACGGCCCATCGAGTTCTGATGAATGACCCTGTAAATTCTGTAACTTTTCCAAATAAGTCTGAACTTGCATGGCTTGCAGTTTTTACATATGCGAGCATGTGTACATGCATATGTACTCATATTTATAACCTGTGTATATCATTTGCACACAGATTATAAAATACAGTAATAAATTAATATGCATCCATATACATGCATATATGAGCACAAGCAAGAGTTTTAAAAGTTATCCTTCCTGTGTGATAGTTTGTCCAAAAACATTTATTAAGGTTGGGGGAAGTATTTTAAACCACAAAAGGAAGTTCTATCTATCCAGTACTTGAGATAATTATTTTATTTTCCAAATTCATTTTTCTCTGAATTTTTAGAACTTTTCCATTCCCAAGAGTTTGATTGATTCCACTCTCTCTCATAGTCTCTAGGTTTCCAAGTTCACTGATGCAATATAACTAAGGCATGCAACATTCCCTCTCTCCCCCCCCCCCCCCCCCCCCCCACACACACACACACATACCCCAAAAATGTCCAGAGAAGAAGAAAGAAGGGATGCAACCAGAAATTTTCATTGTGACATTTGGATGAACTTCCCCATAAAAAAAAATCACCAGAATTTTTTTTTTAATTAACTAACTCAGTTGAGAGATTTAAGATATTTGGTACTAAAGTTATAATTCCACACCTCTCTTTTTGTGTTATATGTCATACATGCTACTTTGAACTCATTGGGATTGCAGCCTATGAATAAATAGATTAGATTAAAGACAGGGAAAATGTACTTAGAACATTTTTTTTCTCTGCATACTGAGTGCAAATTCCAAAGTTGCCGCAGAATTCATGTTTAATATGTTGCGGTCTGCACCGCTTCCCCGTGACCAGCGCCTACCTCCGCGTCTGGGGATGCCGCACTCCGTGGTCTCCAGGACCCAAAGACGCGCTCAGTTCCATGTGGCATCTGCCATTTGCCTGTCTCTCTCACCGCGGCCTCGCGCGCACGCGCGCGAGTACGGCCACTTTGAGCGCCCAGAACCCGGAAGTCAAGCCCCGCCTGCGCTGATGACGTCACGCTCCGAGACAGATATAACCGGCGTCCGGACGTTCCCTCATCGCCTTGCAACGAAGTTCACTACAGTCTTGTAGTTCTGAGTTGCGCTTCGTCTTGCTGTGTTCCTGCCGTTGACCTTGGAGTTCCTCACTACGTTCTGCCTGCTGCCTGCCTCGACCCCGGTTCGTCCCTTACTACGCTCTGCCTGCTGCCTGCCTCGACCCGGTTCGTCCCTGACTACGCTCTGCCTGCTGCCTGCCTTGATCCGGTTCGTCCCTGACTACGCTCTGCCTGCTGCCTGCCTCGACCCCGGTTCGTCCCTGACCACGCTCTGTTGCCGCCTGCCTTTGATCTCGACTTGTCTCTGTTCCTGCTTCAGCCTTCAGTCTTGCCTTCACCTGCTGGCTGCGGACCCCGCTCCAGGTTTCTACTTGCTCCTACTCACGTCTGCTCATTTAGAGACTCTATTGGACTTCCTGGTTCTCTATTGCTGGACTCTCTCTCTAGTACCCAAGTCCCAAGGTGCCAGAACCCTACGGGCCCCTCCTGGGGGGTTCTGGGTACCCGGGTGAAGATCTTGTGCTAGACTCAATTACCATTGGACTTCCTGGTTCTCTGTTACTGGACTCTCTCTCTGGTACCTAAGTCCCAAGGGGCCAGGACCATACGGGCTCCTCCTGGGGGGTTCCTGGTTCCCGGGCAGTCACCTGGTGAACACTTTGAGCCTTGGCTCCGCCTCCCAGCCTACCCCACCTCTCGTGGTAGGTCGGCCCAAGGGTCCACTATTCCACAGCAGTACCCAACTGCAACAGTTTGCAAGGCCATGGACTCGGCGGAGACCCCGAGCCTTCAGGCCATCCCGGGAATGGCCCAACGCCTCCAGCAGCAGCAACACTGCATAGACACCCTAGCAGCCACCGTAGAACAGTTGGTCGCCCAGCTAGAGGTTTCTGCTCGGGAGTCACGTCAGGCATCCACTGTCTCTACTGCTTCAGTTACGCAGCTACCTACGCCCCCCCGGTATGCCGGGGACAGCAAGTCCTGCCGAGGGTTTTTAAACCAGTGTCAAGTACGGGTTACCCTTCTGCCGGCCCAATTCCCTTCTGACGCAGAGAAAGTGGCGTTCATATTTTCACTCCTGGACGGTAAGGCCCTTAACTGGGCTTCACCCTTGTGGGAACGCGGGACTCTATGCTACAGAATCTGGAGGAGTTTCTCCTCAATTTTCGGCTTGCCTTCGATGACCCGGCACGCCTAAGTGCCGCAGCCTCAGAACTCCTGAGTCTCCGGCAAGGAACACGCCCAGTGGCGGATTATGTTATCGAGTTCCGCACGCTAGCCATGGAGGTCGGTTGGCAGGACGACTGTCTGAAGGGCATCTTCCTTGAAGGACTATCCGGCCGAATCAAGGATGAGCTGGCAAGTCGAGACCTACCAGGGGACTTGAACAATCTCATTGACATAGCTGGTAGGGTGGACCGTCGTCTCCAGCAGCGAGATAAGGAGATCCGCTCGTCCCGCAGACCGCCTCCTCCGTCATCTACCACTTCTAGATCCCAGGCTCTCGGGGCTTCTCCTACTCCGGTGTCTAGTGGGGAACCCATGCAGGTCGGCAGATCTCCACTGACTCCTGAGGAAAAGAAGAGACGGCGTACGCTTGGCCTCTGCCTCTATTGTGGAAGCAAGGGGCATTTTCTCTTGACTTGCCCGGAGCGTCCGGGAAACGCTCCTGCCTAGGCTATACTGAGGAGCTACACCTAGGCGCTTCCGGATCAGCTCCTCTGTGCACATTGCCTGTAACCCTGAAGTATCCTGGAGGGGAACTCCAGGTTCGTGCGTTCATAGACTCAGGTGCAGAAGGGAACTTTATAGCGGCCGACCTGGTGACCCAGCTCGCCCTCCCCACAGTGCAAAAGGTCCCTCCGCTGCGGATCTCATCCATCCGAGGCACTCTGCTCCCCGGGGCCATTACCTGCTCCACCGCTTCCGTTACTCTACAAACCGGATTATTCCATTTGGAGCAGATCTCGTTGCTTGTCTTAGAGCGAGCGGTGCACCCCTTGGTTCTGGGACTGCCGTGGCTCCGTCTGCATTCGCCCCTAATACGATGGGACGACTTTCAGTTGGTTCGGTGGGGGCCAGCCTGCTTTGAACACTGCTTGCAGCTTCCGCATCCGCCTAGACCCCTGAACGTCTGCTCCTCCCAGCTGTTGCCTGAGCCATACCAGTCCTTCGAGGATGTGTTCTCCAAGGAGATGGCAGAGCTTCTTCCGCAGCATAGGCCATTTGACTGCCTCATTGACTTACTGCCCGGTACCACCCCGCCTCGCGGCCGAGTGTACCCTCTGTCTTTACCCGAGACCAAGGCCATGTCGCAGTATGTGACGGAGAACTTGGCCAAAGGGTTCATCCAGCCATCTCGCTCTCCTGCAGACGCCGGCTTCTCCTTCATGGCTAAGAAGGACGGTTCTCTCCGGCCATGTATTGATTACCGGGGCTTGAACGCCATTACCAAGCGGGATCGTTACCCACTCCCGTTGATCCCAAAGCTGCTGGACCGCCTTCAGGGTGCCCGTGTGTTTACCAAGCTGGACCTCAGGGGGGCCTACAACCTGGTACGTATCCGACCTGGAGACGAATGGAAGACGGCGTTCAACACCAGGGACGGGCATTACGAGTACCTTGTAATGCCCTTCGGACTCTGCAACGCCCCAGCCGTCTTCCAACACCTCATGAATGAGGTTCTACGAGACTTCCTGAACACTCATGTTATAGTATACCTCGATGATGTACTCATCTTCTCAAAGGATTTGGATTCCCATCGTCATCACGTCAAACAAGTCCTTCAGGTTCTCCGGGAGAACCGCCTTTATGCCAAGATGGAAAAGTGCACCTTTGAGGCTGAATCCCTGCCTTTTCTAGGTTATATTATCTCCTCAACCGGTTTCCGCATGGATCCAGAGAAGGTAGCGGCCATCACCCAGTGGCCTCAACCCAAGGGGCTCAAGGCCCTCCAGCGGTTTTTGGGCTTCGCGAATTTCTATAGACACTTCATTCCAGGCTACTCTCACTGGGTGGCTCCACTCACAGCTCTGACCTGCAAGGGCGCCGACGCCAGGAACTGGCCTGACGCCGCTGTTACAGCTTTCGCTGATTTAAAGGAAGCCTTCCTTTCTGATGTTTGCCTCCGACACCTGGACCCCTCCAAGCCCTTCATAGTGGAGGTCGACGCCTCCAGTATCACCGTAGGAGCCGTGCTGAGTCAGCATTCGGATTCTGGACAACTCCTACCCTGCTCCTACTTCTCGAGGAGGTTTTCCCCCGCTGAGAACAACTACTCCATTGGGGACAAGGAGTTATTGGCTATTAAGCTCGCCCTGGAGGAATGGAGGCAGTGGCTCGAGGGGGCATTACATACCACCACGGTATATACCGATCATAAGAACCTTGAGTTTCTGTCCCAGGCCCAACGTTTGAACCCCCACCAGGCCCGCTGGGCCTTGTTCTTTAGCCAATTCAATTTCATCCTACAGTACCGACCGGCAGCAAAAAACGTCCGAGCGGATGCTCTCTCCCGGACATCTTGTAACGAAGGGGATCAGGAACAGCCTCAATTCATCCTGGACCCGAGTAAGGTCCGTCTATCAGCCCTGATGGTCCTCGCCCAGGATAGGACCGTAGTTCCTCGCAGGGATCGCCTCACGGTGCTACGATGGGCTCACGACTCCCTCATCGGAGGGCATGCCGGGCGTGAGAGAACAATGGAGCTCCTCAACCGATTTTATTGGTGGCCCAACCTCCGGCGGGATGTCGCCACTTATGTGAGGTCCTGTCCTACCTGCGCTCGTCAGAAACCCAGCCCGGGTTCCCCATGTGGTCTCCTTCAACCCTTGCCAATACCCACCGAATACCCACACATCTGGCCACAGATTTTGTGGTAGACTTGCCTCCATCTAGCGGCCATACAGTAATCTGGGTCACTGTAGACCGCTTTTTGAAAATGGTGCATTTGATCCCTCTACCCAAGCTCCCATCAGCTCCCGACCTGGCCCTTCTCTTCACTCAGCACATTTTTAGGCTACACGGCCTTCCCCAGGATGTCGTCTCCGACCGAGGTCCCCAGTTTGTGGCACGTTACTGGAGAGCCCTCTGTAAGTGTTCCAAGGTGAAACTTAACTTCTCCACGGCCTTTCACCCGCAGAGCAACGGGCAAACCGAGCGGATGAATCGGACCCTGAAGTCCTACCTCCGGTCCTTCGTGAATGAGAAACAGGATAATTGGTCGGAACTATTGCCCTGGGCCGAGTTCGCCTACAATAATCAGGCTCACGCGGCTACTGGCAGGTCTCCATTTCATGTGGTGTATGGGAAGCCCTTAAGACCACCACTCCCTCTCGACACTTCCAGCGCTTCACCTGCTGCCCAAGTCACAGCACAGCAGCTGCGGGCACTGTGGCATGGAACCCAGCGCAAACTGCGCTGTGCAGCCGCCTCCGCCAAGCAAGTGGCCGATTGCCACCGACGGCCAGCTCCAGCCTAACAGCCAGGAGATCAGGTGTGGCTCAACACCAGGAATATCCATCTCCGCCTTCCATCACGAAAGTTTGCACCCCGGTTCTGCGGTCCCTTCCGGGTAGCTGAGAGAGTGGGCCTGGTATCCTATCGACTGAGACTGCCGTCCACTCTACGGATCCATGACGTCTTTCATGTATCCCTGCTCAAACCTGTGGTCCTTTCACGCTTCCACCGCGCACCTCCGGATCCCACCTCTGCACCCAAAGATGATGATCCTACGTATCAGGTACGAGAGGTTGTGGACATCCATTTCCACAACCGCAGGTGGGAGTACCTCCTAGCCTGGGAGGGTTCCGGTGACGAGGATAATACATGGGAGCCCAGCCGTAACATCCTCGATAAGGATCTTCTGCAACAATTCCACCGGGACCATCCCGAGAAGCCCGGGCCTCTCAAGAGGGGCCGTAAAGGAGGGGGGTACTGTTGCGGTCTGCACCGCTTCCCCTCTCTTCCCCGTGACCAGCGCCTACCTCTGCGTCTGGGGACGCCGCACTCCGCGGTCTCCAGGACCCAAAGACACGCTCAGTTCCATGTGGCATCCGCCATTTGCCTGTCTCTCTCACCGCGGCCTCGCGCACGCGCGCGAGTACGGCCACTTTGAGCGCCCAGAACCCGGAAGTCAAGCCCCGCCTGCGCTGATGATGTCACGCTCCGAGACAGATATAACCGGTGTCCGGACGTTCCCTCATCGCCTTGCAACGAGGTTCACTACAGTCTTGTAGTTCTGAGTTGCGCTTCGTCTTGCTGTGTTCCTGCTGTTGACCTTGGAGTTCCTGACTACGTTCTGCCTGCTGCCTGCCTCGACCCCGGTTCGTCCCTGACTACGCTCTGCCTGCTGCCTGCCTCGACCCCGGTTCGTCCCTGACTATGCTCTGCCTGCGGCCTGCCTTGACCCGGTTCGTCCCTGACTACGCTCTGCCTGCTGCCTGCCTCGACCCCGGTTCGTCCCTGACCACGCTCTGTTGCCGCCTGCCTTTGATCTCGGCTCGTCTCTGTTCCTGCTTCAGCCTTCAGCTTTGCCTTCACCTGCTGGCTGCGGACCCCGCTCCAGGTTTCTACTTGCTCCTACTCACGTCTGCTCATTTAGAGACCCTATTGGACTTCCTGGTTCTCTATTGCTGGACTCTCTCTCTAATACCCAAGTCCCAAGGTGCCAGAACCCTACGGGCCCCTCCTGGGGGGTTCTGGGTACCCGGGTGAAGATCTTGTGCTAGACTCAATTACCATTGGACTTCCTGGTTCTCTGTTACTGGACTCTCTCTCTGGTTCCTAAGTCCCAAGGGGCCAGGACCCTACGGGCTCCTCCTGGGGGGTTCCTGGTTCCCGGGCAGTCACCTGGTGAACACTTTGAGCCTTGGCTCCGCCTCCCGGCCTACCCCGCCTCTCGTGGTAGGTCGGCCCAAGGGTCCACTATTCCACAGCAGTACCCAACTGCAACATAATATAAGAAAATAAATTCACAACAGTATAAAAAAAACATGAGGGGGACAATTTTCAATGCCATTTCTGCGGGTAAAACAGAGCTTTCCCTGAGAATAAAACAGAGAAGATCATGCCTCTGTATTGCTCCATGGTGCGACCTCATCTTGAGTATTGTGTGTAATTGTGGTCACCACATCTCAAGAAAGATATAGCAGAATTAGAAAAGGTACAGAGAAGGGCAACCAAAATAAGAGAATTGAACAATTCCCCTATGAAGAAAGGCTAAAGAGGTTAGGATTCTTCAGTTTGGAGAAGAGATAGCTGAGGCGAGATATGATACAGGTTTATAAAATAATGAATGGAATGGAACGAGTAAACATTAATCAATTGATTATTCTTTTGAAAAGTACAAAGACCAGGGGACACACAATGAAGTTACTAGGTGATACATTTACAACTAATAAGAGAAACTTTTTACTCAACACATAATTAAGCTCTGGAATTCATTGCTAGAGGATGTGGTGAAAGATATTAGTGTAGCTGTATTTAAAAAGGTTTGGACACGTTTCTGGAGTAAAAATCCATGAACAATTATTAAGGTAGACCTGCAGAAATCAACTGCTTATTCTTGGGATGAGCAGCTTAGAATCTATCTACCCCTTGGGATCCTGCCAGGTACTT
This sequence comes from Rhinatrema bivittatum, assembly GCF_901001135.1. NCBI lineage: Eukaryota > Metazoa > Chordata > Amphibia > Gymnophiona > Rhinatrematidae > Rhinatrema > Rhinatrema bivittatum. The sequence continues at coordinate 711,759,930 of NC_042616.1, forward strand.
GCAACCTGGCTTGATGGACCCTTGGTCTGACCCAGTATGGCAAACCTTATGTTCTTATCATCAAGCACTATTAGATAGCTCCTTTGCCAATAGATATTGCCTTAGGCAGGACCAGATTTAATATTATCTAAGATGGAGGGGTTTTAATTAGGGAACAGCATGGGACATTCTAGTTTTTGGGCACCTTCAGAATTTGGTGCCCTAGCCACGTGCCCATGTTGCTTATGCCTAAATCCAGCCCAGGCTTTAGGATGTGTTGACTGTGTAGTGAAAGAGGTTGACATATAATTGCATGATATTTGACAAGTCATAATACTTAATACTTTTCATTTATTTTTAAAAGAGGACATAGTTATCAGTTCTGTCTTTATAATTCCTACCTCTATACTATCTATACTTTCCCCCATACTAACTGGCATCCAAGTGGAAATACTGCATGTTGCTTATCATATGCAGGCAATATGCATTTTGTGTACATTCTCACTGAGTTACAGCCATAATGATTGACTAACATCATCTTTGAACAATTGTTATAAAATCCAATAAAAAATATCACAGCCTAAATCTGCAAAGATTCCAGATTTCTCCAGAACAAGTATGGCTGCTAGAACTCAGCACTGCAGTCATGTCAGTAGTAATTGTCATGCTCCCTTTTGGATGTAAAGTATTTACTCATATATACCTTTATGGGCTGTCCTGGGTTTCAGATTGAGGTCAATGACACAGAACGTCTGCTCAGTTTCTGGGGCTGCATTTCCAACACTAAAAAACTTTCCAAAAACTTTTAGAAAAAAAAAAAAAACAACTCCTAACAAAGGACTCAGTTGCTATAGTCTGACTACAGCAACTGAGAATGAATGGCATGCTTGGGTTTATGACAGCTCTCTGCATGTGTGAACAGGACACTAAGATGTGCTTTCTAACCCGAGATGGGGGGAAGAATTTCAGCCTGTAAATTATTTAAAACAAAGACTTCTAAAATAAGTTTGGACTTCATCAAGTCTTTCTGCATTGCGTAGTTGAAAACCACCTTAAAGTGCGGGATTATATCCAAAGAAACTTCCTTGGTTTAATCTTATGGGACAAGCACAGAAGATCTCTGAGGGGTAAGAAGGGACTATAAAGCTGAGCAGGCGATGTGGCTAGGAAGACTGGAGGGGGCCGTATGGTCTTTCTCTGCTGTCATGTTCTAAGTTTCTAGGAAAGATTAAGCAATTATCCAAATTCCTTTACTTAAATATTTAAATGGAAATTATTTAAAGAATGTATTGTCAGCACACCACTTTACAATCCAACAACAAATGGTATGATTTATGTGTGATAACAGCAAAAATTGTTTTCTGAAAGCTTTATTACCATTAATAGAACATGTGTCTCCTGCAAATTGCAAGGCTTGGATATTTTTTAGCGAAGGGCTAGTCATCTAAACATGTTAAATACGAACATGTACTCTATTTTAGAATGTCTCTTTTATTCCAGAATGTTCAGCACAGAATGTAAAAGGAATTATGTTCAACCATCATAGAATGTAGTTAAGTTGAGCTTGAAACCAGTTTCTAATGCAGTACACAAAAGATTAAGAAGGGCTGTACTGTACATTTTAAGGTAATCTGAAAAGTTAAAGAGAAAGGGGCATACCCTGCAGGCATAGAAACAATTGTCTTAAGAGTTCATTCTCAAACAGTTGGTGATTGTAGTATCTACCTTTTTTATTCTATGCCAAATACCAAGCCTCAGTGATATGTATGCAATCCTATTACTAACAAAACCAAAACCAATGAGAGTAATTTTCAAAGCCAGTAAACCCTGGAAGCAAGTTATTTATCCAGGTCAACTGGCCTGTCTCAAGTCTCTTCTCGTCTGCACAGCCTAAAGTACACTTGGGTTTTCTCACTACATGCACTTTATTCTGGATTAAAAAGAAGTGTCCCTGGGGGAACTTTAAGTGAAAGAAGACAGCACACGTACTTGGCATTTTCAAAAAATTAATTTGATTTTATCTCCCCCCCCCCCCCCCTGCTGCCCACACAAATAGCGGGTGCAAGAGTATTTGGTGCTCTAAGCAAACCTTCAGTCCATGCACCCCTCCCTTCCTACAGCTTCCCTACTGGTGGCAGCGCCAGCACAGCAGTCCCTCTGCTAGCAATCTGCTAAGGAGTTAGCAATCTGTTACCAATCTGCTAGGGAGTAGCAATCTGTTACCAATCTCTCCTCGAGATGGGAGGAGTTAGTAATCTGTAATGGAAACTGCTAAGGGGTTGGCAAACTGTTATTGATCTCCCCGCCCGAAGGGTGGAGCTAGCAATCTGATGTCACTCACCGCATCAGGAGGGAGGATTTAGCAAGCTGTTATGGATCTACTCCCCAAAGGGGAGGAGTTAACAATCTTGTATCAATCTAGCTGCTGAATACTCTTGTAGAGAGAAGAGCTATCATCTGTTATAGATAACCCCCCCAGGAGGAATAGTAATCTATTGTAAATCACTCCTTGAGAATAGAAGGATTACAATCTGTTAGTGATGTGACCGCCAGGGAGGTGGAGTTAGTCTTCTGTAGAATGATGTTTCCGCAAGGAGAGGAGCTAACGATATGTAAAGGAAAATTAGTTCTTACCTGTTAATTTTCGTTCCTGTAGTACCACGGATCAGTCCAGACAGTGGGTTGAGTCTCCTTTCCAGCAGGTGGAGACAGACTAAAACTTGCAGGATGCCCTATATCAGGACAGAGCCTATCCTCTAACCCAGTGGTTCTCAACCCTGTCCTGGGGACCCCCCCCCCCCCCCCAGCCAGTCGGGTTTTCAGGATATCCACAATGAATATGCATGAGAGAAAATTTGCATATACTGCCTCCATAACATGCAAATTTTCTCTCATGCATAATCATTGTGGATATCCTGAAAACCCGACTGGCTGGGGGGTCCCCAGGACAGGGTTGAGAACCACTGCTCTAACCCTTCAGTATAACGTATGTCAAAGCATAAAACAATAAACCCAAGAATAGGATCAAGCAAGTAACCAAAAAGCTCAACGGAGCAACCATAGATTAATGTAGAAGCATGGTATACCTATACGCTCTTGCATAAACTTGGTATAAAATAACCACCAAGGCTTCTGGTGTAAATGCTCAGTAATCTTGCACCAAGGAAAATATGAAAATCTGCAGACCTGCAAGAAAACAAGCTTCGAGAGGACAGAAGACAGACAGGGAAGGGCGACTGGACTGATCCGTGGTACTACAGGAACGAAAATTAACAGGTAAGAACTAATTTTCCTTTCCTGTATGTACCCGGATCAGTCCAGACAGTGGGATGTACCAAAGCTTCCCTAAACTGGGTGGAACCGAGACAGTCCCGCTCGAAGCACTTGCCGCCCAAAGGAACCGAACACCGGAGCATGTACATCCAGACGGTGGTGCCGAGCAAAAGTGTGCAGAGACGTCCAAGTGGCGGCCCTGCAAATCTCCTGCGGGGAGACAGATTGACTCTCTGCCCACGAAGTAGCCTGAGAACGCAGAGAATGGGCCTTCAGACCCTCAGGAAGCGGACGACCTTGACAAAGATACGCCGAGGAAATGGCTTCCTTCAACCAGCGCACAATTGTAGTCTTAGAAGCCAGCTTACCGCAGTTGGGACCACTCCAAAGGACGAAGAGATGGTCCAAAACCCAGAAGTCATTGGTGACCAGGAGATAGCGAAGCAAGACTCGTTTCACATCTAACCGACGAAGGTCGCCACCCGCCGTACCCGCAAGCTCCTCTGGAGAGAACGCTGGGAGTTCAACCGACTGGTTGACATGAAAAGTGGAGACAACCTTAGGCAAGAAGGAAGGAACCGTCCTGAGAGAAACCCCGGAATCGGAGAAACGCAAGAAGGGCTCCCGACAGGACAGCGCCTGAAGCTCGGAAATACGGCGAGCAGAGGCAATAGAGACCAGAAAGACAGTCTTTAGAGTAAGATCCTTGAGCATAGTGCGGCGAAGAGGCTCTAAGGGAGCTGCACAGAGAGCACGAAGGACCAGGTTGAGACTCCACGACAGACACGTGGCCCGAGAGGGGGGGCGGAGGTGTCTAATGCCCCTCAGGAAACAAATCACATCAGGGTGAGCTGCTAAGGCATGACCGTCCACCCGACCCAGGAGAGAGCCGAGCGCCGAGACTTGAACACGTAGAGAACTGAAGGAGAGGCCCTTAGAGAGACCCTTCTGAAGAAAAGAAAGAATCAAAGGAATCGAGGCGGAGCGTGCAGGGACACCCGCCTCCGTACACGCGGACTCAAAATCTTTCCAGATGCGCACATAGGCCAGAGAAGTCGACTGCTTCCGGGCTCGCAGCAGGGTGGAGATGACCTCCTCCCTATAACCTTTGCACCTCAGGCGACGCCATTCAAAAGCCAGGCCGCAAGACAGAAACGATCGGCCTGGTCGAAAAATACAGGCCCCTGCCGGAGGAGACGAGGGAGATGACCGAGGTGCAGGGGCCCGTCCACCGCTACATTGATAAGATCCGCGAACCACAGCCTTCGTGGCCACTTGGGAGCGACGAGAATCACAGGTCCCCGGTGGAGCTCGATTCTCCTGAGAACTTTCCCCACCAGTGGCCACGGGGGAAACACGTACAGAAGGACACCCGCTGGCCACGGTAGAGCCAGAGCATCCATGGCCTCTGCGCCGTGCTCCCTCCAGCGGCTGAAGAACCGATTGGCCTTGGCATTGCACAGAGTCGCCATGAGATCGAGGTGAGGAGGACCCCACCTGTCCACTATCAGAGCCATGGCCGCATCCGAGAGCTCCCACTCTCCCAGATCGAGCGACTGCTGGCTGAGGTAGTCGGCTTGAACATTGTCTTTTCCGGTGATGTGAGAAGCCGCAAGGCACTGTAGGTGACGCTCCACCCAAGCGAGGAGACGGCTGGCTTCTAAGGCTACCAGGGGACTGCGAGTACCCCCTTGGCGATTGATGTAGGCGACTGTGGTGGAGTTGTCGGACAGGACTCGTACCGCCTTGCCGCGGATCAGGGGAAGGAACTCCTGAAGGGCCAGGCAGACTGCCAAAGTTTCCAGTCGATTGATGTGCCAGCGCGACTGAGTCTGGGACCATGTCCCCTGGATGGACTGAGAAAGGCAGACTGCACCCCAGCCCAACAGGCTGGCGTCCGTGGTTACTATCGTCCACTGTGGAGCTTGAAGAGGCATCCCTTGCAGGAGATGAGGAAGAGACAGCCACCACTGTAATTCGTCAGTAGTAGACTCCAAGAACGGAAGGACTACGTGGAACTGCTCTGACACTGGTTGCCAACGAGACAGCAAAGCTTTCTGTAATGGACGCATATGAGCAAAGGCCCAGGGGACCAGATCGATGGTAGAAGCCATGGAGCCCAGGACTTGGAGATAATCCCAGGCCGTCAGGGAAGATAGCGCAATCAGATTCTGGACCTGATCGATCAGCTTGAGGGCTCACGCCCGAGGTAAGAATACCTTGCCTACTCGGGTGTCGAAGTGTGCTTCCAGAAATTCCAACTCCTGGGAGGGCTGAAGCTTGCTCTTGGAAAAGTTCACTATCCACCCGAGAAAGGCAAGGAGCTCCAAGACGCGATCCACCGCCCGCCAGCAAGAGGTCTCCGACTTGGCCCTGATGAGCCAATCCTCCAGATAGGGATGGACGTGAATCCCCTCCCGGCGCAAAGCCGCTGCCACTACTACCATGACCTTCGTGAAGGTGCGAGGAGCAGTCGCGAGGCCGAAGGGGAGAGCTCGAAAGTGGAAGTCCTGGTTGAGAATGTGGAATCGGAGATACTTCTGGTAGTCGCGGTGGATGGGAATATGAAAATATGCTTCTGCGAGATCGAGGGAAGCAAGGAACTCTCCAGGACGGACCGCCGCAATGACCGCCCATAGGGTTTCCATGCGGAAGTGGGGGATCTTGAGGGCCCGATTGACCCTCTTGAGGTTCAGAATTGGGCGGAAGGACCCGTCCTTTTTTTGCACGGTGAAGTAAATAGAATACTGGCCGGCACCAATTTCCCCTTTTGGGACTGGGACCACCGCCCCCAGATCCAGAACCTTGGAGAGAGTCTGGACTACCGCGTCCCTCTTGGCCCGGCCGCAAGGGGAGAACAGAAAGAGATCTGGAAGTTCCCTGACGAGGTCGAAAGTGTACCCGTCTCTGATAATGTCGAGGACCCACTGATCTGACATGATTTTGACCCATTCCTCGAAAAACAGGAAGAGGCGTCCACCGAGGTAAGGGACTGAGGAATGGGTCGGCTGAACTTCATTGCGTGGCAAGTTTAGTGCTGGCCCTCGCGAAAAGGCCGCCTGCCACGAAAGGACTGCGACCAGGACTGCGCACGAGAAGACCCCCTCGCAGCACCGCCCCGCCCGCGAGAAGCGGAGTGACGCTGACCCCTGAAGCGAAAGCGAGAGGTCGTGAAGGACCGAGAAGACTTAGGGCGGTCCTCTGGAAGCTTATGGACCTTGTTGTCAGCCAAGGAGTCCATAAGCTTGTCGAGGGTCCTCACCAAAGAGCATCTTACCTTTGAAGGGAAGCGTGCCCAGCCGGGTCTTCGAGGACTGATCAGCCGACCAGTGGCGTAGCCAAAGGAGCCTCCGGGCAGCCACTGCCGAAACCATCGCCTTCACCTGCACACGGACCAAATCGTAGAGGGCGTCTGACATGTAAGCGATTACCGACTCCAGACGTTCGGCTTGTTCTGCCTCACCTGGCGGAAGCTCCCGGGCGCAGAGTAACTGTTGGACCCACTGGAGGCCCGCCCGCATCATGAGACTGCTACAGCAAGACGCCCGAACCCCGAGGGCTAGGACGTCAAAGATGCGCTTCAGGTGAGCCTCCAGCTTATGATCTTGTGAATCCTTCAAGGCCGTGGAACCTTCCACCGGAATCGTGGTGTGCTTGGCCACTGCAGAAACATAAGAATCCACCGATGGATATCGCAACAGCTACAAGCCCCCTTCCGGGACGGGATAGAGCTTATCCATCGCACGCCCCACCCGGAGTGCACCCTCAGGAGCCTCCCATTCCCACAGGATAAGGAGCTTAAGCATGGGGTGGAAGGGAAAGCCGAGGCCGGAGCCCGGAGCCCTCCCAAAACCGGGTTCATATCCTTAGGGAGTGAGGCCATGAGATTATCCACGGAGGGACTTTCCAGACCCAACTCCTCCAAAATAAAAGGGAGGAGGGGCTCTAACTCCTCCTTACGAAAAAGACGAAGGGCTGTAGGGTCATCCCCCTCTAGGGGGGGGCATCTGCCGAATCTGAGGAAGCAGCGGGGTCCGAGGACCCGGGAGACACCGGGGGGGGGGGGCACCCCCTGGACCACCCGCACCCGAACTGGTCCCTGAGGCTCCGCGGCCGGTCCAGTGGTCAACGGCGCTGAACGAGGGATTTTTGGCAGGGGGGGGCAAGGGGGGTGCTTTCATCCAGCTCATGCAGGCTAGCTAGATAAGATTTGTGCATGAGGAGGACGAAATCCGCGGAAAAAGGGACCCTGGATTTTCCGGGGGGGGGGGCGAGGGAAGGTCAGGACCCCCCTCCTGGGGACCAAATCGGGAGTTAAATAAAAAAAATCCGGCCCCCCAGCCCCAGGGAGCACTGAAATCGGCCCCGATGAAAAATCCAAGATGGCGGCCGTTCCCGGGCTCTGCCGACCCGGGAAAGGCCTAGCCATGCCGGGAGGAGTGGAGCCCCGGGCTAAATTTGCTTGTCCTGCCGAGGAGGGACCTTCCCCACCCGGCAGGCAAGCAGTGCAGAGGCCCTGACGCGAAAAACGCGAAGAGGACAGCCCACAAGAAAGACAGGCTGTCAGCCGGGACATAGCTAAACCTCGTCTGAAGAAAAAAAAGTTGAAAAAAAGCTTGATTGACAGCCTGCACAGCAGGAGAGAGCAGGCGGGAAACCTGCTGTCTTCTGCTTCTCTGACTGCCGGTTCTAGCCCTACTCTGACCAGAAAAAAATAAAAAAGCTGGTCAACTGCTGCAAATAAGTTAGAGGTAGGTGAGTACCTGCAACTTATTGAAAGTTTAACACCTTTTAACTCCTTTTTTTTTTTTTTTTTACTGAGCGCAGCAGCGGGTTCAAAACCCTCTCGGCAGCCAGAGGGGGAACGAAGCCCAGAGAGCATCAGTCCCCACACCTGGAAGCATCCACGGACTCAGGACTATGCAGGGAACCCCCTCCTGCAAAAGGGGACAAGCCCCCCTGAGCCAGGCAAGAGCTGGGAGATGGACGTCTCCCACACAAAAAACAGAAAAGCAATAAAGAAGGCAGAAATTTCCTTCAGAGATCCTTTTTTTTTTTTTTTTTTTTTTTAAACAAGAACCAAAAGAAGTACTTGCTTGAGCCTAAAGAGAAAGAAGAGGCTGACTAGCCTACAGCAGAGAACCGAAGGGGAGATGCTGCACCTGCTGGAGACAGACAAATACTGGGGGGTTAGAGGATAGGCTCTGTCCTGATATAGGGCATCCTGCAAGTTTTAGTCTGTCTCCACCTGCTGGAAAGGAGGCTCAACCCACTGTCTGGACTGATCCGGGTACGTACAGGAATACTCCGTAGGCGTAGTTAGTGATCTGATGTGGAGTTGGCTCCCACAGAGTGACAGTCAGTACGATACCTGCTCTAGTAGTGTAAGAATAAACACTTAGTAGAAATGGTGAATCCCTTGGCCGATGGTAGATGACAGCGCCCCCAGGAGGAGAACCTGAGAGGAACCACCGGCTAGGCTGGAGTATAGACAAACACAAATAATTCTTTATTAGACTGGAAGTTGAACTACCAGAGGTGACAGTAGTGAGTTGATGAGCCCGGCAGGGCTGAAGTCCCTCTGATACTGGAATTACAATCTCTGGGTTGCTGAGCTGTAGAGAGACATAACCAGTAGAAGATGGTACACTCACAATTGTAGATATCTGTAATAGCCTCTTATGCAACAGAGAGTCTTCAGTACATTCAGGAACAGGTGCCGTAGGCGAGCACTGGTTCCTATAGGCAGTCTGTGATAAGAACTCACAATAGCTGTGTATGGGATGGCTTCTGGAATAGAAGAGAGTCTGCAAAGGGTTTTAGGAAAATGGGCCCTTGTGGAGCAAGTACCGGTTCCTATCTGCAACAATAACTCACGATCTCCGTACCTGCGATAACGTCTTAGACAGAAGGGAGTCTTCAGAGATTAGGAACATAGGCCCTCATGGAGCGAGTACCGATTCCTATCTACAATAGAACTCGCAGATTTTACGTCTGCGATCGCTTCCAGGCAGTGAGGAGTCTTCTGAGTATTCAGGGACGTAGGCCCTCAAGGAGCGAGTACCAGATCCCGTCTTAGCAATCTGAAATCAAGAAGAGAGAGAGTGGGGCCCCCGAGGAGCGGTTACCCCTAGGTAAGTTTGTAGAGGCCGAGCAGCGGAGAAAGGTTTCCCCTTGCTCACTCGGATTGTAGTTGCAAGTAGCGTGGACCACCGAAGGAAATCCCATTGGAGTTCCTTGCTAACTCAGGCCTGGATTTATCAAAATGCAGTAAGTACCGCATGCGATAGCAAAAGGGGTGTGTTTTATGCTAATATAGTATTTATTGCAGTTTGCGATAATTACCTGTGCAAAGAGCTAAGTTAGTGTGATACCACATTCAATCACTGGGGGACCTGTTTTACAATGGAGAGTGAGAGAGAGAGAGAGAGAGAGACTGGCCACAATAGCATGTCCCATACATAGGTATTTGTATCCCTAGGATTAGAGATGTGCTTCGTTTTTAGGAATCGGATCGGGCTTCGGTCGACCGATTCATTTAAAAGTTTAGTTTTTCGCGTGTGATTTGGTTTTTTTTACGAACAGAGTTAGTGCGCACTAACGGGGTTAGTGCGCACAAAGTTCCCGTTAGTGCGCACTAACTAATGCTAGTGCGCACTACCAAAAATTGCAACTTTTAAGTAAAACGTATCAATTTTTAAGGAGTTCGTTAGCTAAATGTACGGTTCTGGGCTCCCACTGGTTCGCACCACCTGGAAAACAGCCAATGGGAATGTAGAATCAGTATTTTAACTCATCCATAGTTAGTGCGCACTACCGCTGGATAGTGCGCACTACCGCTGGTTAGTGCGCACAAACGCGGATTAGTGCGCGCTCTCTTGAGCATGCTCTGTGAGGTCCCCAGAGGCCATTTTGCTGCACGCACTAATAATTATTTTCTTACTACGTGCTGTGTGACAGAGGAGAGCAGCAGCAGACTGCAGTGCCATTCACCATTCAGGAGGAATCAGAAGCTGAGTGCTTGAGCTGTAGTGTACTGTGCACAGAGTTACAATATCATCAACAACTTTACCAGTGTAAGTGTATAATATAATAAATATATAAGATTTTGTTTTAGTTTTTATACAGTATTACTTTACTATTAGTTAGTTGGTTAAGTTAAATAGTTAATGCACTTTTTTTTCGGTGAAATAGCATAAAATAATATAAAAATAATATTAAATGAAGTTACTTACATTAGGGGAAATTAAAAGTTTAACACACAAAAGTACTTCATTTAATTTTATGCTAATTTAGTGAAAAAAAAGTTTAACAGAGATTGTCAGTGTCACACAGACAGCTCCCTCCCTGCATGAGAGGCTGGCTGGCTTCACAGACAGGGGGGGGGAGCTCAGCTGCCTGACCCTCACTCCTCCCCTCCCCCCATGTCCCTGCCACTGAACTGAATAGCGTACTGTCTGTCACTGTGAAGGTGAGGGCCGAGACAGCTCCCTCCCTGCCTGCATTACGTAGTGAGAGGCTGGCTGGCTTCACAGACAGGGGGGGGGGGAGCTCAGCTGCCTGACCCTCACTCCTCCCCTCCCCCCATGTCCCTGCCACTGAACTGAATAGCGTACTGTCACTGTGAGGGTGAGGGCTGAGACAGCTCCCTCCCTGCCTGCATTACGTAGTGAGAGGCTGGCTGGCTTCACAGACAGGGGGGGGGGAGCTCAGCTGCCTGACCCTCACTCCTCCCCTCCCCCCATGTCCCTGCCACTGAACTGAATAGCGTACTGTCACTGTGAGGGTGAGGGCTGAGACAGCTCCCTCCCTGCCTGCATTACGTAGTGAGAGGCTGGCTGGCTTCACAGACAGGGGGGGGGGGGGAGCTCAGCTGCCTGACCCTCACTCCTCCCCTCCCCCCATGTCCCTGCCACTGAACTGAATAGTGTACTGTCACTGTGAGGGTGAGGGCTGAGACAGCTCCCTCCCTGCCTGCATTACGTAGTGAGAGGCTGGCTGGCTTCACAGACAGGGGGGGGGGAGCTGAGCTGCCTGACCCTCACTCCTCCCCTCCCCCCATGTCCCTGCCACTGAACTGAATAGTGTACTGTCACTGTGAGGGTGAGGGCTGAGACAGCTCCCTCCCTGCCTGCATTACGTAGTGAGAGGCTGGCTGGCTTCACAGACAGGGGGGGGGAGCTGAGCTGCCTGACCCTCACTCCTCCCCTCCCCCCATGTCCCTGCCACTGAACTGAATAGCGTACTGTCACTGTGAGGGTGAGGGCTGAGACAGCTCCCTCCCTGCCTGCATTACGTAGTGAGAGGCTGGCTGGCTTCACAGACAGGGGGGGGGGGAGCTCAGCTGCCTGACCCTCACTCCTCCCCTCCCCCCATGTCCCTGCCACTGAACTGAATAGTGTACTGTCACTGTGAGGGTGAGGGCTGAGACAGCTCTCTCCCTGCCTGCATTACGTAGTGAGAGGCTGGCTGGCTTCACAGACAGGGGGGGGGGGGGGAGCTGAGCTGCCTGACCCTCACTCCTCCCCTCCCCCCATGTCCCTGCCACTGAACTGAATAGCGTACTGTCACTGTGAGGGTGAGGGCTGAGACAGCTCCCTCCCTGCCTGCATTACGTAGTGAGAGGCTGGCTGGCTTCACAGACAGGGGGGGGGGGAGCTCAGCTGCCTGACCCTCACTCCTCCCCTCCCCCCATGTCCCTGCCACTGAACTGAATAGTGTACTGTCACTGTGAGGGTGAGGGCTGAGACAGCTCCCTCCCTGCCTGCATTACGTAGTGAGAGGCTGGCTGGCTTCACAGACAGGGGGGGGGGAGCTGAGCTGCCTGACCCTCACTCCTCCCCTCCCCCCATGTCCCTGCCACTGAACTGAATAGTGTACTGTCACTGTGAGGGTGAGGGCTGAGACAGTTCCCTCCCTGCCTGCATTACGTAGTGAGAGGCTGGCTGGCTTCACAGACAGGGGGGGGGGGGAGCTGAGCTGCCTGACCCTCACTCCTCCCCTCCCCCCATGTCCCTGCCACTGAACTGAATAGTGTACTGTCACTGTGAGGGTGAGGGCTGAGACAGCTCTCTCCCTGCCTGCATTACGTAGTGAGAGGCTGGCTGGCTTCACAGACAGGGGGGGGGGGGAGCTGAGCTGCCTGACCCTCACTCCTCCCCTCCCCCCATGTCCCTGCCACTGAACTGAATAGCGTACTGTCACTGTGAGGGTGAGGGCTGAGACAGCTCCCTCCCTGCCTGCATTACGTAGTGAGAGGCTGGCTGGCTTCACAGACAGGGGGGGGGGGAGCTCAGCTGCCTGACCCTCACTCCTCCCCTCCCCCCATGTCCCTGCCACTGAACTGAATAGTGTACTGTCACTGTGAGGGTGAGGGCTGAGACAGCTCCCTCCCTGCCTGCATTACGTAGTGAGAGGCTGGCTGGCTTCACAGACAGGGGGGGGGGGAGCTGAGCTGCCTGACCCTCACTCCTCCCCTCCCCCCATGTCCCTGCCACTGAACTGAATAGTGTACTGTCACTGTGAGGGTGAGGGCTGAGACAGTTCCCTCCCTGCCTGCATTATGTAGTGAGAGGCTGGCTGGCTTCACAGACAGGGGGGGGGGGAGCTGAGCTGCCTGACCCTCACTCCTCCCCTCCCCCCATGTCCCTGCCACTGAACTGAATAGTGTACTGTCACTGTGAGGGTGAGGGCTGAGACAGCTCCCTCCCTGCCTGCATTACGTAGTGAGAGGCTGGCTGGCTTCACAGACAGGGGGGGGGGGGAGCTCAGCTGCCTGACCCTCACTCCTCCCCTCCCCCCATGTCCCTGCCACTGAACTGAATAGTGTACTGTCACTGTGAGGGTGAGGGCTGAGACAGCTCCCTCCCTGCCTGCATTACGTAGTGAGAGGCTGGCTGGCTTCACAGACAGGGGGGGGGGAGCTCAGCTGCCTGACCCTCACTCCTCCCCTCCCCCCATGTCCCTGCCACTGAACTGAATAGTGTACTGTCACTGTGAGGGTGAGGGCTGAGGGCTGGCTTCACAGACCGGGGGGAGCTGCCTAGCCCCTCCCTGCATTAGTGTGTGAGCTTCTGAACAAACAGCTGTCCTATAGCACATACTTTTTTTCATCTTCTTTTTTATTTTCTCATGGTAGGATGGAACGTGAAAGGGAGTCCGGTGAGGACAGGGGGAGGGAGTCTGACTCCTCCCCACCGTCCTCCTCCAAGGTGGCAGCAAGGTCCAGGAAGCCCCGCTTTACCCAGGGCGACGTGGACCTCCTGGCCCGGCTCATGCTCCTGGATGAGAGGAACCTGTACACCCCCTCAGGCAGCAGGCCTAACCTGCAAAGGGAGACTGCTGCCTGGGCCTCTCTCCAGGAGGAGTTTTGCCGGCGGGCCTCCTACCCTCGTGAGGTGGAAGACCTCAAAAAGAAAGGTGAGAAATAATAATGTTGATCATATTATTCAATTATAAATTATGTATATTATTTTGTCATTGAAAATTAAATAGAGTATGATAGTAATACTAGCTACAGTAGCAGCTACTAGTAGCATACAGTGAGTTATATAATTATAATGTAATAATTAACTACTATAAGTAATAAAAGTTATAATGTTAAGTAAATATATTTTAAAAAAACAGAAATACTAGTAGCTAGCTACTAGCTAGCTAGCTACTAGTGTACCACCCTTACCCTATACTATACTAGTATTAATACTTAATAACTAGACTACAAAGGAAATAAAATTATCTGTGGTATATTATTGATATTTATATTTATCTTTTTGAAATGGTGGTATTTGGGATTTTTTTGAAAGCCACATTGAAATATAAATAAAATAGTATTTATGTATAACTAACTTTTGTATGTTGCATAAAAAATAATCTAGTAGGTCAAGGCAAAACATGGGCATGTTGTAAAAATTAATCAATGTTATTCTTTTTCCTGTATATTCCTCTAATTTTCAGGTCGCCATCTGCGATTGCACGAGGGTAGGTGGCTCGAGGAGGTCCGCCGAACCTTGCCCCGTTCCGTGCCTGGTAAGTTGTTTTCAGAATACTACACAAGAACAACACACATTACACAACTATTCAATTAATTGTAATGGAATTTGTGTTAAAAATGTTTCTTTACTATAACAGTGAATGAATCATTGTGTCTGATCTCATTCTTGTTTTTAAAATTCTAACTGTTGTTCTCTGAATTTTGATTTGTCTTGTACAGAACAACACCCAGGTAGGGACGAGGCGGGGCTTCCTGGGCCTAGTGGGAGGCAGAGCTGTCACCAGAGGAGGACGGAGGCAGCAACAACAAGTGGTCTAGGTAGGAAATAATATATCTTGGCACAGCCAGTACAGTAGTATATATTATCTGAGGCTGAAAAACAAAATCTTTTTTTTTTTATATCAGTCAGTTATAGTGGCTGGGGATTGGGAATGGGGGGATGTGTGTATTTATTTATTTGTATATATTAAATGACACTGAGTGGCTATGATAGTAAACTAAAGAATTGAAGGTGAAAAAAAAGAAGAGGTTTGTAGTGTATCTCCTACCATCATATTCTGTGTAACCTGAGATTGACTATTATTTCTCCTTCCAATCCTTCAAATTATGTATTCTCTCTAATCTATGTTGATAGATTTGATATCCCTCCACTCTCCCCCTCACTCCTTCTCCCCTGCAATGGACTCCTCATTTTTCTATAATCCTCAAGGTCAATAAACTAAATAAGGGGTAGATTATTTTATAAACTTGCTCACACGCATCCAGTAGTATTTGCTTTTTTATTTGTCATATCTGACTATGTAATGTATGTATAATGTATAGTTCTGTGTCTCATGTTGAATTATTATTTTTTTTAATTTCTTTACAGGCCAAGAAAAAGCTGCCAGGAGCCAGCGGCCCACCACTGCCACCAGCACCACCACCAGCACCACCACCAGCACCACCACCAGCGCCAGCGCCAGTGCCAGCACCAGCACCAGCACTGCCGTACTTCCTCCAGGATCTCCTCCAACCTGTAAGTGCTGCTGTGCACAATATTCAAAGTTGGAGGAGATCCTGCAGGAAGTACGGCAGTTCAAGGCGAAATATGATGCCGACTTCATGATGTTGCAGCAGAGGGTCGGAGAGGTGCAGGCCAGTGTCTGCAATGTGGAGAGGAGGTTGTTAGCCCTGGAGGAGGCCCCTCAGGAGCAGAGGGAAATGGCTTTTCCTCCTCATGAGATGCCTCATGAGGAGGAGGTGCCAGTTCCCTCTGCTTCAGAGCAGGTTTCTCCAGTGGCGACACCCTCCTCTCCACATGAGCCTGACCCTGCTGCAACATCATGAAGTCAAGGCATCATATTTCGCCTTGACCTGGGCTGCTGGCCTGGGTTTTTTTTTTTGTTTTGTTTTTTTTTTTAAATGTGTGTACTGTGGTGGTGGAATATAAATATGTGAAATATAAATGTTAAAATAAATTTGTTTATATTGTAAATGTTTGCTTGTTCTTTTTTATATATTATTTTATTAGTCATTTAACTAATAATTATTATTCCAAAATAATATAGTATGGTACTACTAAATTACAAAGAGCAGACATGTACGGATGTATGTCTATTATAATCCAACACATTTCATTGTTTTAGTAGTAGTAACTAAGTTAGTCATACACTTCCATACAACATTCAGTCTGGCTGAATTAGCACAAGTTGTATACTTGTGAGCAGTAGCGCCAACGTCAAGGCTTCAACCGTGGCTACTGACCATTCACACATCTTTCAACCTGGCCAATACAATATTGTGCACTGTGTGCAGTGTGTGCAGCACTCAAGCTACTGCAATGACTCACACGTCAATGCCAAAAATTGCTCCATGACCAAGACAGCCATTTGAAGCAAAAAATGTAATGCTTGTGATACTAAAGTAGGAGTAAGGACTAGGAGAAAGCAGACTCATGAACAAAAAATCCTTCAGAAATGTACAACTTCTGGGTGCTCAGTTTTCTCTTTTTATTACACTCAAGGGTGTCTGTATATATTTGGTTAATCAATATATTGTTACAGTAGTGGATATAACAGACAGTAACAGTTTATATCCAACTAGTAGCTAGTAGTAGTAGCAGCTACTAGTTGGATATAAACTGGATATCCAAGTAGTAGCTAGTACTTGGATATCCAGTAGCTAGTAGCTAGCTACTACTAGTACAGCCACTAGCTACTTAGTTAGAGTATCAACCTCTCTGTGCACTGTAAGTGCAATTTAATATTGTATTGGCCTGAAATTCTTTCATACTTCATTCACACAATCATGCTGTCGGAGATGGACGCTGAGGCAGAAGAACCCAGCGAGGACTTGCCTGCCTCAGAGGTGGACATTGGGGGAAAGGAGCCTGGGAGTGAGAAGCCTGTGTTGGAGATGCAGCAGGACAGAGTGTTCATGTCTTGTGACTCCCAGACTGGCTTCTCCTGTGGGCCACAAGAGGCAGCAGCGGCAATGTTGTGGCCGCTGCTGCCTCTTGTGGCCGGGCGCCCCAGCAAGCGATGCGGGGAGCACAGCTGCATAGAGCCAAGCCTCTCTTCCACCCCTTGACCTTGGATCTCGGCCCTCGACAAGAGACTCACTCCTCCCAGTCACAGGGAAAGTTCGGATACCCAAGCTGTGGAAAGTTCGTTTTGATAAAAACCAATTGCTCGACTAAGTCTGGAGACAAACGTGCACGGTGTGGACTCACTATGTTCCCTGTCATTGAAAATACTCTTTCACTTTGCACACTTGTTGGCGGGCAGGAAAGAAAGTGCTGTGCTAGTATTGCAAGATCAGGCCACATTGAAGCTTTCTGTGCCCAATATCTCAAGGGATCTGAGTCCATGCTCTGAATTGGCTCAGACAGAAAACTCTTAACATGCAGTTCTGAAACATTCTCCTGCAGGTAGGACTCAGTAGTAACTCTTCTGCCAACAGCTGATGCGATTGCTTGTGACATGGCAGGCAGTTCATTAAATGTGGAATGACTCATATTTTGATGTGTTATGGAAGGGGTAGGGGAGCAGCTGATCATACTAGTACTTGAGCAGGATGGAGTTGGAGACTGAGAGGATGATACTAAATCTTTTTCATCGTTACCAGTGGAACAGACCCTGTTAGACATTATGTTTTCAACCATTGTAATCAACTTTTTTTTCCAATGTGTAAGAGCATTGTTCTTGAGAGCAATACTGCCTTTCACACGTGGGTCACACATCGTGGCTAACATATAGCAATCCCTTTGCATGAGAGGTTTCAATCTTTTTTCAACTTGCTCTTTTAAGCATTTAACAAGCATTAACACTTCCTTAGAGAAATCTGGATGATGCAGAAATTCCTCTAATACCTCCTCCAGATAGTTTATTACAGGGATGACACCACCCAAAGTGGCATTAGCTGAACTCAATGCATCAGTATATACTTTGAAAGGCTTGAGGACATGCACCATGTGTGCAATGTTTGTCCAGTCCTGACATCCAAGAGGATTTTCCAATCCAATTTCAGTTGCCATTGCCAAATCATGAAGAGGTGTCTGCTGTTCAGACAACCTCTCCAACATAAGATAGGTGGAATTCCATCTGGTAGGCACATCCTGAAGAAGGTTGTGCAAAGGTGCGCCAACTGCTATTTGCCTCTTTCTGAGTTGCTTCCCACTTTTTACACTACGATTGAAATGCCCAGCTATTTTGCGACACTTTTCAATCAACCGCTTCAGGAGTTGACTACTACAACTAGTAGTACCACCTTCCTTGCCACTAAGCCCCAAAGCATCCCTCACTATCAGATGCAGGGTATGTGCAAAGCATCGGATGCCGTTGAATCTACCATCAGCCAGAGCCTTAATAATATTGGAACCATTGTCAGTAATGAAAAATCCATTTAAGCATTCCATATCACTGCTTCTAAGGAGCCCATTCCATTTTTCCATCATCCCCTGAATTGCGTGTAAGATATTTTCGGAAGTATGTCTCTTGTCTAGCACTTGAGCATGCAGTAAAGCCCAATGGTATCCTGGCGAAACCTTTTTGGAGCTGCTGCCACTGCCACTGCCAATGCTGCTAGTGCTTACAGGTATTAATGCCTCATCCAGCTGCCACCAATGTGCTGTTAGAGATAAATATGCATGCATTGCATTCATACTAGTCCAAACATCAGTGGTGAGATGGATGCTCCTCCCCTTTGCCCTTGCCATCATAATCTGCATTTCAGCACGACATTTTCTGTATAGGGAAGGAAGCACCCGACGGCTAAATGTACTTCTTGAAGGAAGTTTGTAGTAAGGGGCGAAATAATGGAGCATCCGCTTAAATCCCTCATTTTCTACAATCTGCAGCGGCTGATCATCCAAAGCAATCATTAGAGCAATATGTCGTGTACCCACTTTAGACATTGCCTGCTTCCTGCTCTGTGACATTGCAGAAGAACACCACCCCATCTGCTCCATGGTAGCTTGCCGCTGCTGCTGGGGATGAGGAAGAGGAGACTGCTGCTTCTGCAGATGCACACAATCTGTATCTTCTTTATCTTTAGTACTACTACTTTCCTTCTGTGGCTGCTTCCCTGTTGCTTTACTTGAAGCCTGGGCAAGCACAGTGGGACCAGCTTCTTCTGCAAGCAACAGTGCTCTATGGTCTCTTTCAAGGTGATATTTCATGTTGCTGTTAGTAAGATGTCCAATAATTCTTCCACGGCTCACCATCTTTTTACAATGGATACATTGTCCAAATCTCTGGTCAGCCACAACATGATAATGATTCCAAATCTTTGATGTCCTTGTACTGTTCCTTACTCTAGGCTGGATACTTGTCATTTTCATACTAGTAGTAGAAATAGTAGTAGTAGTAGTAGTCACACGTGGATGTTCAAATGGTGTAGGGGACAGGGTACCAGCAATACTGCTGGCACTGGCAGTAGTTGTTTGTTTTGCAATCTGACTAACATTGTCATTGCTTCTGTTCTCCTCCTCCTCCTTCTCCTCAGAATGTTTACTAGCCAAAAACTCCTGATCATCATCCTCCTCCTCCTCCTCCTCCTCAATATCTGATTCATCATCATCATCCAATACTTTCTGTAGCACCATTCTTTCATCTAATCTTTTCACCTTTCCCTCAAATTTTGCTCGTTCCTTCCCTTGCAACAAGTTTCCTTGCACTTCTACATCCTCTTTCTTCTCAAAAAATCGCAGTTTTTTCCTAGGGACTGGCAGACAGCTCTTTCCAGTAGCACTATCACTAGCAACACGTTTTTTTCCAGAGGGTACTGGTAGGGGCATTATGATTCTGTGGTCAAAGAAATATATAATAAATATAGTACATTAAACAAGTTAATAAATTAGTTTGGTATTCATTTTTAAAACTTTATTGAGCTAATAGCATTAGCTAGCTAGCTATTGCTAAGGCTACCCCCAGACCACAGGACAAAGAAGGATATAGTGATTATTTATTAGTCAGTGAGTGACACTGACAATTGATAATTTGATATAGTATACTTACTAATATATTATATTGCAATTTATACCATGCATTGGCCAGAGCATCAAACTGCAGCAGACTGAGACTGAAACTAGGCTGCAATACTTCAGTTCACTCATTACACTAGCCTCCTGGCAGGACTGGCTAGTGGCTAGGCTTTTCTGCATTGAGGTTAGAGAAGTCCTATTCCTATTTTTTCATATCCTTTTCAGGCCTATTCTGTTCTTTGAACTAAAATAACTTCTCCCTCCCACTTCAAGTCTTACCCACAGATCTCACACACAGGAGCAGAAGCCTCAAGCCAAGCACAAGATACATAATATAGGATATTGGACAGACTATTGGCCAATTATAGGTTTAGTAGTAGAATTGATTTGATAGTAGTGACTCACTGGCTTTAATAGCTAGCCAATATAGCCAGTGACACTAGGCTAATAGCCAAGCTAGCTATTAGCCTAGTGTCACTGGCTAGGGCTAGCTAGCTATAAACACTATTAGTGATAAATCTGGTAGATTACACATACATCTATATAATATTGATAAATATAATATTATATAATTTTATATATTTATAAATCTATTAAAACTCTACTGCTGCAATGTTCAGAAAGCAATCAACGCACCTACCTTAGTACCTTCACCTTGTCCTTTATAAGCAAGCCCTGCTGCTGGACTGGAGTGCTGGTGCCTGCCTATGCCTAGGCTAGGAATGCTGCGAACGAAGAGCTCACTCAAGAAACAGAAAAAAAGAGTAGAGCTCAGCTCAGCTCACTGGTTGTGGCTATTGGCTATTTTGGCTAGTGGCTTGGCTGCTACCAGTAGCTAGCTATATGCTACTGTGGCTAGTGGCAATGGCTACTGGCTGGCTGCTAGTATCATAGGCTGATACTAGTATCAGCTAGCTAAGCCAGCTAGCAGCTAGTACCCCTTAATAACAATAAAGGCTGTATAATATTAACTAACTATCAAATCAACAGCTGCAGCTAGCTATAAACTGATTGACTGATGTTTTCTCCTCAAACCCACAAAACAAAAGCAACACATAAGCAGAGCACCCCTTATTATATAGCTATTATTGCTACCTATTGACTAAAAGTAGGAGGGAAAATAAACCTATTAATTTAAGTGGCCAATTCAAAAATGATGCAAATGAATATTATGCATAATATATCAAACAAATTCTAGTCACATGATTGATGACATAATCACAATATCCACAGACACACTACTACAGTAGGATTAGAACTTCAAGCTAATAGCTCTATCCCCCATTCCCATTCCCCATCCCCCATATAAAACAATCTGTAAAAAACAGCACCTTGGCTGTTGGTAACCTTGGTAATGAATAAAAAAACAAGAAGACACCCAATAGGAATACATATTCAACCTTCAATTTTAAAAAAAGTGTCAATTTAGTATCAATTTACGTTAGTGCGCACTAACATATATCACTGCGCACTGCCATGTACCTAGTGCGCACTAATAATCCGTTAGTGCGCAGTACGGTGAGGCGCCATGTACTGCGCACTATGTCCAGCGACTGCGCGCTAACGGATAGTCCATGCGCACTAACATCCGTTAGTGCGCAGTAATAAAAAACCGACTTTAACCCGAAAATTCGTGGAATTTTGATTCTTTTTCCCAACTTCCCCAACAATGACGAATTAGACAATGTCGTTGGCATTGGCTAAATCGTGAAAAACGAAGGCACATCTCTACCTAGGATAGGCCCACCTAGCTTGCCAAGCTAGGTTGAGAGACCCTTGCCCAAATCTCATCTTTGAGTGAGTTTCCTCACTCCGAAGGCCAGCAGATCTTCACAAGAGACCACTGTTCTGTTCGTACGTCTCATGTAGAATGTGAAAGCGGCCCCTAACCCCCTACACTCTTACCTAATCCCCACCTCGAGTTACTAGGTGGGCCTATCCTAGGGATACAAATACCTATGTATGGGACATGCTATTGTGGCCAGTCTCTCTCTCTCTCTCTTACACACCTTATGGGGCAAATGGTGATAAACCCTTTCCGCATGGTCACGGCCGCTATCACAGCACCTAACGCATTTGAAAAAGGTGTAGTTAACAATCTGTGTTATGGCTGTGCAATACTCTTCGCAGAGAGCCTAACTCTGCCCCTACTCCTCCCAGTTTTGGAATTTGCATCGCACCATACGATATGATGCGATAAGCCCTTAACATATGCGAAAACACCTTACTGCATTTTGAAAAATGACCCCCTAAGTTTGTAGTAGCAACCAAAGACCCTTTTAAATGGAAACAGATAATGTCACTACGGGGGGGACACCCCCAAGGTTCGCGCCCATGCTGGTACAAAGTCTGGAGCGCGCGCCCTTACGTCATCAGAAACAAGGCAGATCCGTAGCGTCAAGCCAGCCCGGGGATTCCAGGGCAAAGAGGCAGGGAGAAGCCGCAGCAGCATCTGTCCGTCAGAGCCGAAGGGAGTCGCCACAAAGGTAGAGAGGGTGGATCGAGGTCAAGAATAGGCACGAACGCAACACCCTCCTACCAGCAGCAGTAGCTCCAGCACAGTGATCCCTTCCTTGGTGGTATTGGAACAGGCTCAGCACCTCTCTGGATGTCACACTGGTGAGAATTTTCCTCCCCCAAAATCTATCCAATTAAGTGCCAAAAAATAAACATTTAAAAACCAACAACATAGTGGGATAGTAAGCATGATTCCCCCCCTCCCCACCCTGCTAAAAGATTACAATTAATGTGCCCAACCCTCCTCCCCCTCTCCTAAAAGATTATACACATTGCAGACCTATCAACCTAAGAAACTTCTCCCTCCCCACTTGTGAAATTTGCTGTGGCTTCTAGGCTCCCTCCTACCCACAATCGGACTTTGAGTCCTCCTGCCCTACCTGGCACTCCACAAAATCCTACAGCATCAAGGAGCATGTTGTGATTACTGCACTGCAGGTAGAATGCAGAGTTGCTGTCAAATAATACCCTCTGACAACACCACGGATAGTTTACCCTACCAGCGTTGCTGTCAAAACAATAGATGCCACCAGAAGTGCCACAATCGTACTGTGTTCCCAGTAGCCTGAGTTTTGGTGAATGCCAAATGAGGTGGCAGGGTTCCGGGTTGGCTTGTGGGTGGGAGAGTGAGTTTCAAGAGGGGTCCACATTTGTTGCAATCTTTTAGGAGGGTGAGTGGTGGGAAATCAGACATATAGGCCTACAATGTTTGGGTTGGTTTTTTTTTCTGGGGGGGGGGGGGGTTGCATTTAACAGGCTATATTTTCAGTATAGTTAATTAAAGTTAAAGTTATCTGGGGATATGTACCCAAATAACTTTAAACCTAAACAAGTATATTCAAACATAGCTGGTTAGGTTTGAAAATTATCTGAGAAACATTACCTGAATAACCTTATTCAAGTATATTCAGCAGGACATTCATCTCACTGAATATCTCTGACCAATTATCCAGCTAAGTTGTCTGTTATCTAGCGAAGTTGTCTGTTAGCTGCTTTTCTGAATATTGGCCTCACTATTTCCCCAGCTGCATTTATGTTTACAGCTTTTTATAAAGCAAGAAGATATTTGAACAGTAATACAAACAAGAACTTGGAGTACATTGGTTCCTTATGTCCACCGAGACACAACAAATAAAACAGTTTACATTTTAATTTTTATTATCCCCAACTTTTCTTGTCTCCTGAAACCTACTTATAGATATCATGCATCTCCAGTCTACATCCTCCTCCTCACAATAGCTAACCCCTTCCCCTACTAGTCTCCAGAATCCCAATCGAACCACATAGAGAGTGTACTAACAGCTATAAGGTCCATATTCAACTCAAAAGTTAGCCGGCTAAATGAATATTTGGACACATATCTGGCTCAATTCTAGCCAACTAATAAGTTAGGTGACTAGAATTTAGCTGGATAAGTTAGAGACATTCTGGAGGCATAACTGGAAGGAGTTGAGTTAGCTAGCTAAATTAACTGGCTAACTCTGATATTCAGAGTTTGCCGGATGACTCAGCCAGATAAGTCTGATCAGGCCAAAGACCTGCCCTAAAAGTAGCTGGCTATAGTTAGGTGGCTAATTTTAAGATAGCCAGGTATATTCAATGGCTATATTGAATATAACTTTGCTATCTGGACTGAGTTTGAATACGGACCTCTATATAGTTATACAATATATCAAAACCTCATTTAGCTATCATGCAAAGAACTTTATATTCTTAAAATTTAGAATCTTAAGAGTACATTTTCAAAGGGGTTCTATGTGTGAAAATAGCAAATCTACACATAAATAGCATGTATTTATGCATATGCTACTTTATACACATCAAGAATTAGTGTGTATTTACCATTTCATTTGTATATTTTACCTGTGGAAAAATGGGCCAGGCTAGGTGTTACGATTCCTCCCTTAGTTGGAGCTATGGGAGGCCTCTCACCTTTCTCTGGAGGCCACTACGAAGCCGGGGCCTCGCCTGATCTGCTTGCCCAGGTTTTGCTCCATGGCCTGGGAGGCCTTCGATGTCCTCAGGGCCTGCCTGAGGCCTGCTTCAGTTTTCGCCTGGACTTCCTGGTTTGGGCCACGCCCTTCTCCCTATGGGTCGGCCCGCAGCAATTCTCTCCAGTTATAGGGCCAGCCAGGTGTGGCCCATCTGAACTCCTCCCAGGGAGTTGCTTGTTCCTGCCCTATAAAAGGACTTCCTCTGCACTCAGTCCTTGCTTCGGCAATGGCACTAGTCTACCTAGGCTATGTCTCCCTTGGACTTCCTGATGTTCCAGCTTGCTTCTGCTGTTCCAGTCCTGATGTTCCTGCTTGTTCCTGATGTTCCAGTCCTGATGCTCCAGGATGTGGGACCCATACCTCCGAGAGTTCCTGCTTCGGTTCTGAGTTCCTAGACTCTTGCTTCTGATTCCTAGTTCCAACTCTGAAGGACCCGAGGGGTTTCCATTACCCTACGCTGAGTGACTTCCCGAGCTTCTCCCGCTCTTCTCGTGGTCTGCGACCAGCCTCCTGGGCTGTGTAGGGCATGAAAGAGACAGTGTGGTCCACGACCGTCCATTGGGGCCGCCTGTTGTCAATGGATTGGTAGGGCGCCTGAGGGTCCTGCTCATCCCTCTTGTTCCTGTCTTCGTCCTGACCTCCTCTGTGCTTTGCTCCAAGTTCTAAGGCCTTGCTTTCTCTGCTTCAGTCCTGTGCCAACCTGACCTCCGTCCGGCCTGCCACCTCTGCTGCTTCCTGCGGCAGGTCTGAAAGGGCTGGGAACCGTCAGAGGACTGTTCAGAGACCACTATAACAGTGTGGTCTCCCGGGGCATGTAGGTCAGCAGAGTGGCCGGGACTTGGACCGTCTTCACCACTGCAAGGGCACACCTCACTTCTCTTCCACCTAGAAAGCCTTGGTATGCCAAGCCTCGAGTGTTTGCTCGAGACTGATGCTATCCGTAACACTAGGAGCCTTCAACATGTGTAGTTCTGAAGTTCCAGGGTAGACTTCAGTACTGCACCTGGTAGGTGCACCTTTGCAAGAGATATACATGTTATACATTACAAAACCTATTTGTACACTTTTACACCTGCTCATTGACTGATGCAAGTGAAATCAGACTTGTCTGTTGGCTGCAGGTTTTGGGTGAGAGGTCTGGGTGAATTGGTGGGGGTTTAGGGTGAAGTGCTAGAGAATCTAGGTGAACTAGAGACAAACTGGGTGAACTGGAAGAGGTATCAGTAAACTGGTAATTTCAAATACCCTTGCAAGTAAGTATTTTCAGCACAGTATATACGCATACTTTATAAATTACATGCCTCATTGTATAAACTGGGATTATTAAGCATACATATTTTTTACACATATGGAATATTCGCTTGTATGTTTATAAAATAGGTATAGTATAGACTTTCATGCATTGGAAATATTATCCTGTACTGAAACATACATGTGATCTTTCATAGGAGAATTACTCAGTATTTTATAAACTATGCAGTGACAGGAACTTTAAACTGAGAAATTCAGATTTTTCATCATAGGGTGCACTAATTAAAAATGTTACCAATGTTACCAATAAGTTAAAAAGTGTTAGTTGGGGAGCATTTTGTTAGTTAGAGGTATGGTTTGCATTCCCATTGGACAGGAAGGCTCATCTGCATTCCCATTGGACTGGAAGGCTCATTTGCATACTGCTCCCAGCATCCCCTGTGAGAGGAGTACAGAGGTCACTTCAAGCCTTCCAGGGATTGAATTCCACAGCCCCAGCTTTCAGAGGCCCCACACCCTTTTCAGTAGAAGAGGACCGGAAGGCTCATCTGCATACTGCTCCCAGCATCCCCCGGGTCAGGAGTCCAGAGGTCACCGCAAGTGTTCCAGGGATTGAATTCCACAGCCCCAGCTTCCAGAGGCCCCGAACCCTTTGCAGTAGAAGAAGCCCGGAAGCATGCATCATTAGGCGCGGGAATCTCAAACCCTTCAATTATTTGAGTGAAGATCAATTTAATGGTGGTTAAAGAGGATTGGTAACTATAGCTTTGGGAAATCTTTGGACTTATAAAAGTTTGGAGAAAAGTGAAATAGTGGGATATATTCATAGAGTTTGTGTGTCTGAGGTATTAAGCAAGCCAGAGATAGTTCATTCTAGTGTCTGCTTTCCTAGTCACTCAACCCTTGATTTTTAGGCAAGAAACATTTTCTCATTAAAAATCAATCAGGCTCTTATCTAAATCGGACTATTGTACCAGCTTTTATTATCCCATTGTAGGACACTAGCTGATTAATTAGTAAATTCACCAGTAAATTTAAAGTACTCTAATTCCAACTCCCTTAGTATCCTAAAATTAACTAGGAACTCAAAATTAAGATGAAGGCAGCAGTCCAGCAGCAAGAGGGGGGCTTTCTAGTCTTTTGCCTTGAGTGTCACATGTATGATTTTTTACCCGCCGGTGAGAGATTGTATGTGTGCACTCGGTGCAAAGAGCTCCTGGCTCTCAGGGAACAAGTCCGATCTCTGGAGGCTAGAGTAGCAGACTTGGAGAAGCTGAGGCAGACAGAGAAGTACATTGATGAGACCTTCAGGGATATAGTAGCCAAGTCCCAAATCCAGTCTGGCAGGCCCAGTACTGCCTTAGATCAGAAAGGTCTCCCAGTAGTAGAACATCACTCTGGTGTAGCAGGAAATGATCCTGTAGCAAGGACCTGTTCTCCAGGTGATGTATTGTCCTCTCGCACTGAGGACAAGTCTCCCAAGGCTACTGCCCAGAAAGGAAGGGTTAGGCCGGCCATCATAGTTGGTGATTCAATAAGAAATGTAGATAGCAGGGTGGCTGGTGGACATGAGGACCACCTGGTAACTTGCCTGCCTGGTGCGAAGGCGGCAGACCTCACGCGTCACCTAGATAGGATTATAGACAGTGCTGGAGTGGAGCCTGCTGTCTTGGTACATAGGAAAATGTGGAAGAGAGGTTCCACATAGGAAAATGTGGAAGAGAGGTTCTGGAATCCAAATTTAGGATTTTAGATAGAAAGCTGAAATCCAGAACCACCACGGTGGCATTCTCTGAAATGCTTCCTGTTCCACGTGCAGGTCCCCAAAGGCAGGCAGAGCTCCAGAGTTTCAATGCATGGATGAGATGATGGTGTAGGGAAGAGGGATTCAGTTTTGTAAGGAACTAGGGTAACTTTTGGGGAAGGGGGAGACTTTTCCGAAAGGATGGGCTCCACCTTAACCAGAGTGGAACCAAGCTGCTGGCACTAACTTTTAAAAATGAGATAGAGCAGCTTTTAAACTAGAACAATGGGGAAAGCCGACAGTCACTCAGCAGTGCAAGGTTCGGAGAAATGTATCCTTGAAGGATACTAATGAAACAGGAGAGTTAGGGCATCCCAACAGAGAAGTTCTAATAAAAGCAAACATAGTCCATTCCCTATATGTAAAAAATCACCTGAGCTAAAGATTTCCAAATTATCCCTAAGAACTGAAAAGCATTTTGTTAATACAAACAAAAAACACACTTTGAAATGTCTGTATGCCAATGCCAGAAGTCTAAGAAGTAAGATGGGAGAGTTAGAGTGTATAGCAGCAAATGATGAGATTGACATAATTGGCATCACAGAGACCTGGTGGAAGGAGGCTAACCAATGGAACAGTGCTATATCAGGGTACAAATTATATCGCAATGATAGGGAGGATCAACTTAATGGGGGTGTGACACTTTATGTCCAGGAAGGTATAGAGCCCAACAGGATAAAGATCATACAAGAGACTAATGCTCAGCAGAATCTATATGGGTAGAAATCCCACGTATGTTGGGTAAGAGTATACTGATAGGAGTACACTACTGTCCACCTGGACAAAATGGTCAGACAGATGATGAAATGCTAAGAGAAATCAGGGAAGCTAACCAATTTGGCAGTGCAATAATAATGGGAGATTTCAATTACCGCAGAAACCACAAGTGCAGGCACACAGTTCAATCCTGACAGAGTACTCTAAATCGGTGTATATATTAAATGCTTTTAATGCTTCAATATGGCAACTCCTCTGGCTCATACAAACATCAGACTTAATGGCGTCCCCATGGGGACGCCATTAAGTCTGATGTTTGTATGAGCCAGAGGAGTTGCCATATTGAAGCATTAAAAGCATTTAATATATACACCGATTTAGAGTACTCTGTCAGGATTGAACTGTGTGCCTGCACTTGTGGTTTCTGCGATATTGCTTGGAGTGCAGGATTTTGCTCCTATGTACTGTTGGTCTTAGATTTCAATTACCCCAATATTGACTAGGTAAATGTAACATCAGGACTTGCTCGAGATATAAAGTTCCTAAATGTAAAAATGACTGCTTCATGGAGCAATTGGTTCAGGACCCAACCAAGAGAGGGAGCTATTTTAGATTTAATTCTTAGTGGAATGCAGGATTTATTTATTTATTTATTTATTTAGAATTCTTATATACCGACATTCTTGAAAGAAGATATCAAATCAAATCGGTTTCCATTGAAACTGAACAATCACGGCTGTGGCGTTACATTGAAACAAGTAGTCAGAAACAGATAACATTATGAGTAACATTATACGAAACATTATAAGTAAAAACAGGTAAAAATCAACAAATCAAACAAACAAACAAACAAGTCTTCAAGACTAAACCCAATGTGAATGTGAAAGTGAACCAAGCAAATTTAGATTGAGCATCAGTGCTGTGGTGGTGGTGTACTGATAGGCGAAATCTAAAAGCGTTTAAGGATGGGGAAGGTCGGGGAAGGTCAGGGGAGGGGAGGGGAAGGGATAAGTGGCATTGACACTTGCTAGGGTGGACTAGTGAAGGTGGTCAGGGACGCGAATGAGGCTCTCTGGTGTCCAGTTATGTCCTTTGACCCGTGTCTGAGTGTTCTTGAGACTCCGGGAACGCTTTTCTAAAGAGCCAAGTTTTGGGGTGTTTCTTAAAAGATTGAGTACAGGGTTCTAGACGTAGCTCCGGAGGTAGCGAGTTCCAAATGGTGAGCCTGGCTGTAGAGATGGCACGTTTTCTTAGGGTGGTTTTGATCGGTGGTGCGTATAAAGTTCCTTTATAGGCGTTTCTGATTGGTCTCTCGGATGTGTGTATGCTGAGCTGAGAGCTTAATTTGAGGTGGGCGATGCCGTGAATGTCCTTGTGGATCATCATCAATATTTTAAAGGTGATCCTGGATTTTATGGGAAGACAGTGAAGTCCTTGTAATATAGGTGTGATGTGGGCTCTTTTGTTTGAGTTCGTGAGTAATCTAGCCGCAGCATTCTGGACCATCTGTAAGGGTTTAGTAGATATCTCAGGGAGGCCAAGGAGAAGAGCATTGCAGTAGTCTAGCTTAGTGAGGATGATAAACTGGACCACTAGCCGGAAGTCGCTGAAATGTAGGAGAGGTTTAAGATTTTTGAGAACTTGGAGTTTATAGAAGCATTCTTTAGTTGTGTTTAGTACGAATGATTTAAGGTTGAAGAGGTTATCAAGCCGAACCCCTAAGTCTCTGACCGATAGGGAGTGGTTGATGAATGTTTTTGCGAATTGAGCTGCGTTTTGTGAGTTAAGGGGATTGTGGGAGTCATCTGGGGAGATGATGAGAATTTCTGTCTTATTAGAGTTAAGGATAAGGTTCAGGCTGGTGAGCAGGTGAGCAGGATTTGGTGAGAGAGGTAACTGTGGTGGGGCCACTTGGCAATAGTGATCATAACATGATCAAATTTAAACTAATAACTGGAAGGGGGACAATAAGTAAATCTACAGCTCTAACACTAAACTTTCAAAAGGGAAACTTTGATAAAATGAGGAAAATAGTTAGAAAAAACTGAAAGGTGCAGCTGCAAAGGTTAAAAGAGTTCAACAGGCATGGACATTGTTTAAAAATACAATCCTAGAGGCGCAGTCCAGATGTATTCCATGCATTAAGAAGGTGGAAGGAAGGCAAAACAATTACCGTTATGGTTAAAAGGTGAGGT
Organism: Rhinatrema bivittatum; assembly: GCF_901001135.1. NCBI lineage: Eukaryota > Metazoa > Chordata > Amphibia > Gymnophiona > Rhinatrematidae > Rhinatrema > Rhinatrema bivittatum. The sequence continues at coordinate 711,790,111 of NC_042616.1, forward strand.
GAAAGAGGCTATTATAGACAAGAAAACATCCTTCAAAAATTGAAAGAAGGATCCAACTGAAGAAATAGGATTAAACATAATCATTGTCAAGTTAAGTGTAAAACACTAATAAGACAGGCGAAGAGAGAATTTGAAATGAAGTTGGCCATAAAGGAAAAAACTCATAATAAAAAACTTTTTAAAATATATCCGAAGCAAGAAACCTGTGAGGGAGTCTTTTAGACCGTTAGATGACCGAGGGGTTAAAGGGGCTCTTAGGGAAGATAAGGCCATTGCAGAAAGACTAAATTAATTATTTGCTTCCATGTTTACTAATGAGGATGTTGGGAAGATACCAGTTCCAGAGATGATTTTCAAGGGTGATGAGTCAGATGAACTAAACCAAATCACTGTGAACCTGGAAGATGTAGTAGGCCAGATCGACAAACTAAAGAGTAGCAAATCACCTGGACCGGATGGTATGCTTCCTAGGGTACTGAAGGAAATAAAAAATGAAATTTCTGATCTATTAGTTAAAATTTGTAACCTATCATTAAAATCATCAATTGTAGCTGAAGAATAGAGGGTGGCCAATGTAACCCCAATATTTAAAAAGGGCTCCAGGGGCAATGCAGGAAACTATAGACCAGTGAGCCTGACTTCAGTGCCAGGAAAAATAGTGGAAACTATTCTAAAAATCAAAATCATACAGCTTATAGAAAGACATGGTTTAATGGAACACAGTCAACATGGATTTACTCAAGGGATGTCTTGCCTAACAAATCCGCTTCCTTTTTTTGATGGGGTTAATAAACATGTGGATAAAGGTGCACCGGTAGATGTAGTGTATTTGGATTTTCAGAAGGCATTTGACAAAGTCCCTCATGAGAGGCTTCTAAGAAAACTAAAAAGTCATGGGATAGAAGGCGAAGTCCTTTCATGGATTACAAACTGGCTAAAAGACAGGAAACAGAGAGTAGGATTAAATGTACAATTTTCTCAGTGGAAAAGGGTAAACAGTGGAGTGCCTCAGGGATCTGTACTTGGACCGGTGCATTTCAATATATTTATAAATGATCTGGAAAGGAATATGACGAGTGAGGTTATCAGATTTGTGGATGATACAAAATTATTCAGAGTAGTTAAATTACAAGCAGATTGTGATGCATTACAGGAGGACCTTGCAAGACTGGAAGATTGGGCATCCAAATGACAGATGAAATTTAATGTGGACAAGTGCAAGGTGTTGCATATAGGGAAAAATAACCCTTGCTGTAGTTACACAATGTTAGGTTCCATATTAGGAGCTACCACCCAGGAAAAAGATCTAGGCATCATAGTGAATAATACTTTGAAATCATCAGCTCAATGTTCTGCAGCAGTCAAAAAAGCAAACAGAATGTTAAGAATTATTAGGAAGGGAATGGTTAATAAAACGGAAAATGTCATAATGCCTCTGTATCGTTCCATGGTGAGACCGCACCTTGAATAGTGTGTACAATTCTGGTCACCGCATCTCAAAAAAGATATAGTTGTGATGGAGAAGGTACAGAGAAGGGCAACCAAAATGATAAAGGGGATGGAACAGCTCCCCTATGAGGAAAGGCTGAAGAGGTTAGGGCTGTTCAGCTTGGAGATAAGACCACTGAGGGGGGATATGATAGAGATCTTTAAGATCATGAGAGGTCTTGAACGAGTAGATGTGAATCTATTATTTACAATTTTGGATAATAAAATGACTAGGGAGTGTAGATCTGAGTAATGAGGCTGCAGTCAGTTGATATCTAGAAAGCAAGTTTTATTAATAAAAAGACAAAAAGACAAAGGAAGAGAGGAACAAAAAGAAATAAAAGAGGAAAAAAAAAAGATAATTTGCTCCCCAGAATAGCAAAGTGGTATACAACAATGGTGTAAGTTCCAAGGCTATTCAGCAGTCCTACTGTGTGCACAACTTTTTAAACTTTTCCTTGTGTCCAATCAAAATGCATTGTCAACATTCCTGAGGGTGTTTCTTTTTCCCGTTTACCAATAGAACTTGTTACTCCTAATCCAATCTTGTCCAGCCTTGGTGGTGGTGGCTCCTTTTTGCGCCAAAACAGGATGTTCTTTGTTTTACCAGAGAGCCAGGTAAACTAGCCAGAACTGGTTTCTTAGAAGCACATTGTCACAATGTAAAGAAAATGTTACAGATATTTTAAACTTGCATCCTTCATACACATACATTCCCCTCTTGAAGGGTTTATTTTAGAAACCCTTCACAATTGGTGGGCCGTGTCTGCCTGTCTTAGGTTGTCCCAATCGGTCTAAGCTAACCTTAGGTGATGGAATCTTACCCGTCCTCAGCTAAGCACACTATTTTTCCCTACCCATTAGAACTAGGGGGAAGGTTGTTCATGACCGTCATCAGACATTGGTGAATGGTTGTGACTTGGTCCTGTACTTCTGACGAGGAGGTAACCATAATTTTTAGTCCTGGCATTTATGGTATGGCTGAAGCAATAGAAGATCTGACATGTCGAAGGCATAGGCATATACAGGGTAGGCAAAGACATAACAAAAGTCCAATGCAAACAAACATGATAAGGACACTGACAAAGACTTTGAATCTGGCTCCTAGTCGGGGAAAACCAGGATCCAAAACCACAAATATTCCATTAAACCAGGACGAATCCCATAATCCACCCTGGTAATCAGCAACATCAAGCTTGGCCAAGTTAACAATCTTATCCATTGCATTCTTGACTAAGTGTGAGCGGTTTACAATAAGGCTACAACATTCAGACCTGTTCAATACAAGGGAGGAAGAGAGTTCCAAAGGGTGGGGCCTGCAATGGAGAGGGCACGGGTCCTTGTTGCTGAGAGACGGGCTTTCTTGAGTGAGGGGACTTGTAGGGTGCACTTAAGGTTTGTTCTGGTGGGGCGGGCGGATTGAGCAGGTTGAAGAGGTTCATTGTCAAAGGGGGCTACTTTATGTTGGAGTCTGATATCTTAAAGATGAGTCCACACAGTGTCTTGTCCAAGTTTCACTGCTGTCGGGGTTACAGCCGTAACAGTGAAGGGTCCAACGTATACAGGATCCTTCCAAGTCTTATGAGTGAAATTCTTTCTCCACACGGTGTCTCCTATATCTACCTTTCCAATTGGTTGCAGAGCCATATTCTGATGATTTCATGTAACTGAATGTACATAAGTTAGGGCAGAGCATACATTTTTCCAGTAGGCAGGTAGTTGATCCAATGTGGCTATGCTGGAAGTTACCCACGGCACGTAACGTCCTGTAGTTAATTGAAAGGGGGAGATGTTTAATTTAACAAGGGGAGCATTCCTTAAATATAACAAAGCTCATGGTAAACACTCCTTCCATGTCTGCTTCATTTGCTCCATTAATAGGCGGAGCCTAGTTTTTAGTAAGCCATTATACCTTTCCACAATCCCATTGCTCTGAGGGCGATAAATAGCACTGTAATAATGTAGTGATCTGGTCCACTAACTTGTTAGCAAAATGGGGCCCATTATCTGTAACTATACAATGTGGAAAACCATGTCTTGGAATGATTTCAGTACATAACACCTTTGCCATAACATTTCCTGTTTCTCGCTTACAGGGATAAGCTTCAATCCAGTGTGAATACCTATCCACACAAACCAATAGAAAACTTTGACCTGCCTCTCAGCTACCCATATCTGTAAAGTCACAGTGCCATTCAATGCTGGGGCCCTGTGGTTTGGGAATATGACCTGGGGTCACTGAGAATCCCTTTTTTGCAATGTTGGCCATACAATTGTCACATTTATTGATTACCTCGTGACATAAGGGGCGGATTTTGGGACTCCACCATGCCCTGGTAATTTCTTCAATAAGCTGGGCCGCAGGGCGGTGAGCTGGTAAATGCAATTGGGATATCATTTCATGTAGGGCGGCTAAAGGTAGGCATGGTTTACCGGAGGGATGTATGTACAGAAAACAATCTTCAGAAATATAGTTTACAGGGGAGGCTCCAGCTAAAAGCCATTCCTCTACTTCAGCGGCGGTTCTCACTTGTTGCAAGTGATATGCTGCCTGAAAAGGATGAGGAACAGGGACTTCAGGGTACAGTAAGGACATCTCCTCCTCCTCCTTTAGGGGATCAGCTGCCTGGTCTTCCTGGGTTTAGGTCCTGACCTATGCGTTTTGCCTGAGCTCTAGTAGTAATTAGAACAGTAGAAGTTGTCTGTGGTTTAAACTGCTCCAGCTTCTTATCCACAGCATCATTCCCATATGCTTCCCAGGTCGAGCAGGGGTCCTGATGTTCTTTCGCCCAAACAATAGCAACAGGTGCTTTTCTAGCAGTGAATTCCTCCAGGGATACAAACAATTTCTGCCAATTACTCACACTATTCAGAGTCATCTCTGTACCTGAGACCATTCCCCTGCACTCCTACTTGTGTCTGTGTTGGTGCAAGGAGGAAAACACATAATGTGAGTCAGTATAGATGGTAACTGGGATAAGAGGTGACCTATTCTCGAGTAAATGGGTCAACACCCAAATGACAGCTGTCAACTCCCCTACTTGAGCCATATACTGGGGAGGAAGAGTGAATACATATTCCACTAAGACCTGGGTAGAGTGTTGTTGTAACTGCAAGGCTGCAAAACCCAGGGTAGTTGTGGAATGACCCCCTGCATCCGTGAACCAATGTTCTCCTTCCTCTAGAGCAGTGGTTCTCAACCTTTTTTCTGTCGGGACATATCTGACAGATGGTTCTCACATGCGTGACACACTGACCCATGATCGTCACGGGGCTAGATGTAAAAGTACAGTTTGCATCCACGGGAACCCCCCTGACCCACAATAATGGATGTAAAGCAGAATTATGACATTCCCCATACAACTCACCCTATAAAAAAGATATTCTGGTTCTGGTGTCATCTCAGTAACAGCAACTCAAACTCCTTCTACTTCCAGGCTCAATAGCCCTACTTATGAAAAGACAGCAGTTTACCACCAATGCATGTCCTCTTGAGAAAACACAACAAATAAGACTGATAAAACTCTTACATGCTAGTAAAATATCTCATCTCGGTAACAGACACAGAACAGACCTAACATACTCCCAGGATCTGTAGTAATGTACATAAACTAATCCGCACAGTTACACCTGTATTATGGAATACACTCAAACAGGAGCAACCCTATCTATGAAAAGGCAACACTACAAATATTACATCAGACCCTAAACACCAATACACCTCTTATTAGGAAAACAGAACTAACAAGCAGCTATAGATCCCCAAACAGAAATAATTGTAAAACTATACTAATAAGCAGAATAAATGTTTCTAAACAGCTATGAACAGAATAACATCCAACAATTAAAAACTCATAAAAACTATTAAAAATTCTCCAAACACTAATAAAATATTTCAAAAAAAGCAGACACATCACATAATATTAAATAATTAAAATGGCAGTCAATCAAGAAAAATAAACTTAAAAAGCCACCTTTACTTACCCCCTCTAGCAGCTCTCCTACTCCTCTTCCATGCAGGCCGTAGCACACAGCAGAAGCAGCAGTAGAGGCTAAGCTCTATACTCATGGACCTCTTCCTTAGTGCCCATGTCTCTCACACACACACCATACCAGTCATCTCCCCATGACCAGTTTCTGTCTCTCACACACCAATCATCTCCCAAACAGTCTTTGAAACACCCACCAGTCACCTTCCTGAACATTCTCTCATGCCATACACACACACAGGCTTCCCACTCCCGTGTTCTACTTACATATACGGGCTTCTCACTCTCATACTCACTTTCTCTGTCTCACACACACTCACCAGTCTCTCACTCCCATGCTTGTTCTCTCCACATGCACAGGCTTCTCATTCCCATAATCACTTTCTTTCTCTCACACACACACACACACACCAGTCACCTGATCTCTCTCATGCATACACACACACAGGCTTCCCACTCCCATGTTCTTTCAGATATACAGACTTCTCACTCCCATGCTGTGTCTCACACACACCCAGGTTTCTCACTCCCATGCTCACTCTTCACATGCACAGGTTTCTCATTCCCATAATCACTTTCTCTCTCTCTCTCTCTCACACACACACACCAGTCACCTGATCTCTCTCATGCATACACAAACACACACACACACACACACAGGCTTCCCACTCCATGTTCTCTTTCAGATATACAGGCTTCTCACTCCCATGCTGTGTCTCACACACACCCAGGTTTCTCACGCCCATGCTCACTCTTCACATGCACAGGCTTCTCATTCCCATAATCGCTTTCTTTCTCACACACACACACACACACACACCAGTCACCTGATCTCTCTCATGCATACACAAACAGGCTTCCCACTCCATGTTCTCTTTCAGATATACAGGCTTCTCCCTCACATGCTGTGTCTCACACACACCCAGGTTTCTCACTCCCATGCTCACTCTCTTAACATGCACAGGCTTCTCATTCCCATAATCACTTTCTCTCTGTTACACACACACACCAGTCTCTCTCTCTCATTTCCATGCTCGCTCTCCACTGCACAGGCTTCTCATTCCCTGAATCACATTCTTTCTCTCATATTCACACACACCAGTCTCTCTCTCATGCATGCACACACACACACAGGCTTCTCACTCCCATGCTTTCTTTCACACACCCCCCCCCCCCCCCACCAGGCTTCTTACGCCCATGCTTTCTCACATACCCAGATTTCTCACTTCAATGCTTTTTCTCTCACACACACACACATCAGTCACCTCCCTGACTAATGTCTCACACTCTCACATACACATCAGTCATCTCCTTGAGCAGTCACTTTCATTGTCTCTCACATATACACACACATCAGCTCTCTGACCAGTTTCTCTCACTCACACACATGCTCTCAATCACACGCAGGCTGGCTGCTTCTCTCTCTCACTCACTTCCTCTTCCCCGCCCCTCCCCGAGCACAAATGGTAGCTGCCGCAGTCTCCTCCAGCCCCCGCAGGCCAAGAAAGAAGAATCCCATCGGCCGCGGGAGGCTCCTGCTGCTCTCTCCTTTCCCGATTACCGGCTGCTTCAATTGCTCGGGGGCCGATGCTGCAGTGGCTGCTGCTACTTTATCACACAGCACGGCTCTTTCTTCTTCCTGCGCACCACGTATCACTTCCTGTTCCGGGTCACGGAGGGGGGGGGGGGGGGCAGGCGCGGGAAGAAGAAAAGGCAGCCACGGATGCCACAGCTTTTTTTTTTTTTTGCACTGCTGCCGTTCCGCTGGGCTTGAACGTGATAGCCCGGCGGCAATGGCAGCAGGGAAGAAAGAGCAGCGGGAGAGTCCGGGAACACGCGACACCCCTGCCGGTGCTTGGCGACACACTAGGGTGTCGCGACACACCGGTTGAGAACCGCTGCTCTAAAGGACTGGCTTGCAACTAGAATTTATCCTCTGAGGGTAGTTTATGGGTGCAGTCATGGGGTAAATCCTCTCATCCTTAACCTCTAATATGTGTTGTAAGGTAGTAGCTACAGCTGGTATTATCTTACCCCAAGGTTTCAATTTGGTGGCTGATGAGGCCAGGATAGCTTTGTATTTCCCTGTACAGGATGCAGTAAGGGTCATATTCATTGGTGCTAACAAATACTGTACGTCAAGGGTAGTATGCACAACCACCATTGCATGAGGTATATAATGGTTCAACTTCTCCCTAGCTGAAGCACATGCTACTACACCACTCTTGCAAGTTGTCATCCCTTTCTCAATAGGGGTAGATTTCCCCAACAAGTAAATCAAAGGTTCCATAGAATTCTGTATTCCTACTGCGGACAAGGTGTGGTTACCAGCAACTACCCACAAGTGGGCAGGCTGGGAGTCATTGTATGACTGTAACGTATGGGCCTGCAATGCCTCTGACAGCAAGGCTTTAAGTTCCTTAATCTCCTGTTCAGTTAAAATTACCTTATCCTTCCCATTTCCTTTGGTGTGGTGATACAAAAAACAAGCTTTGTCACTAAAGGCTGGTATCCAAAGCCTACAAAAGTTCAGGAGCCCCAATTCAGCACGGACCTCAGTTACCATAGTGGAGGGCATGGGCAAATTGGTAAGGGCCTTCACCAGATCATCACTAATAGAGTGTACTCCATTTCCCAAGCATATTCCTAAAAAAGAAATTGTAGTCTGGGCTAATTTAAACTTGGCCTTATTAACCTTGTATCCCAAGCTGTGTAACTTAGACAACAGCATCTGTGACCACTTAATGCAGCTGTCCTCGTCTGTGGCTGACAGCAATAAATCATCAACATACTGACACAAGCTTACACCAGGAGGCAGTGTTGCTTCAAAGGTTTCAAGATCTAACCTAAGCTGTGTGCTAAAAACAGTGGGACTATCCCGGAAACCCTGTGGAGTCTCGTCCATTGGTACCTGTGAGGACCAAAATGGAAAGAAGTGAGGGGTCTAGAAGACTCCGCTAAGGGCACACAATAAAAGGCGTTGGATAGGTCGATACAGGTCTTGTACAAATAAAAGGGGGAGGCATGCAACAGTGTCACCGGGTTAGGGACATTTGGGTATATGGGGACCATTAACTCATTCAATAACCTCAAATCTTGGTCTAGCCTCCACCAACCATTCTTCTTTTGAACTGGATACAAGGGGGTGTTGAAGGGAGAATTGCTCCGTTCAAGAATATTAGCCTTCACTAAATGGGCTATCTCGGTCTGAAAGGATCCTAGAGATTCAGGTGGCAAAGGGTATTGGTCCTGTTTAGGGCCCTGGCTTGGGTCCTTTAATTGGATATGATGTGGTGCTGCCGTCTTAGCCAACCCAAAAGCGTTAGTATCTCCTTCTGTCCTGAGGTCCTGGGGTAGGCTGTGTATTACCTGTTCTCATTTTGTGGCGGAGGCACTGGTGAGTGCTAACAGCAATGAAGGCTGGGCATCACATGATAATTTAACTTTAAAGTCAGTGAGCAAATCTCTGCCCAACAAGTTGACCAGACAGTCCGGTGCATATATAAATTTACAGGTAAGTTCGGTATCATGCCATTTGACAGTGCACGGGGTAGTGTAATGCATGATATTTGATATTCCTGTAAGGCCAGTAATTGTCTGCGTTTCTGGAGTTAGGGTCACATTAGGCAGTAGTTGCCTTAGGACTGACACTGCCGCACCAGTATCGATCAAAACGTTAATGTGGGAATTGCCATTCAGTAAGAGTCAGGCTTGAGTTTCGTGTTTGTGAATCAGGACATGGATATCAGCGATTAAGAGTGGTTTGTATTCCTCAGCATGTCCCACCAGAGCTTGGCGTCATTGCGAGGGCAGACCAAATTGGCTCCGACTTCCACTGCTGTTCCAGATATTGGGGTCGAATTGTTGCACTGGTCTATTTATTCCTCCTCTTGTGGAAAGTCTACTTCTCATATTCCTTGTTGAGTATGGGGTGGCAGTACCAGGATAGTGGCAATCCTGAGCAAAATGCCCCATTTGTTCGCACTGAAAGCATTGTAAATTCGGTGCACGCCATTGTGGTGCTGGCCAATCAGGGGTATATCTTCCTTCCTCTCATTCCCATATTTCCCTGTCTCTTTCCCAATCTCAAGGTCTAGCACACTGACCTCTATCTGCCGGATATCCTCATCCTTTGAAACCCCCTCTTTGATACTGGTTTATACTAGAGGACTGATAAAAACAATCCTGACTCTCTGTGTCTCTACTTCCCTGACTACCAGCTATCTTTCTTCGTATCCCTTAATCTGTAATGCACAGACCTTGGTTTGTGCTTTAACTAGCTCCTCTTGTGGTTTCTCTCTGGCTGCCTCAAACTTTGCACATAGTGCAAGATTTGACTGTGCATCTGCCCCCAATGCATGATCTTGATGGATTCCTTGAGCTGTTCAAATCAGTTTTTGATGACCCTGCCTGGTATACCACTGCAGGATCTTCATTGGTTCACCTTTAGCTGACTTCGCTATCGAATTCAAGACACTGGCGACTGAATTACATTGGGACCCTAAGTGCCTGAGGACCCTCTTCTTTGAAGGACTGAACTCGCGTTTGAAAGACGAGCTCTCGGCTCGTGAAATGCCTGAGACCTTGGCTGAACTGGTGAAGTTGGCAACAAGGATTGGTCGCCGACTTCGTGACAAGGTTTAAGAGACCAAGACTCCCAGAAGACCCTATAAGGGTGAAGCTTGAGTTAAGTCCACACCCAGGCCTGTTCCCTCGGATCCAGTTGCTGAGCGGAGAAGGTCTGTAGGGCTCTCCATATTGCTCGGAGTTCTAGGAGGTTGATTTGGCATTTGGATTCTTTGGGAGACCACAATCCTTGTGTCTTGAGATCGGCCAGGAGGGCTCCCCAACCCTTCATGGAGGCATCTGTTGTGAGTATGAGCTGGTGAGGAGGAACCTGAAAAAGTGTTCCCATGGAAAGGTTGGTGGGAGAAAGCCACCATTGAATGTCGTCTATCATTGTTTTGGTTAGCATTATTTTTCTTGTTCGTGGCTGTAGGAATTGTGAACACTCTCGGGGCTGAGGAGAGGCCAAATGGCAAAACCTTGTATTGATAGTGCCCTTCCTGGATCCGAAAGCAGAGGTAGCACCAGAATGGGTGCATGGGTATATGTGAGTACTCCTCCTTCAGATCGATGGAGCACATCCAGTCATTGGGTTGTAGGAGAGGGAGAATGTTTTTGAGAGAGGTCATTTTGAACTTTTCTCTTTGAATGTGTTTGTTGAGGTTTCATAAGTCTAGGATTGGGTGAAGTCTGCCCGATTTCTTTGGGATGAGGACGTATTGGGAATAGAATCCATGACCCTGTTGTTGTTATGATATCTCCTGGATGGACCTCTGGAGCAACAGATCTGAGATTTCCACTTTTAGAGATGGTAATTGGGTCTTCGTCACTCGAAGAGGGGCTACATAAGGAAGTGGTGGGGAGGTTATGAAGTTTAAGTGATAAACTTCTCGAATGATCTCAAGACCCCAACGATCTGAGGTGATTGACTCCCACGAGTGGTAGAAATGTTTGAGTCGTCCTCCTATGGAAAGCAGTGGGGTGGCTTGGTGAGTTTCAAAAATTTGGGGGCGGCTTCTGAGGAGCTGCCGGGCTTTGTCTGGGTTGTCTTTGCTGGCATGGACATGAGCGAGGCAGTTGGGTTTGGCCTGAAGGTCTCAGCCGGGTCTACTGTTGCAACCGGTATGGAAGAAATGGTCTGTATTGGCCCTTTGGATACGACCTACTTCTGTAAGAAAGGTAATATCTTGTAGAGGTAGTGTGATGCTCTGAGGGTGATGTGAGGGACATCACTGCGATGTTTTGTTCTTTTAGATGTGAAATTGTTTCACTAAACTTGTCCCCAAATAGATTATCTCCCTTGCACGGTATGTCCACTAGCTTTTTGTGGACATCGTCTCTAATTGCACTTGCCCGTAACCAGGCAAGGCGTCAAGCTGTGATTGCCGCTGAAGATGTCCTAGCAGAGGTTTTAAAGGCCACATAAATGGTTCTTAATAAAAGACACAAGCCCTCTTCCATGTCAAGGAAGGGTTGTGGCAAAGATTCCTGGGTCGAGAGACAGGCAGGTCGTAAAGCCTGTAAACACTCATATAGGTACTGTGTTATATAAAATTGATGGTAGTGTATCTTTGAAGATAACATAGCGGCGTGATATGTTATCCGCCCGAATTTATCTAAGTATCGGTTTTCTTTGCCTGGTGGTACATTGGCGTGTAGTTTGGATCTTTTGGCTTTTGCAATAGTGGATTCTACCACAATGGAATTATGTGGTAGCTGGATGGACTTATAGATAGAGGAATTTTGCATGCGGAATTTTAAGTCTGTTTTTTGCAAAGTAGGGAAGATTGAAAAAGGGGATTCCCACATCTTGTTAAGTACCCCATCCAGAACTGGATGTGGTGGCAGGGCTGTCGGTTCCAGTCGCATTTCAAATATTTTCAATATGCTGAGGACCTCGGATTGTGGGTCTGGGATTTTCCCTGTTTCCACCTTGAGCAGATGTCCTACCTTCTCTATAAATTTAGTATAAGATAGATCTTCTGGCGGTGAATATGGTTACAGTAGCCCCTCTGGGGGATCTGAGGGCATACCCATAGAGGAGCTTGGGGAAGAAGCAGATGATATCTGGGATTCCGGGCTGCGTGAGTGTACTGAGGTTGGAGGAGGATTCACCGTGTCCCCAGGTCTAGGAGGGGAGGCAAAGCAGGTGGGGAAGTAGTCTGTTGTTTACTCCAGGTCTCCATGGACTCTAAATCTGCGAAGAAAGAGCTTAGGGCCTGAGAGATCTGGAGCATGGCTTTAGATGCTAGATTGCCAGGCAGTGGAGGAACTTGTCCTTTATTGATGGAGGGTCCTGTAGGTAATGCCACGAGTAAAATGTCCTGCGCTGTTGTTCGACGTAACTGAGGACATGGCAGTATTGTGAAAGACGGTCTGTGCCTCTTAAGTAGAGGCTCCTGCATTTGAAGTGATAATCTTTTCCTTTTGGATATGGAAGATAAGTCTGAGTAGAATGAATCACCGCTTCCTGAAGGACCCTTGGATGATAAGGATTCAGGGTCTACGAGTAGTTCCACATCTATATGAGGACAGTCATGTGGTTGTTTTTGGTGCACTGAGTGTCCGGAGCGTTCCAAATGCATCAATGGTATTGCAGAAGCATGGTGTTTGGAGTGCTCTGGGTGCTTGGGAAGTGATGAACGTTTTTTTATCGCCGGAGCTTGTCGTATGCTAATAATTTTGAATTATTTTCAGTAGTGCCCTCCAAATATCCCATCTGTTTTAGAAAATTAATTTGTCAGATATTTTTAAGATGAATGCCAATGTAAAGAAAACTGAAACACATGTACAGCAAAAAAAAAAAGTATTTTAACATCTACAGACTTTATTAGGTGTCCTCTATAATACAAGATCATCTGGTATGTTTAAAGGATGAACAATCACATAAAAGAAAATATGGTCAAAACTAATTGGAGTAATTAAGTCCTGAAACTAACTCATGACTCATTAAACAGCATATATTAGATTTCATTACATCGGTATAGAGCTTAGCAGTAAATTCTTCCAAGGGCCATAAGATATTGTTATTCTGTAAATGAAGTAGGGAGGAGTAGGGGAGAAGAACAGCAGCAGATTTCTGACAGCATCTTTCAAAAGTTATTGTACACTCCCATCTAGTGACAGTGTGACAACATTGCTTTCTGCAGAAGTAGATATTTTGCCCACTGGTTTCACATCTGCTACTTCTCGCCTATTTATGTTACTCCTTGTGGATTGTGAAAAAATAAAAATCTGCAAACAATACTTACAAATTCTGCATATATTATTTATCAAAATAACACAATTACTCTGAGTAATAATTTAAAATGTAATTCAGAAGAAAAACTACTATTCAAAGATATAGAATTTAAAATTTGTATGTACATTTCTCCCAGAATTGTAAAAATATAAGGTCCAGCCCCCTCCTCTCCAGACATCAATCCCCCACCACTCACATCTTTCTCATGTGCTCACAGCCCTACTTTCCCAGCTCTTTCCCACAAAACCAAATCTCTTCCCTATCCACCAGACTAAACCTCCAGCTCTCTCATGCCATATTTTTTTTTTATTTTTTTTATTTATTTGTATTTTTCTATACCGGCATTCACGGAGTTCGTATCATGTCGGTTTACATAAAACAAGGGGTGAGAAATACATTATAACGTAAATAACTAATAACATAAGAGTATACATTAAAAAGTAAAACAAGTGCATGGAAGAAAAAAGTTACAATAAAACGGGGGTCATTCTAACTGGGATTAGAGTTAGAGGAAAGATAAACAGTTTAACGAGAAGTAAAACATTGTAATGATTGGTAGATAGAGACTGTTTCAGTTTAATAGGAAATGATCAGTAATCTGCATTTGATGGTAGTGAATCTTTAAGGGTCCAGAAATGCTTTCATGAACAGCCATGTTCATTCAATGAACATTTCATTCAATGAACATTCATGAACATTCAATTCAATTCATGAACATTCATGAACAGCCATGTTCATTCAAATCCCACCAGCTTGCTCTCCCTCCCTCCCTATCCCAGAATCAACACACACCCCCCATCAATCTCTCCTCCAGCCCAGGCTCAAAACTCACCTCCTACTAGTGCTCTCTCTCCTATCCCAGGCTCAACACCCATCTCCCAGCAGTCTCTCCTTCTTTTCCCCAACACCAAGCTCAAGGCTCAACAGCTAACCCCAATATTTATGATTGATGTAATATGTAAACATCTTTGATTGGTTGTATGTTAAAACCGCAGAATATAAGAGTTTTAATTAATAGATAAAATCTTTCCCTTCCTCTTCCTAATCCCAGACTCAATACTCACCTCACCCATCTCTCTCTCCCTATCCCAGGTCAATACCCCAATCACTCTCTCTCCCCTATTCCAGGCTCAACACTCATCCCCAGCTGTTTCTCCCACTCCCCTACCAAGCTTTTTCCCAACAGGATCAAACAGCTCACCTCTCCTCCACCTTCATAAAAACTTAAGAACATAAGAGCATGGCATACTGGGTCAGACCAAGGGTCCATCAAGCCCAGCATCCTGTTTCCAACAGTGGTCAATCAAGGCCATAATAAACCTGGCATGTACCCAGCAATTATCAAAAAACTAAGTCAATCCCATGCTACTGTTGCTAGTAATAGCAGTGACCATTTTCTAAGTGAACTTAATTAATAGCAGGTATTGGACTTCTCCTCCAAGAACTTATCCAGTCCTTTTTTAAACCCAGCTACACTAACGGGCGGATATTAAATGCCCTGCCCGCGTAAATCCGGCCGGATTTACACGAGCAGGGCCCTCGCGCGCCGGCGCGCCTATTTTGCATAGGCCGCCGGTGCGCGCAGAGCCCGGGACACGCGTAAGTCCCAGGGCTTTTTAAAAGGGGCGTCTCGGGAGCGTCGCCAAATGACGCGGCATTTGGGGGGCAGGCCCAGGGGCGTGGCGCCAGCCCGGGGGCGTTCCGGGAGCATGGCTGCGCGCTCCGGAACAGCCCCCGGGTCGGGTCTTGGCGCACCAGCAGCCCGCTGGCACACACTGATTTACGTCTGCCTCCGGTAGGCGTAAAACCATGGATAAAGGTAGGGGGGGGGGGGGTTTAGATAGGGCCGGGGGGTGGGTTAGGTAGGGGAAGGTGAGGGGAGGGCAAAAGAAAGTTCCCTCCAAGGCCGCTCCGATTTCGGAGCGGCCTCGGAGGGAATGGAGGCAGGCTGTGCGGCTCGGCGCGTACAGGCTGCCCAAAATCGGCAGCCTTGCGCACGCCGATCCTGGATTTTATAAGATACGCACGGCTACGCGCGTATCTTATAAAATCCAGCGTACTTTTGTTTGCGCCTGGTGCGCGAACAAAGTACGCGATTGCGCTATTTTTTAAAATCTACCCCTAAATGTACTAACCACATCCCCTGGAAACAAATTCCAGAGTTTAATTGTGCGTTGAGTGAAAAATAACTTTATCTGATTAGTTTTAAAGGTGCCACATGCTAACTTCATGGAGTGCCCCCTTGTCCTATTATCCGAAAGAGTAAATAACCGATTCATATTTACCCGTTCTAGACCTCTCATGATTTTAAACACCTCTATCATATCCCCCCCTCAGCCGTCTCTTCTCCAAGCTGAACAGCCTAACCTCTTTAGTCATTCCTCATAGGGGAGCTATTCCATCCCCTTTATCATTTTAGTCACCCTTCTCTGTACCTTCTCCATCGCAATTATATCTTTTTTGAGATGCGGCGACAAGAATTGTACACAGTATTCAAGGTGCGGTCTCACCATGGAGCGATACAGAGCCATTATGACATTTTCCGTTTTATTCACCATTCCCTTTCTAATAATTCCCAACATTTTGTTTGCTTTTTTGACTGCCGCAGCATACTGAACCGACGATTTCAATGTATTATCCATTATGATGCCTAGATCCTTTCATGGTTGGTAGCTCCTAATATGGAGGAACCTAACATCATGTAACTACAGCATGGGTTATTTTTCCCTATATGCATCACCTTGCACTTATCCACATTAAATTTCATCTGCCATTTGGATGCCCAATTTTCCAGTCTCACAAGGTCCTCCTGCAATTTATCACAATCCGCTTGTGATTTAACTACTCTGAATAATTTTGTATCATCTGCAAATTTGAATACCTCACTCGTCGTATTTCTTTCCAGATCATTTATAAATATATATAATAATCATATATCCAAGGTAGAAAAGAAAAAAAAAATTGAAAAAACTGCCTCTGAAACTGAGAAGAAAATACTGTGGGGAAAGCCATGATTGTGAGACCCGCCCCCTCCCCCGACGTCAAAGCAATCGGAGTCGGACCACTGAAAGGCGCCAAGCCAGCAGGCCCGCGCGCCATGCGTCGCGTGCCAAAGAGGCGCGACAAAGGGGCACTCCCCTTTGTGCACCCCTTCATGCAACCCTTAGGGGGTCATTTTCAAAAGGAGTTACATGCGTAAATGTAGCTACTATTGTAGCAATTTTCAAAAGCCATTTACTCAAGTAAAGTGCACTTACGCAAGTAAATTCTATGGACAATTCAATGGCATATATTGTAGCAATTTTCAAAAGCCCACTTACTCGAGTAAAGTGCATTTTCTCAAGAAAAACCCAGATTTACTCGAATAAATGCTTTTTAAAATCAGGCCCTTAGTGTTAACCATTCCCTTCTTTTTATCTCCCTTGTTAACAATTTCCAAGTTTATTATTGTTCAATGTATTGACAAAGGAAAAGCTTGATTTCCTGCAATTTTTGTTGGAATGTAAACCGATGTGATATGTAAAATCTAACACCGGTATATAAAAATAAATAAATAAATATTGAAAAGTAAGGGTCCCAATACAGTTCCCTGAGGCACTCCACTGCCCACTCCCACTGAGAAAATTGTCCATTTAATCCTACTCTCTGTTTCCTGTCTTTTAGCCAGTTTGTAATCTACGAAAGGACATCACCACCTAGCCCATGACTTTTTACTTTTCCTAGAAGCCTCTCATAAAGAACTTTGTCAAATGCCTTCTGAAAATCCAAATACACTACATCTACCGGTTCACCTTTAGCTACATGTTTATTAACTCTTTCAAAAAAGTGAAGCAGATTTGTAAGGCAAGGCTTGCCTTGGGTAAAGCCATGCTGACTTTGTTCCATTAAACCATGTCTTTCTATATGTTCTGTGATTTTGATGTTGAGAACACTTTCCACTATTTTTCCTGGCACTGAAGTCAAGAATTCAATAAGTTGTCGATCTGTAAATACGTTACTACTAAATTAACTACAACCCCCCACCCTCCTGACCCCCCAAGACTTACCAAAACTCCCTGGTGGTCCAGCAGTGGGGTCCGGGAACTCACTCACACCTCGGTGCTAGTTTCATCACGGCGCCGATAGCCTTTGTCACAGGGGCTACCCGGTGCCATTGGTCAGCCCCTGTCACATGGCCATCTGCACCATTTTGTGCTCCTACCATGTGACAGGCGCTGACCAATGGCACCGGTAGCCCCTGTGACATAGTATGGGCAAAGGCCATCGGCGCCATTTTGAGTCCTGGCGTCGGACGGCAGGTCGCTCCGGGACCCCCGTTGCACCCACAGGGACTTTTGGTCAGCTTGGGGGGGGGCCTCCTGACCCCCACAAGACTTGTTAAAAGTCCAGCGGGGGTCCGGGAGCGACCTCCTTTCACGCCGGCCGTCCGATCCCAATACTCAAAATGGCGCCGATCGGCTTTGCCCTCACTATGACGGCGATCGGCGCCATTTTGAGTATTGGCGGGACGGCGATTTAGAGTCTCAAAATGGCAGCGATCGGCACCATTTTGAGACCCAAAATCGCCGTCCCGCCAATACTCAAAATGGCGCCGATCGCCGTCATAGTGAGGGCAAAGGCGATCGGCGCCATTTTGAGTATTGGGATCGGATGGCCGGCGTGAAAGGAGGTCGCTCCTGGACCCCCGCTGGACTTTTGGCAAGTCTTGTGGGGGTCAGGAAGCCCCCCCCAAGCTGGCCAAAAGTCCCTGTGGGTCCAACGGGGGTCCCGGAGCGACCTGCCGTCCGATGCCAGAACTCAAAATGGCGCCGATAGCCTTTGCCCATACTATGTCACAGGGGCTACCGGTACCATTGGTCAGCCCCTGTCACATGGTTGGCGCCGATGGCCATGTGACAGGGGCTGACCAATGGCACCGGTAGCCCCTGTGACAAAGGCTATCGGCGCCGTGATGAAACTAGCACAGAGGGTGTGAGTGAGTTCCCGGACCCCACTGCTGGACCACCAGGGAGTTTTGGTAAGTCTTGGGGGGGTCAGGAGGGTGGGGGGGGGGGTGTTTAAATTTTTATTTAGGCCGAATAAAACAGAAATCTGTTTAATATGTGGGGAGTCACGATGCGTTTCGCTTCCCCACGTATTTAACAGATAGCAAAAAATAAGTTGCGGATTACAAATACGTGGAAAATGGATGCACACCTCTAGTGGATGTCCCCTGCGGCCTCGGGACCCTGAGGGACTGCTTTGGGGTATAGATGTTGTTGAGGAAGTTGACTGCTGGTCTGGCATCCGCTGCAGGATTTGTAGCATTATGGTGTTAAGTGTGCCAATCGCTGCAGTCACGCTGGTGGATGTTGCCATGTGGAGCTGCAGGTGGCGGGTTAGCTGTGTTATGGATCTCCTTATGCCATGCAGTTCCATCCACAATTGCTCTGCCTGTGTGCCTGTGATAGGGTCCTGGGGCGGTAGGAAGGGTGGGGCTGGTGTTGCTGGTTCTGGTGGATGTGGTATTGGTGCCACAAGTGCAGGGCTATGTGGTGACATTACTGGGGTTAGCTGGGTGGGCGTCGTGGGAGGAGCTATCTCCAGACTGAGAGGGCTGCTTGCCTGTGGAGCAGGGGTGGAGCCCCCCCACTCCAGACTGCAGAGGGCAGCTGATAAGTTGAGGGGGCTGCCTTCGGGTGCTGTCATGGGGCCCACCTCCTCTTCCTCGTCATCTGACCACTGCGTCATGGCATCCATATAGAAGGGCCTGGTGAACATTGGTGGCCGCCTTGTCCCAGGTGGATTACGACTGGTGCCTGGGCCTTCCCACTTGTCTCCTGGACTCTCCTGCCTGGGACCAGAGTGCTCTGTGGAAACAGGGGAAAAAAAGGATAGACAGCATCAGTACCACAGCATTTCGTTGCATTCAAGTAGTAAGACACAGGGACACATTTTCATTGACCAACATGTCATGCTGCTTATAAAGTTATGTTGTTTCTCTGTACGTAATGGCCTGTTGCCTGGGGGATGGGGGGAGGGTGAAGACTGGTCAGGAGAGCACATGGGGAACTGAAACACTAAACAGTTCTAAGCATTTGGGTTACACCCACACTGCTAGTCTCAGTCTGGGGGATGGGGGGAGGGTGAAGACTAGGCAGGGGAGCACATGGGGAACTGAAACACAAAACAGTTCTAAGCATTGTGTATGAACCTTGAACAGGACAGCTAAGTACTTGGTGGGGGGTACAGGCCAACTTACCATCTTCGAGGTAGGATGTGTCAAGGCATGGATCCAACCCCTCAAACACATCTGGTCCCAGCCGCTGCCTTAGGCGCCTCTCCATGTCACTGAACCTTATAGGGCAAAGGGGCCGTTCCTCCAGTCTCGCGCAGGTACTCGTTCCTCTCTGCTATCTTGCCTTTCAGCTGGGCCTTGATGTCCCGATAACGGTGGGCCACTTGCTCCCCGGTGCGCTGGATCCCACTCTGACGCCTGATGTCCGCTGCAATGCTGGCCCATAGCTGTGCCTTGGCTGCCTTAGAGGTCTTCACTGAGAGGTTGCCAAACAGATGGGCGTAATGGCGGAGGACTCCTTCGATGAGCCGATCGTTGTCCTCCGGGCTGAAGCGGATAGCACGCTGCCTCACCCTTGCCTGGCAGCCTGATAGGGGTGCCACTTCCAGAGGGGTCTCCTCCCTACCTTCACTCTCCGACCCACCTGATTCCCCACTCCCTTCCTCCCTCTCCCCTCCACCTCATCCTGTGCTTCCAGCTCCCATACCCTCTGGCCTGGCTGCCTAACCCTACCTCCTTCCACCATTCTTTCCTGCCTCACCCTTTCCCCCACCCCCCACCCTCCTATCACTTCCCTCCTGCCTATCTCTCCCACTAGCCCTGTCCCTGCTCCTACTCCTCATACCTCTACCACTAGGTCCCTCTTCCTCCCTCTACTCTCAACTCTCCTCTTCTTCCACTTCTGTCACGCTCCGTCCCCCCCCACCACCACCACCCTCCTCCTCCTCCTCCCTCCCTCCTCCTCCCTCTACTCTCAACTCCCCTCTTCTGTCCTCTTCTTCCACTTCTGTCACGCTCCGTCCTCCCCACCACCACCACCCTCCTCCCCCTCCCCCTCCTCACCACTACCACACTCCTCCTCCTCCTCCACACAGATACGGAAAAAAGTAACAAACCACCTTTCATTCCAACAGATATGACAAACAACACAGGTTAAGGGAAACAGATGAAAACACAGAAGACACGACTCCGCACTCAGTAATCAATATATCTAAACCACCAACACCTCCTAAGCCACTAAAAAACTCCTTCCAAACCCTCAAAGGAGGAGGGGCAGGAAGTGACCTTTTATACATGTTACATTATCACAGTACGCGGTATTTGTTTACATTTTTATTTCGCTGACTGCGAAAACATCGCGCAACGCAGTTTCATTTCACAGAGTGCGATTTCAGCGCGAATCACGAAACTGTATTCGCGAAAACTTCGCAGCTATGCGGAAAGTGCTTCATTTGCATGGGAACGCTCCTTTTACTAACGCATGCGTTAGCCATGCGTAATTGGTAAATCAGGCCCATAGTTTGAGTCATTGACTGGAATTAACAAGCAATTAATTATAGGAGCAGGTTAACCATCCATTTCCTAAAGTTTACTCCTATAATATCCATTGCTCGAAATATTGAGGAAATGAATCTCCACTCTATGAAATTAAAATCTTATTCTGCATTAAGGGAAAGGAGTATAGTTTCCCTAAGTTTTTTGCAGTATTGATCACACTGGATTTACTACCAGACAGTGCTTCTATGTTTATATATATTTATGTATTGAAGTGCCTCTTTCTGTATTCTACTATAAGAACATAAGAAAATGCCATACTGGATCAGAACAAGGGTCCATCAAGCCCAGCATCCTGCTTCCAACAGTGGCCAATCCAGGCCACAAGAACCTGGCAAGTACCCAAAAATTAAGTCTATTCCATGTTACCATTGCTAATGGCAGTGGCTATTCTCTGGATGAACTTAATAGCAGGTAATGGACTTCTCCTCCAAGAACTTATCCAATCCTTTTTTAAACACAGCTATACTAACTGCACTAACCACATCCTCTGGCAACAAATTCCAGAGTTTAATTGTGCATTGAGTAAAAAAGAACTTTCTCCGATTAGTTTTAAATGTGCCCCATGCTAACTTCATGGAGTGCCCCCTAGCCTTTCTACTATCCGAAAGAGTAAATAACCGATTCACATCTACCCGTTCTAGACCTCTCATGATTTTAAACACCTCTATCATATCCCCCCTCAGTCGTCTCTTCTCCAAGCTGAAAAGTCCTAACCTCTTTAGTCTTTCCTCATAGGGGAGCTGTTCCATTCCCCTTATCATTTTGGTAGCCCTTCTCTGTACCTTCTCCATCGCAATTATATCTTTTTTGAGATGTGGTGACCAGAATTGTACACAGTATTCAAGGTGCGGTCTCACCATGGAGCGATACAGAGGCATTATGACATTTTCCGTTTTATTCACCATTCCCTTTCTAATAATTCCCAACATTCTGTTTGCTTTTTTGACTGCCGCAGCACACTGTACCGACGATTTCAATGTGTTATCCACTATGACACCTAGATCTCTTTCTTGGGTTGTAACACCTAATATGGAACCCAACATTGTGTAATTATAGCATGGGTTATTTTTCCCTATATGCATCACCTTGCACTTATCCACATTAAATTTCATCTGCCATTTGGATGCCCAATTTTCCAGTCTCACAAGGTCTTCCTGCAATTTATCACAATCTGCTTGTGATTTAACTACTCTGAACAATTTTGTCATCTGCAAATTTGATTATCTCACTCGTCGTATTTCTTTCCAGATCATTTATAAATATATTGAAAAGTAAGGGTCCCAATACAGATCCCTGAGGCACTCCACTGTCCACTCCCTTCCACTGAGAAAATTGTCCATTTAATCCTACTCTTTGTTTCCTGTCTTTTAGCCAGTTTGCAATCCACGAAAGGACATCACCACCTATCCCATGACTTTTTACTTTTCCTAGAAGCCTCTCATGAGGAACTTTGTCAAACACCTTCTGAAAATCCAAGTATACTATATCTACCGGTTCACCTTTATCCACATGTTTATTAACGCCTTCAAAAAAGTGAAGCAGATTTGTGAGGCAAGACTTGCCCTGGGTAAAGCCATGTTGACTTTGTTCCATTAAACCATGTCTTTCTATATGTTCTGTGATTTTGATGTTTAGAACACTTTCCACTATATTTCCTGGCACTGAAGTCAGGCTAACCGGTCTGTAGTTTCCCGGATCGCCCCTGGAGCCCTTTTTAAATATTGGGATTACATTTGCTATCCTCCAGTCTTCAGGTACAATGGATGATTTTAATGATAAGTTACAAATTTTTACTAATAGGTCTGAAATTTAATTTTTTAGTTCCTTCAGAACTCTGGGGTGTATACTATCCGGTCCGGGTGATTTACTACTCTTCAGTTTGTCAATCAGGCCTACCACATCTTCTAGGTTCACCGTGATTTGATTCAGTCCATCTGAATCATTACCCATGAAAACCTTCTCCATTACGGGTATCTCCCCAACATCCTCTTCAGTAAACACCGAAGCAAAGAAATCATTTAATCTTTCCGCGATGGCCTTACCTTCTCTAAGTGCCCCTTTAACTCCTCGATCATCTAACGGTCCAACTGACTCCCTCACAGGCTTTCTGCTTCGGATATATTTTAAAAAGTTTTTACTGTGAGTTTTTGCCTCTACAGCCAACTTCTTTTCAAATTCTCTCTTAGCCTGTCTTATCAATATCTTACATTTAACTTGCCAATGTTTATGCTTTATCCTATTTTCTTCTTTTGGATCCTTCTTCCAATTTTTGAATGAAGATTTTTTGTCTAAAATAGCTTCTTTCACCTCCCCTTTTAACCATGCCGGTAATCATTTTGCCTTCTTTCCACCTTTCTTAATATGTGGAATACATCTGGACTGTGCTTCTAGAATGGTATTTTTTAACAATGACCACGCCTCTTGGACATTTTTTACTTTTGTAGCTGCTCCTTTCAGTTTTTATCTAACAATTTTTCTCATTTTGTCAAAGTTTCCCTTTTGAAAGTTTAGCACAAGAGCCTTGGATTTGCACACTGTTCCTCTTCCAGTCATTAAATCAAATTTGATCATATTATGATGACTATTGCCAAGCGGCCCCACCACCGTTACCTCTCTCACCAAGTCCTGTGCTCCACTGAGAATTAGATCTAAAATTGCTCCCTCTCTCATCGGTTCCTGAACCAATTGCTCCATAAAGCTATCATTTATTCCATCCAGGAATGTTATCTCTCTAGCGTGACCCGATGATACATTTACCCAGTCAATATTGGGGTAATTGAATTCTCCCATTATTACTGCACTATCAATTTGGTTAGCTTCCCTAATTTCTCTTAGCATTTCACTGTCCGTCTCACCATCTTGACCAGGTGGACGGTAGTATACCCCTATCACTATAGTCTTCCCCGACACACAAGGGATTTCTACCCATAAAGATTAAACTTTGTATTTAGTCTCATGCAGGATGTTTATCCTGTTGGACTCTATGCCATCCCGGATATAAAGCGCCACACCTCCTCCCGAGTGCTCCTCTCTGTCATTGCGATATAATTTGTACCCCGGTATAGCACTGTCCCATTGGTTATCCTCTTTCCACCATGTCTCTGAGATGCCAATTAAGTCTATGTCATCATTCACTGCAATACATTCTAATTCTCCCATCTTACTTCTTAGACTTCTGGCATTAGCATACAAACATTTCAAAGTTTGTTTTTTGTTTGTATTTTCATTCTGCTTTTTAATTGATAGGGATAAGTTAGAATTTTTTAGCTCAGGTGAGTTTGTTACAGGCACTTGGACTACTTTTCTAATTATTGGAACCTCACTGTCGGGATGCCCTAATTCTAATGCATCATTAGTATCCTTTAAAGATACCTTTCTCCGAACCATGCGCTGCTGAGCGACTGTCGGCTTTCCCCTTTGTTCTAGTTTAAAAGCTGCTCTATCTCCTTTTTAAAGGTTAGCGCCAGCAATCTGGTTCCACCCTGGTTAAGGTGGAGCCCATCCCTTCGGAAGAGACACCCCCTTCCCCAAAAGGTTCCCCAGTTCCTAACAAAACTGAATCCCTCTTCCTTGCACCATCGTCTCATCCACGCATTGAGATTCTGGAGCTCTGCCTGCCTCTGGTGACCTGCGTGTGGAACAGGGAGCATTTCAGAGAATGCTACCCTGGAGGTTCTGGATTTAAGCTTTCTACCTAAGAGCCTAAATTTGGCTTCCAGAACCTCCCTCCCACATTTTCCTATGTCGTTGGTGCCCACATGTACCACGACAGCCAGCTCCTCCCCAGCACTGTCTAAAATCCTATCTAGGTGACGCGTGAGGTCTGCCACCTTCGCACCAGGTAGGCATGTTACCAGGCGATCCTCACGCCCACCAGCCACCCAGCTATCTACATTTCTAATAATCGAATATAGGCTGAAAAGATCAGTATTATTGTACCCTACTTCATCACTGCCCTTTTCCTAGCCAGTTGAAGGATAAGCTCATGTTTAAAACTGAAAATCATTGCAAGAATGGTGTGTGGGTGGTCTACATCATCAAGTGTCTAGCAAAAATATGGTAGGCTCTCTCAAATCACAAAATCTGCAGGCAAGTTCTCGCCCAGCAAACCACAAAGTATCTTAGCCTCAAAATGGTGGAACCAGGCTGCTGGCACAAAGCTTCATAAAGGAGATAGAACAGCTTTTAAACTAGAACATGGGGGAAAGCAGACAGTCATTCAGCAGCACATGGTTCAGAAGGAGGTATCTTCCAAGGATACTAAAATAAAGTAGTTAAGGCATCCAATAAAAGTAGCCCATGTGCCTATAAATAACCACCTGAATTAAAAAGATTCCAAATTACCCGTCAACTGACTAACAGGTCAGAATGGGAAACACTCCAATTGGTGAGCTGTACCCACCAAAGACCCCTAAGGGTCAGCCCTTTCGGGCACTCTGTTTAATATTTATGTAACACCAGTATATAAATTGCTGGTGGGGTTCTGTGTAAAGTTACAGAATCTACTCTGAGGATATCCCATTTTTTATTGCGATACAGCTGGTTTCTCTTTGCATGTCATGTATCAAAAAGTAGCTTTTACATAATAAATTAGTCATAAATGTCTCAAAATCTCTGCTCATTTTGTTACAATGCCCTAATACTTATGCTATAGCTTCATCTATTGACATAGAGGGTATGACTGTACCTTTTCTTCTAGCTTTAGAAGTCTGGAGGTGTGATTTGATTCAAAGTTATCATCCCATCAACATATTAAAGATTGAATTTGAAAAGTGTTGTTGGGCTAAAAGGCACACATTCGCAAGTATGTGGGCTGTGCACAACTGACATTTTAGACTGTTCACAATAAGTGTATTATGGTATAGGTAAATGAGATAATAGGGTGTATGATGAATGGTTTTATATTTGTCATTTATAGATACCAGCTCTATGAATTAGACCACACACAGCATAAATATATATCAATGAAAATTTATCATTGAACTGTGATTAATATGAAGAAATGCAGCTGACAATAAGAAGATATCTACACATGAATGTCTATTTATGGGTGATCCAGAATTGACATGTAGTATTATATACTGTGCTGAAAGGTTAATTTAAGAACTAGAATTCCCTGAAGAAGCCCTTTTTGTGAGGGCAAAACGAGGCTCTCGGATTATTTGTATTGTGACCAGCTGAATTGTATTAACTGAACAGTTATAAATGTATATGAATTGGATTAACTGAATAGTCATAAATGTTTGTGAACTGATACATATTCTGGAATTGATACGTTTTTGAATTGGTTTATTGAATAGTCATATATGTATTAGATCAGTGGTTCTCAACCTTTCTAATGCCGTGACCCCGTAATACAGTTCCTCATGTTGCGGTGACCCCTCGCCCCGTCATATGGGGGCGGGGTTATGGATGGGGTTGGATTTTAGTGCATACTTATTTATTATGACATTTATAAACAGAACCACCATTCCTCATAAAACAATAAAATTAAGAAACATAAAGCATCAGTTATAATAGTAAAACCATACCATACTAATAAAAGAATATTTTAAAATTACTGATAAATAGAATTTCTATTAATTAAAATCATATACATTTTTATAATTTCCCAAACACCAATAAAATATTTCAAAACAGCACATATATCAAATAACACACAATAATTAAAACTAATAAGGATTTTAAAAAGCCCCTGCTGTCCATACATGGGAGCTCTTGATTTCCAGTCACCCTGATATTGTCGAGGATTAGGAGGTTATCCTCTCTCTCTCACACATACTCTCACATGTCCATTCTCTCTCACACATACACTGTCACACACATACACATTCATGCTCTTATACCCACCATAACCTCTCACTCTCACACTCTCAGGGTGTAAGACACTCTCTCCCCCCCCCCCCCCCCACTCATACACACTCTTACTCCCCTGGATTTTCTCATACACACTCATGCTCTCACTCTTACTGGCTCCCTCACAACCTCAGAGCCTCTCAGATAAAACTCTATGCAGCAGAAATAATGCTGAATGTTGAGAATTGTGTTATGCCAACTAATCTGGAAAATGCACTAATTTCTACATGAGTCATAATGAATCAGTCCTCAGCTGCAGGCTTCAATTGATTATCCTGGCTCCCTTTAATTTAATGTTTGCCAAATACAGTTCATGTGTAACAGCAATCCTAATTCTCCACCAGATCAAGCTGATTTCACATCCCACTTCATACTTTGTCACCTCCAGCTGAGTCAAACAATTAATCTAATTACTGCCACTGTGGCTATTGGGGAGGCGCTGATTGCTGCTATTGGCACTGAAGCCCATTCTGCTGCCTCCTCTGTGCAGGCCCCCTGGGTTTCCACTTCCTCCATGTTGATCTCGTACATTGTGAGATCCGCCTTAGAGAAAGTGCTATTCTTGCACATTCCCAAAGATTACATGTACCAATCAGTAAAAAGTAATTTATTTTTTTTTACATCTGCTTCCCTTTATTTTTTTGCCATTTCCTTTTATATTGCCTTTTTTTCTGTTTCTTTTCTCTCCACCTGTCTTCTTCCCTCAAACACACAGTCAGGTTCTCATTCTCACATGCATTTCTCTCTCACACACACATACACACACAGGATCTCACTGTCACATGCTCTTTCTGTCATGCAATCATTCATACACACAGTCTCTCACTGGCACAGGCTGTCTGAGTCTCACACACAGGCTCTCTCACACCCCCACATGCTGCCTTACTCAAGCACAGGCTCTCACTGTCACATGCTGTCTCTTTCACACATACAGAGGCTCTCACATGCTGTCTCTGCAAACACACACAGTCTCTCAATTCACTCACACACAATCTCTCAACTCATCTCATTCTCGTACACACCTCTCTCTCACCTCTGGGCCTCTTCTTTTCGGGTTGCCACAGGATGGGCTCTGCAGCGGCCCTAGTCTTTCCGGCCCCGCTGCTCCTCTTCTGCACGCGGCTGACGCGCCTCCTCCTTCCTGCCCGTGCGGCTCCGGCAACATTTGTCTTCCGGGGCAGGGCGGGCAGGAAGTAAGTAGGAGGAGCACCGCGACGTGCTCCCTTTTGGGGTTGGAGGAGGCAGGTCTCCAGCTTCGCCCCGCCTCCCCGCAGCAGCCACGGCGCCGCGGACCAGCAAAAAACCCCAACGGCCCGGTACTGGTCTGCGGACCGGGCCGTTGGGGTCGGTCCGCAGACCAGTTTTGGTCGAACGACCAAAACACAGGCGACCCCTGTGTTTTGGTCGTTCGACCCCCGCCGGGGTCGTGACCCACAGGTTGAGAACCGCTGTATTAGATCATGCATTTGTATTAGATATGTACTGTAACTTATTTGCAACATATATGATATGATTAGCTGTGTAATCAACGATAGTTCATTTAGAGGTTAAGGTATATAGGATTAGATTTTAAAGGGATGATAGGTATGGTATGATAGGGATGAAGGGTAATGTATGCATGGTGTTGGTTTTAGACACAAGAAATCGCTGTGGTCGCATAGTGTTGTTGATGTAATATGGTTGTTAAAAAGTATTTAAAAGGCCGAGGAGATCAGATTGCTGGGCCCCCTTTCAGGGCCGGACCACCTTCCTTCCCCAGCCGGACGTGAGTGGGAGGAGCCGCGAGCAATAAAATCGCCGCAGCAGTGTTTGGAGAGCCGAGGAGACCAGATTGCTGGGCCCCCTTTCAGGGCTGGACCACCTTCCTTCCCCAGCCGGACGTGAATGGGAGGAGCCGCGAGCAATAAAATCGCCGCGGCAGTGGCACACAGTCGCCGCCGGC
Source organism: Rhinatrema bivittatum (assembly GCF_901001135.1). Classification (NCBI taxonomy): domain Eukaryota; kingdom Metazoa; phylum Chordata; class Amphibia; order Gymnophiona; family Rhinatrematidae; genus Rhinatrema; species Rhinatrema bivittatum. The sequence goes on from NC_042616.1 coordinate 711,818,808, forward strand.
ACTCCGCCAAAGCCATGCGCCACCAAAGCCATGCGCGCCTAAGGGGTACGCATGGCTTTGTCCTGACTAGGACGGACTGAAGGAGGTAGCTCTACTCTCTGTCTCCTGTTCACTGAGATTTGAACAATAGAGAAGGCTCAATAATAATAAACGTTCAAACTCTTTGTTTCTTATTAAGTTATGCCAGCAAAAAGAAAAGGCAAGGTAAGGGTTTTTCCTTCAGAGCCCTTGCCACCCCTTCTTCAACTTGAGATCAACCGTTTTATGACCCAGCTGGAGAAAGAGAGTTCTGATGAGCCCGTTAGAAGCCCCCTGGTAGGAGAACAAGGGGCCCCTTTGGATGAGGCCTCTCTTAGCCCTGATTTACGTCCGCCTCCTGCTCAGCGTGGTGCTAATGGAGATGCAGCAACATCACCTACCGAGGAGGTAGAGCGATCGTTAGCTCGTGAAAGAGCAAGCTCTATATTGGACTCAGAGGAGGAGGAAGCAGAAATTTCTGCAAAGAAACAACAAAAATCTCTTCACACTGAATGTCCAGATGATGTGCGGCCTAAAACAACAAGGCCAGAGATGGTAACATTGGGGGCAATATAGGACTTGGTGAATGGTTTAAGTACTACTGTTAATAGATTAGAAGGGAAAATTGATTCAGTATCCTCTAATTTCCATCAACAATTTCTGGGGATGCAACAGCAAACAAGTGAAGTTGTTACTAGAATAGAGGAAGCTGAGAAAAATATAAAATCTTTACAAAATTTGAATACTAGTATTGTAAAAGATCAATTAATATGTTCCAGGAGGTTAGAAATGTTGGAAAATAATATTATACAATAAACCAAAAAGACTCAGGATCCAATTCTTTAAAGCTGTGTGCACCCGATGTGCTAATAAATATATTTAAAGTTTTTGATAAGACCGCATCAGCAAGCCAGACGACGGCAGTAGGGTAACTTGCCGTCCGGACTACTCGTCATACCGGACGGCAAGTTACCCTACTGCCGTCGTCTGGCTTGCTGATGCGGTCTTATCAAAAACTTTAAATATATTTATTAGCACATCGGATGCACACAGCTTTAAAGAATTGGATCCCGAGTCTTTTTGGTTTATTGTGTTTAGGGTAACAAGACAGGTTGTGGTTCTTTCTATTTTTGTTTGGAAAATAATATTAGACACTTAAATGTTAGGATTGTCAATTTCCCAAGAATTGCTGGAGAAACTCCTTTTGTTTCACTTAGAAAGTTCTTAGCAGAAGTTCTCGGTTTTTCTGAAAATAATAATAATTTGCTTTCCATAAATTCTTGTTTCTTTGCTAAAAGAACTTCTGCTCCTGCACTGACTATTCCAGCAAATCTTACCAGTTTTTTTAGAAAACTCTGCCTTGCAGGTAGAGAGACATTAATTGTGGCTATTGTTTCCTTTATAACTACGTCAGATGTAAGCAATTTGATGAAAGTATATTTTCAAAAATTTCCAATTGCATATTGTGGACAAGATGTCAAGATTTTCCCTGATTTAGCACCAATTACACGAATTAAGAGGCGAGAATTTCTTGAATTTAGACAAAGTTATATCCTTGGGTTTTTCATTTTTACTCAAGTACCCATGTCGTTTACTATAAGGAGGGGAACTGAATCATTTAGCTTCATTCAGATTGATCAATTACGTCAATTTGTTGAGTCACGAGAACCATTAACCTCATCCCCAGTTGAACCTGATGATCAGGTGTAAAGTTTAAAACCAGCTACATTGGGCTATCCTTATATAAGCATGTATTCCTAAGATTCTCCTCTTGTATTCTGTTTGATGTCTCAGTTGTTTATTAGATTTCCTTTTGAGGATTAGTAGTTTAGTGAAATATTTACCTTCAATAATGACTATATATTAGTATATTGAATTCTAGGAATGGTTTTCTTTATTTAAACTGTTGAAATACGTAGTTTTACACTTCAATGAGTATTGAATGTAATAATTAACATACTTGTAAACTTGAAAATTATAAATAAAAAGTTAAAACATGTGAACAATAAAATGGGGGCATAATATATTGCTGAGTCCCTCTGAGTTGATTGTATAGTCCATTTTAAAGACTGAAGCATCTATATACAAGAGTAAAAAAAAAAAAAGGGAGTTGGGGGTGGGGTATGGGCATTTCAGGCCAGGGCCAGCTGTTATGTGCACTTCATATTTTAAAACTGGAGGCCGTAGCGCATGGTGGTTAGTCAGTAACTTTACTACTGTTCCTGAAGAGAAGCAAGTATGCAGATCTTGCATTTTTGGGCTTGCGCAACAGGGTGAGGTGTCTCAACTGGGGGGCATGTAGGATTAAGAACCAGAGGATTGAGATTGACTGGGCAACTGGTGGACTAATTGGAAAAACTGGGATTGTCCCTCACCCGAGCAGGTTTTAAAATTTGCTTACTTGCTCACGTTAAAGTCATCAGTTTCTTAAGGAAGATATGCAAAGTAGGTTTATTCAAGTAACAACTTAAAAGTAGAAACACAATTTAAAACTGCAGCATATCTCTGCTCATGCACCCATATGTGCGTTATGGGCACCTACACGCTTGTTTTAAAATTAGCCTGTAAGAGCTGTTAGATCCTGGTTTTTCTAGCTGCAATTGTTGCACTGATTAAAATCACTTCTCAGTCAGAGAAGGCCATAGTACAGGTATTGATCCTTCCATTATTCAATTACTATAATGCAATGTACATCGGTATTTCTTAATTCTTTCTGTGTCCAATCCAATTATTACAGAATTCTGCTGCCTGCCTTATTTCTGACAAATCTATAGTGAAATATATTATACCATTTATCTATAATTTACAGTGGTTGCAAGTTCAATACCACATTAAATATAGATATGCTCATTCATATATTGCTGAGAACTATTTTCACAGAAACATAGAAATGACAGCAGAAAAAGACCAATCGGGCCATATAGTCTGCCCAGCAAGCTCCCACACTTATTTTCCCATACTTATGTGTTTCATCAACCACCAAGTTCAGGGCCCTTGTTGGTAACTGTTTGATTCAAATTTCCTGCCATCCCCTGTCATTGATGCAGAGAGTAATGTTGGAGTTGCATCAAAGGTGAGCATAAGGCCATTAGGGTACTAACTGCCGCATCAAGCAAGTTATCCCGATGCTTGTTTACCCAGACTGTACAGATCAATGCCTTGTTGGATGTTCTGCAAATGCTCTTTTATGGATCTATAACCCTATGTGAGCCCTTCACGCATCTCAGTGAAGGGCTCACATAGCACATAAAAGAAAATTACTTTTTACCTGCTAATTTTCGTTCCTGTAGAACTAAGGATCAGTCCAGACGGTGGGTTATGTCCCCCGTCCAGCAGATGGAGTCAGAGCAAACTTCGGAGGGTGCTGGCATATAAGCTGGTGCACCCCTCCTAGATCCTCAGTATCGAGAATATCAAAGCCAAGTCAGAATACTGGACAGACCAAGGCAGATGGATCAAGCAAACCCTAAACGATCAACTACAAACTTTGAAAGAACTATGCAACATGCAATGAGAACTGTCAAAACAGATACAACAAACAAACACGCAGTCAGGAATCCCCGAAGGGAGAAATTAGAATAGCAAGACAGGAGAGACGGACGAGCAGGTTCCCCCCTAGCTCCAAAGCAACCAGGGTGGGCGTCTGGACTGATCCTTAGTACTACAGGAACGAAAATTAGCAGGTAAGAAGTAATTTTCTTTTCCCTGTATGTACTAGGATCAGTCCAGACGGTGGGATGTACCAAAGCTTCCCTAAACCGGGTGGGTCACTGGGAATCCTGCTCGAATAACCCTGTCCCCAAAGGAACCAGACTCAGATACCTGTGCATGGAGCCGGTAATGTCTGGAGAACATGTGAAGAGACTTCCAGGTCGCCGCTCGACAGATTTCCTGCACGGAGACGAACTGGGACTCTGCACAGGAGGTGTCCTGGGCCCGGAGAGAATGGGCCTTAAGACCCATCGGGGGATCCTTCCCGGAACCGATGTAAGCCGAAGTCACCGCCTCCTTGAGCCAGCGCGCAATTGTAGTCTTTGACGCTTGGTGACCCTTTCTAGCTCCCGACCAGAGCACGAAAAGGTGATCGGAGACCCGGAATTCATTAATCACCTCCAAATAATGAAGAAGAGTGCGCTTTACGTCCAGTCGCCGAAGAGACATGGGGGCATCAGTCGGGAAGGCTGGCAGTTCCACTACCTGGTTCATGTGAAAAGAGGAAACCACCTTAGGCAGGAACGAAGGGACTGTTCGAATGAGGACTCCGGAGTCCGTGAACCGAAGGAAGGGCTCCCTGCACGACAGAGCTTGGAGCTCGGAGATGCGACGCGCCGAGGCAATGGCGACCAAGAAAACCGCCTTCAGTGTGATGTCTTTAAGGGCAGCCTGCTGCAGCGGTTCGAAGGGGGGCCCTCCCAGGGCCCGTAACACCAAGTTGAGATTCCACGAAGGACAGAGAGGACGCACCGGCGGTCGCAGGTGCTTGACGCCCTTGAGGAACCGCGAGATGTCCGGATGAGACGAAGGGTCAGGGCGTCCAGAGGCACGAGCTAGCGAAGCGAGAGCTGAGACCTGTACTCTCAGGGAATTGTAGGAGAGACCCTTCTCAAGCCCCTCTTGCAGGAACGCCAGCACCTGTTGACGGAAGGCTGCAGTAGCGAGGGCACCCCGCGCCAAGCACCAAACCTCAAATACCTTCCACACCCGCACATAGGCGACCGATGTCGAGGTCTTACGCGCCTTGAGGAGTGTATCTACCATGGGACTAGCATAGCCCCTGCGCAGGAGGCTCCTCCTCTCAAAAGCCATGCCGCAAGACAGAAGTGTTCCGCCTGCTCCGAAAATATCGGGCCCTGGCGGAGCAGACGTGGAAGGTGTGAGAGCCGAAGTGGACCGTCGACCATCAGGCGAAGAAGGTCCGCGAACCACGGGCGCCGCAGCCAATCCGGCGCCACTAAGATGACCCGACCGTGGTGTCTCTCTATTCTCCGTAGCACCTTGCCCACTAGGGGCCAGGGGGGAAAAACGTAGAGCAACAGCTGAGGAGGCCATGGAAAAACCAGAGCGTCGACGCCCTCTGCGCCGTGCTCCCGCCTGCGGCTGAAGAAACGGGGAGCTTTCGCATTGGCCGCTGACGCCATGAGATCCAACGCGGGCGTCCCCCAGCGTCGGACAATGAGCGCCATTGCCTCGGAGAGAGACCACTCTCCCGGATCCAACACCTGACGACTCAGATAGTCCGCTTGGATATTGTCCACCCCGGCGATGTGTGAGGCCTCCAGTCGTTCCAGGAAACGTTCCGCCCATGCCATCAATCGAGCAGCCTCCAGCGCCACCAGTCTGCTCCTGGTGCCCCCTTGTCGGTTGATGTAAGCCACCGTCGTTGCATTGTTGGAGAGGACTCGGACCGCTCGTCCTCTGATCATGGGCAGGAACTGCACGAGGGCCAGCCGAACCGCCCTGGTCTCCAGACGGTTGATCGGCCAGGCTGCCTGTGCCTTTGTCCACTGGCCTTGAGCCGAGCCCCTGAGGCACACTGCCCCCCAGCCGGACAGGCTGGCATCGGTCGTGACTACTATCCAGTCCGGCGTCTCCAGGGGGCATCCTTGGGCTAGGTTCCTGGGATCTAGCCACCACCGCAAGCTGGCCCTGGCGGTCGGAGTGAGTGGAAGAATCACCTGATAGTCCCGAGAGACCGGTTTCCACCTCGAGAGCAGGGACATTTGTAGGGGCCGCAGGTGTGCAAAGGCCCAGGGGACTAGGCTTATCGCAAACGCCATAGAGCCTAGGACCTGAAGGTAATCCCACGCCGTGTGTACCTGGAGAGCAGAAAACCTGATGATTTGCTCCCGCAGGGCTTGCGCCTTGTCCGGCCGCAAGAAGACCTTGCCCTGTTTCGTGTCGAAGCGCGCCCCCAGGTAGTCCAATTGTTGGGACGGTAGCAGACTGCTCTTGCTGAAGTTCACCACCCAGCCAAGGGACTGTAGGAAAGACACCACTCAGTTGACCGCCGCCCATCCCTGCGATAAAGACTTCGCTCGGATGAGCCAGTCGTCCAAATAGGGGTGGACCAGAATGCCTTCTCTCCGTAGTGCTGTTGCCACTACTACCATGACCTTGGTAAAGGTCCTGGGCGCGGTCGCCAGACCAAAGGGCAGCGCCTGGAACTGAAAGTGTTGACTCAAGATCTTGAAGCGAAGGAACCTCCGATTGTCCGGGAGGATCGGAATGTGTAGATATGCTACCGTGAGATCGAGGGAGACGAGGAACTCCCCCTGATGGACCGCCGCGATGATGGAGCGGCGGTCCATCTGTTGCATCCCCAGAAATTGTTGATGATGGAGCGGAGTGTTTCCATGCGAAACCTGGAGATCCGGAGCATCTTGTTGACTTCCTTGAGGTCCAGAATGGGGCGAAAGGATCCGTCCTTTTTGGGAACCACAAAGTAAATCGAATAATGCCCCGAGCCCACCTCGCCTGAGGGGACGGGCGAGATGGCTCCTAGTTCCAGGAGCCTGTCCAGCGTCTGCTGTACCCCCAGCCGCTTGTTGCTTGACCCGCAGGGAGAGAAGATGAACCTGTCCCTGGGAAACCAGACAAATTCCAATGCGTAACCATGTCTTAAGATGTCTAGGACCCAGCGGTCCGTGGTGATGTTGGCCCACTCCTCGTAAAACAGAGCGATGCGACCTCCAATCCGGGGTAGCGAGGAGGGGCCTGGCTGGCATCATTGTGGTGTCTTGCCGGAGGCTCCCTGGGTCGAGGAGTCCCTGGGGGGGTCTGCGACCCCGAAAGGGCCGAGTCCATGACTGCGATCTGGTCGACGGTGTCCGAGGACCTTGCTGTCTGGAACCCCTGTAACGTCGTTGAGTGCGGTACCGGTTCCTGGAAGTCCCCGTAGATGGACGGTATGACCGTTGATGGTCCTCGGGAAGTCTGTGGACCGAGTTTTCCTCCAGGGTCTTAATAATCTGATGCAAGTCCTCGCAAAGAGGAACCTACCCTTGAAAGGCAGAGCCCCCAGGCTAGCCTTGGAGGAAGCATCCGCTGCCCAGTTCCGAAGCCACAGGAGGCGCCTGGCGGACACCGGAGATGCCATGGTCCTCGCCAGGACCCGCAGCAAGTCGTGTAAAGTGTCCGCCCCGTAAGCAATGACCGCCTCCAGCCGGTCAGCCTGAGCTGCCTCGTCCGGTGGCAACTGCTGGGAGGTGAGGAGCTGATGGACCCATCTAAGACCGGCTCTCTAGGTAAGAGAACCGCAGATGGCCGCTCGGACCCCCAACGCCGAGACCTAAAAAATCTTCTTGAGGGCGACCTCCAACTTCCTGTCCTGAATATCACGGAGGGCAGTGCTTCCCGTGACCGGGATCGTGGTTCTTTTCGTGACGGCGGAAACCGCTGAGTCAACCTTGGGAACCTTGAGAAGATCCAGGAAATCAGCCGGGAGAGGATAGAGCTTATCCATGGCCCTGCCAATCCGAAGGGACGCCTCCGGGTTGTCCCACTCCCTCACAAGGAGCTGTAGAAACGAATCATGAATAGGAAATGTCTTCGCCAAGGGACGCAGACCCGCCAAGACAAGGTCTCCCTTAGTGGTAGCGGAGGATACGGAGGGAGCCGGAGGCCCCGGGGGCTCAAGGAGGGGGGGGGGGGGGGTCAAGATCCAATTCCTGAAGCACGAGGGGAATAAGGTCCGCCAATTCCTCCTTGCGGAAAATCCGCAGGACCCGTGGGTCGTCGCATTCCAGGTGCGCTGCTAAGATTGTCTTGTCGTCCGCCTGCGACGCCGGGTCACCCCCTGGGTCCGGCAAAGGCGACATCCCGCCCAGGGACAGCGGCGTACCCAGGGGTACCCTGGGGCCGCCCCCCCCCCCGGCCCCCGTTCCCGAAACTGATGTACCTGTGGTCCTTGGAGCCTTAGCGGGAGGAGGCGAAGCAGCTGAGCCCCCCTGCGGATTCAAGCTCTGCAGATACACTTGGTGCATGAGCACTACAAAATCCGCAGAAAAACTGAGGGGCCCGGCCGAGGGGGGGGGGGTGAAAGAAGTCCCTGGGGAGTCCGGAGGTGGAGGGAAGAGGCCCCAGATCCATGCTCGGGGGTGCTGGCGGCAAGAAATCCTCCGTGGTCTCTTCAGCATCGGAGCCTAAGCTGTTTTCCAACTCTAAGATGGCCGCCGCTCCCGCCAAAGAAGGGGGCATGGCTACCCCCCCCGAGGTCCGCGGCGCTCGGAGCGCGGCAGAGAAGTGGTCGGAGGAGCAGAGCTAGTCTCCCCCCCCCCCCCCCCGGGGAGGTACCTGCCACAGAGACCGTCCCTCGATGCGACCTGTCCCGGGCCACCACAAGCCGAACAACGGACGCGCTGCATCGCAAGCGTCCCGGGCGGGCCCAAGGCACTCGAGGGAGCAGTGCCGACGACCGCGTCATGGGAGGAGCAGGCTTTCCTTGCCCTGGCTCAACTCAGATACACCCCCTCACCCCCGGGGGCGGCAGGGGAATGGGACGTCCGTGCCGCCTGCGGCCCCGGGGAATGTGACTTCGCGGGACGAGGGGAGATACCACGACCGAAGGGAGGGGAGAGGCTGGCCCCACTAGCATCCACCTCAGGAAAGCGCCAAAACTAAAACTGCAAAGGAATAAAACACAAAAATCCTCCCCAAACCTTACCCCTTCGAGATAGAAAGCAAGACAGGGGAAGGGAAGAAGAGGCAGTCCTGATGGCAGGAAATGAATGTGAACCAGCAGAACCAGCTCACTTCAAAGAAACAACAAACTTTTTTTTTTTTTTTTAAATAGCTTGATCCATCAGAAAGACAGATAGAAAAAAATATAAGAAATGTGGCAAGCCACTAAGTAGGGGAAACAATGGGTTCCCCTCCTCACATCTGCTGGAGTCAGAGAGATACTGAGGATCTAGGAGGGGTGCACCAGCTTATATGCCAGCACCCTCCGAAGTTTGCTCTGACTCCATCTGCTGGACGGGGGACATAACCCACCGTCTGGACTGATCCTAGTACGTACAGGGAACAGGTCTTGTTGAAACACGCGAGCACTCTTTTTCAATTGCCTCTCCAGAGCTGTGGAATTCTTTTCCAGAAAATATACAATTAACGGAAAGCCCCAAGACATTTAAAACATTCCTGTTTAGACAGGCTTCTGAATAAGGGAACATTTTTTAATCCAGGATGCAGGCTTTTTTTGAAACATTTAGGCTGTTTTACTAATATAATCATTCAGAAGAGTGTTAATTTAATTTTCACTGGGGTTTTTTTTAGGAAATTTTGTTTTTAGTTGGATACATTATGTATTGTCAGTGTTTAGGGAGGGCTTTTATGTACTTTGTTCATGCTGATTTTATGGCGTGATGATTATAAAATAAATGAGAAAATACTACTTAACTAATAATTTCCTGTTCCTTAATGTAGACAGATGGATTCAGGATCAGTGAGTTATACACCTCTACCAGCAAATGGAGACAAAGTATTAAGACTGAAATTGATTAACTTCTTTCTACAGCTCAATCCACTCAGTCTATTACTAAGAAAGAGTTTGAATTCCTTACGGTTTCCTATCCCATTATCCCCACGATATACATACTTCAAAAAATTCATAAATGATATCTCCTCCTAGAATACCAACCATCTCAGCTATAGGTTCATTTCTTGAACCTTTATATTTGTTGACCAATTTCTTAGACCTCTAGTTATCTCCATCCTGTCTTATATTAGAGATTTGGCACATATTGAGGTAGATTTTCAAAGGGATACGCGCGTACCCCCCCGAAAACCTACCCCAAACCTCCCCCTGCGCGCGCTGAGCCTATTTTGCATAGGCTCAGCGGTGCGCGCAAGCCCTGGGACGTGCGTAAGTCCCGGGGCTTGCATGGAGGGGTGTGTCGGGGGCGTGTCGGGAGTGACGCAGCTTTTCGGGGGCGTGGTTCCGGCCCGGGGGCGTGACAGCGGCCCCTGGACTAGAACATGGAGCGCGCGCCGACCCCGGATTTTAATGGATACGCGCGTATGTATTGAAATCCCGCGTACTCTTGTTCGCGCCTGGTGCACAAACAAAAGTACACATGTGCGCAGATTTATAAAATCTGCCCCATTATTAATATTCTAAAGGATTTGAGATGCAATGAAGGAGGAATCTTACTTGTAATATTAGACATCGAATCACTGTACACTAACATACCACAGGATGATGCTTTCGAAATCAAGAAAATCATTACAAAATAGAAGTACTCACGCCCTCATTCCCATCTGGTTCATTTTAGAGTCTGAACTTTTTCAAATTTGACAATACAATCTATAATCAATCTAAAAGCATGGCAATGGGTGCAGCAATGGCACGGTTCACTGCCAATCTATATGTAGGTAATTTTGAACAAAGATATCTTGGACAACATGCGTATTCTGAAAATGTTCTACTGTGGCAAAGATATATTGACCACATTCTGATTATTCGGAAGGGTAGCAATGAAAGACTGAATCTATTCCATATCTGGCTTAACAATCTTGACCCTAATCTTAGAATCAGTCTCAATTTCGATTCACATAAAATACCATTTTTGGATATACAGATTGTTTTTGAGCAAGGCACATTCATCACTGACATCTATTGCAAACCCACCGATACAAATAAACTACTTGAGTATAATAGCTATCATAATAGGTCTCTAGTTGCTAACTTACCATATTCACAATTTTTGAGATTACGTAGGCTTTGCACAAATGAGATTTCATGTGAGAGCTATTGAAATGAAATCTACATTTGTTGAAAAGAATTATCCAGAAAGAGTTGTAGACTATGAATGTGCATTAAATAGAAATAGAATAGAGCTACCACAACCAAACAAAGAAAAAACCAAAGTTGTTTGCCCTCTTTCTTATACTCATAAGTCTCATCACATAAGTATTATTCTGAGAAAACATTGGAATGTTGTCCAGTGTCTTCCCTGTTTCAAAGACTTTGACATAATCATAACTCATAAACGCAGAAGTAATCTCAAAGACATGTTGGTTCCATCAGCCTTACCACAACAAACCAAAATAGATGATAAACCATGTGGCCATTACCTGTGTGGATTCTGTGTGTAGAGTTAACATGAAGTCAACACGAATATCGGTATATAAAAAGTGAACAAATAAATAAATAGTTAATTTGAAAACAGACCATAATCATTTTCAATGATGATTCTAAATCATTTGCACTCACTTCACTAATTGCAGAGGCGTTGTATATGCCGCTCGTTGCCCCTGCAATAAATTTTATATCAGTTAAATCATCAGGCCACTTAATAGGAGAATCATTGAACACAGAAGAGCCATCAACAGAAAAATAGAATGCAAACCTTTGGTCCAACATGCAATTTTAACTGGTCATGTCTTTGATTTTAAATTTGTTGCGTTGATTAAACCATCAGTAAATTGGAGAGGTGGCAATAGAGATATTATTCTACTCAAATTGGAACAAGAATTGATTTTTAAATATACGATTCATCCATCAGGTCTCAGTCAAGATTTCACTGGTTTTTTTTTTTATAATATCATTTGCTTATTTTTTATTCTTTCCTAATCATCATAGTATCACTTCTCATTTTTTCATATAATAATTTTCTGTGTGTTTGGGCCACCCAAGCTGTCAATCACTCCTTAGCTGTTATACACAAGTATTCAAATTGCCTCTTTTTTTAAATATAGGGTAGACGTAATTTATGACATTATTTCATATAGGGTATATGTAATTTAAATCTTTATATTTTTTATTTTTATTCTTACCTATGTTTTATTTTTATCCCTTCTTATTCATCATATGTATTTAATAATAATGATTAGGTTACTATTCATTTTTTATTAATTTTCTAATTTTTTATTTTTCATTTTTTACTGTATAAATGTCTGTGTAATCGGGCCATCCTAGTCAATCACAATACACTCCCTAGCTGTCAAACACAACATGGAAGTATTTAAATTGCTTCTGGTTTGTGGTACGTTTTCTATATATGCAGCGAGTCACGTTGGAGATACAAGTTGCGGTGAATATTGTAAGTAATGATTTGTTTCTAGGGCTTGGTGTCAATTATGATTACATTTTTTCACTATAACATTGGAAAAATTAATCTGTCTTTATTCTGTTGGTACCTGAATAGAATCGCTGTTTACAATGCACCATATTGGACATCAATATTGCCAAAACTTGTGAGTAATGTCTCTAAAAAAACGGCACTGCATTACAGTTCTTGTATATGCTGTCTTTTTTGCACTTCCTTCTAGCCAATATTTCACCCTTGACTTTGCACCATATTAACTACTATTTTTGTTTTTCACCATCCTTGCATAATAATTCATCCCCGCCGGCTTCAAATATATGATCTTAGTTACTTTGCTAATCAGTTATTTTCCACGATCACCAACAGCCCCTCATTAATGGTAGTACAAAGGGTTTTTTTGATAAAATAGTGTAATAATCACTTTGTCACTTAAATGAACGCCTTTAATAAACATATTTCATAGCCGACTCTACACAACACTTTCACGTCGGCTTTGCATAAGATTGCTGCTACACATCGATGATGCTTGTCACTTTTGAACCAAAGGGTTTTCTATATTTATAATCCCTTATCAATATAGTGGCATAATGTTTCATAACTATAACATTTTATGTTATTTAGTTGTGATTCTTATGCAATCGCAGTTACTTCAGTGTCTTTATACATTGAGTCTCTCTATATTAATGATTTTTAATAGTGAATTAACTCATTTTTATTTACTTTTTCTTACTTTGTTGGTTTAGCAATACTGTGCCTTTTAATAGACCTGAATTCGCTTCTATCAAATTGAAACAATAGATCATAATTATTTCCTGAAAGGTACATCTTTTTTGCCTCCTCTCAGTTTTAATTACATCAATTTTCATTTCACTGCATATATATGTATATTTACATGTATCTAATATCTTTTGTGCATACTTAATTTATATATTTTTACCTTTTATTATATATTCAGTACTATTTATATGGTTATGTATTTATATGTATGTATTAACTTCATTTTTTAATATATTTATTATGTATGGTTTTTTTTTCATATACATATATATATCCTGTGGTCTGTCCCCGTTTTATATATTAATTTGTTTTTATTCATGTTTTTATATTTGGTTATTTTTTGGTCCACGACGCAGCCGTTGTGCGAAACTCAGGCAGAGTTGGACTGTTTTACAATGTGCAAATAAATATCTCCAATCTAAGGTGACTGGTCTGTCTTGTTTTCATCTTGCCCTATGGCAGGCAGTACAAAAGGAATGGCGCTTATGTTTCTTTGCTGCTGGAGTCATTATGAATGGTAACTACATGCTCAGCCAGCTAGCGCTTGAAATCGTGTGTGCACAGATTTTGAGTGCCTCCGCAGTGAGGCACCTCATGCGCTTGACAACTGCATGTACCAATGCATTTAACGCTGGAGCACAAGTATACGCAAATGTATACGTGCACATATGTGTGACATTACGTGCACAGCATGTGCAGAGCCAGCAGGCACCGTGCATACCGACACTCTATGGAGGGCAATGAAGACACATAAAACTGCATGCAAGATAGCGCCACTGGCCTATCATATGGTGTACCCACCAAGCCTGAAGAGGGGCCTAGCCATTGAGGGGGCTGCTCAACCCGCTCGGAAACCCACTCCCCCTTAACCCATCAGGATCGAGAACATCATTGGTATATGGTGCTGAGCAAGGAGACCAAAGGAAGACTTGTCGAAGCCCCTCCAACGTCTCTGAATCAAAAGGAATCCTCTTCTCTCTTTACTTACCTGGGCTCAGCGCTTACCAGCGGAGTGCAGAGACTGTCTCCGGCTGCGGGGGGAGAGGGCTTTGACCATCACTGCAGACCTTGGCTTCCTGCACCCACTGTGTTTCAGCTGCTTCAGCAGCAAAGTCCATTCCAGGAACTGGCTACCGGATCAAGGCACAACTCTGAGGGATCTCAGAATTCACCTCAGGAATTCTGAACTGGAGGAGGGACCTTTAGGTATCACCGCAGGAGAGCGGAGTTCAATCTTTCTCCAATTTAAAGGTAAAATGTCTTCTTCTAAAGAGTATGGCGAAACCGATAGGGAAAGCATGTCCACATCTGCTAGAAGGAGAGATACTGGAGGGCTGAGATCACTGCAGGGGTGTATCTAAGGTGATATCAGCTTTGAAACCTGACTCCATCTCCATCTGCACAGGGGAGCATATAACCCATTGGTCCTGACTCCATCTAGCTACATGCTAGGAAAATCAAAGATGTTTTCCAAGAGCAAAGTGGGTAATGAAACATGTGCGGCTAGGAACATTTATAAGATAACAGCAAGAGAAGAAGTTGCACTACAGCACATTCATACTGCTAGCTAACAAAAAATAGCAGTTTACCTAAATCTCAAAACGCCAGGGCTTAATTGTATATTCACCAGTTACTCATGAGGGATGGAACATAAATTGTACAATACTCATTCAAATGTGATATAGCCCAAAAACCCAACCACCCCACTCCCGTCCCCCCAAAAAAACAGAAGACATTTTCTTTAAATTGAGAACAAAAATATCTTTTACAATTTATTTTCTTTTTATTATAGACATCTTTATTATTATGGAAGGCTGTAAAAATCCATACGGGAGATGTTACTTTATCCTCATATGTCACACTAAAAGAAAGATATACAGCTCAACTATTAGATTTTATTTTATATATTAAACAAACCAGTCAGTTATTAATGTATTATTTCTTCTCCCACTCTTCTCGTTCTTTTCTTTCATGGATAACCTCTTTCAGATATGGTTCAAGGTAGTGCACATCCTAAAAATAAATAAATAAATTAATTAATTAATCTCTCTAAAACACAAAGCATAAATGACTTGCTATACTTGTCACCTGGATTTACATTAAGAAAGAAGTAGGAACTAAAAGGCCCAATTCCAATACAAGGAATGTGGCTATATTGTCGAGATTTCTCTTTCATTTCAATTTTGAAGGTCTCCTTTTGCAGGAAACAATGTTACATAATATAATCAAGCAAAGAGCCAGGAAAAATGGCAAGAATCATGTGGAGTGATGGTAGGGTGGTGTTAGGTAAAGATCACATTAAATATGCAAAGAAAGCCTGACTTCTGCCTCTCCTTCAGATTTCAACCTTGAAGTGAAACTGAATTAAAATTCTCAGTACGAAGAAGCCTTCTTTGGGGGGGGGGGGTGGGGCATCAAATGAAAGCTCAAGACATGCCATTACTGTTTGCTGGATATCACTTGAAAAAAGAATTCTACTAGCTTTCATAAATCCTTATTGCGAAATCATTAAACATGCACAAAAAGTAAAATAAATATATATATATATATATATATATATATATATATATATATATATATATATGCTGGGCAACCATAAAGTACCACAAGCAACATATAGGCACTCCAAAAACGATTTCTTTTTAAAAAGGTGGTTTTTTTTGTTTCAGAACCATATTTAAGTAGCAAAGCATTGGGCAAACATACATTTTCATTAGGACAAGCTATACAGAAAAATAGTACATGAAGAGCCTGGCTTATCAAGATCTTTTCATACAGAGAACAGGCTGCAGTGAATCAGGCCCTAAAAGTGTATAAATACCTATTTTTAAAATCGGAACAGAAGACGAAATGTGCACCACTGGCTTGTAAATTATTCAAGCGTCTGCTTCAGTCTCAGCAGGCCACAAATTACATTTAATAAAATACCTCTTCATATTTTGTCCACTGTTCTTTAGGAAGTATTTGATGTTTAAGTGACAGATCCAAAGCTCTCTTCAAGCGGAAGTTTCTTTCATCATAAACTATTTCTGGAAGCCTCCTTATTGCCTCCTTCACATCATCATTTTCATATAATGTATCATCTCGTACTAACCCTGCAAAAGAAAGATTGCCCAGTGAGCATTAAGTGAAGTTGTTTACTGGAAATAAGCTTCACTGAAGACAGCAATTCATCTCTCATGCAATTGGATTACATAACTGCACAAGTTATCAAGAAGAATAGAACATCTTAGAACTTTGCTAGTATAAACAAAGTATTTATTGAGCATTGGCAGGACTTCCCACAATTGCTAAAAAAAGAGGAGAAAATGCCCAACAGGGAAGTGGACAGGTTAGTGCAAATTGTTTTCAGAGGACATCTGTTGCAAGAAGGCAACTTTGCTTGTGCTTAGCTTCTGCCGAAGATAAGCAGTTCACCAATCACAGGAAAACAGACGCCCGCAAAATTGAGCATCCATTTTTTTAACCCGCTGACCGGCAGGCAGATTTATTTTTTTTTTTTAATTTCTAGGATATTAAGTGGAGGGTGTACAGAAAAGCAATATTTTCTGTTTTCTTGTACACTTTCCTGGGTTGTTTAGATCTTAAAGCCTGCCCTTGGGCAGGTGTTAATTTCTAAGCGTAAAATGTGCGGCTTGGCTGCACATTTTACTTTCAATATCCCAGGCGACTAACTACTAGGCTCATCAATATGCATTTGCACGTGATGAGCGCTATTAGTTTTCGCAAGGTTGGCTGCGCGTTTTCGAGGTGTTGTTACCCCATACAGTATAAGGGGTAATAGACGCGTGTCAAACGCGTGGCCAAACAGGTGCTAAACGGTGCGCTTGGCTGAGTGCACCGTACTGTTTTGGCCTGACTAAATGAAAAACAGAGAAAAAAAAATAAGCAACGCCAACAGTTGATAAGAAAGGGAGCTTCCGTAAAATCGCCGGACTGATTAGTACTCATGACTGATGCGAGCCTCCAGGGTTGGGGAGTTCGCTGTCAAGAATTGACAGTGCAAGGGCGCTTGAGTATGGAAGACTCTCTTTGGAACATCAGTTGGCTGGAAGTCTGGGCAGGACGCTTTGCATGCTTGCAATTCAGCGGCAGGTAGCAGGGTCAAGCGGTCCTGATAATGTTGGACAATGCAGTGACAGTGGCTTACATCAACCAGCAGGGAGGAACCAAAAGCCAGCAGATCTTGGCCTTGCACACTGCAGGAAAAGACAATGTAAGAGCAGACTCTCTCAGTAGGGAGAGTCTGGACCCAAGATAATGGCTTTTGTTGGACGAGGCATTCCTAATCATACCCAGATCAGTCCAGACCAGTGGGTTATGCACTCCCACCAGCAGATGAAGTCAGAGAAAAAAAGCTTCAAGGCACCGGTATCCCAAGGGTGGCAGTTGCAGCTCATCAGTATTTCTCTGACTCCAGCAGATGGTAGTCGTGTATACTTGCAGCTCTGTGTGAGACAGATTTTCTTGCTCCCTGAAATGCTAGGTTCAGTGTCTGGACCATCCCTCAGGTAGACCCCTGGCAGTGCTAGCCCGTGTGGTTCCGAGTCCCCTGATAGCCAGGGGACTGGCTCCCTCAGTGTCTGCGGTACAGGGAAGGAGCCCCTTTGGGGATTTTTTTCTATTATTCTTAGCTTAGGCTTTATTTTTTTCTGTTACTAGGAGTTAAAGTTTTTTGAGTAAAAAAAAAGAAAAAAAAAAGAAACAGCTCCTGTTCACCGCAGCTCCCATGCTAAATCAGTCTTCCCGCTGGTGTAGATCCAGACAGACCCCTGAAGAAGAGGGGAGAGTGTTTCAGCCCTGATAAGAACCTCCGAGGACGTTTTTAGGCTCCCTGCCTCATTTTTACCACCGACTTCGGAGCTATTTTTACTGTGGCGGCCATTTTGTTTTTTCTTTTGACCTCCCACGTGGCTCCCCAGTGTTCCTGGGGCCGGTTTTCGCGCTGTTTTTGGCAAGGGTCACCAGGCCTGGGTGGAAGCACCTGTTTTCTTCTGGGGGGGGGGGGGGGGGGGGGGGAGTTATATGCCCCTTTTTAAAGGAGGAACATGGCAGAAACTCCTCTGGTGGAACGCTGTAAGGCTTACAAGGTATGGTCAGCTTATTTAGACCCCCTGTCACTGTGCACTGGGTGGGGAGGGGGCCTCAGACAAGAGGACCAAACCTAAAGTGTGCACACAGGTCAGACTCGGCAGATGGGTCTAACGGAAGGAGCCCAACCCCCACTGCGCACCCTGTGGAAAAGGTTTCCCAGGATGACCCTCCCCCGCTGTCCCCCACTGCACGGACTCCGAGACCAGAAGAATCAAGAGACACGGACACTGATTCTAGCAGTAATGAGACGGGACCAGGGGGATTTTCACCGGAATTTGTGCTGCTCATGTATGAAGCATTTCTGGCTCAGAAGCTCGTGAAGCGCAGAGCCCAGGATGGGAGTGTGGGAGTTCCCAAGCGTGCCCATCTGCGAACTGAAGGTCGTCCGTCCCAGGCAACTTTGGCTCGGAAGGATCTAGCAGGTGCAGTCGACCAGCAGGGGAACGACTCAACTCCGTCCCTGTGGGACACCGTTGCAGATCAGGGCGAGGTCCCTCCAGACGTAGATACGGGCGGCGACGATCAGGATCCAGTAGAACCTAGTGCGAAGGGGGAGACCCCCGCGTAGTCCGGCTGTTTAAAAGGGAGGAATTGCACCACCTTATTCCCCAGGTGCTTGAGGAATTGGGGGTGAAATCCTCTCTGGAAGATTCCAACGGCGAGGGAGTGAACCCAGTCCTGGATGGTCTCCGGGGTCCACCTAGTGCTTTTTCCATCCCGAAAATTCAAAAGTTCATCAGCCGGGAGTGGGAATCACCAGAGGTGGGGCTTAAGGTTGGCCGGGTGATGCAGAAACTGTACTCGCTAATGGAACGCCTCAGGGTACCTAAGGTCGATACGGCTGTATCAGTGGTGACCAAGAAGACGACCATTCCAGTGGCGGGAGCAGCTGCTCTCAGAGATGTGCAGGACCGCAAGCTGGAGCTGCAGCTGAAGTGGGTGTTCGAGGTCTCCACCTTACGACTTCATGTGGCAGTGTGTGCCAGCATGATGCAAAGAGCGTGTTTATGTTGGATTCAAAAACACATGACTTTGTCAGCTTCTCAGGCGGCTCATCTGGAGGCGGCAGTAGCATGTGTGGCGGATGCCTTATATGACTTGGTGCGTTCGGTGGCCCAGACTATGGTCTCCTTGGTGGCGGCTCGGCAACTCCTATGGCTCTGCAATTGGGCAGCGGATGCTCCCTCCAAGTCGCATCTGTGCAATCTGCCTTTTCGAGGGAAGTTGCTGTTTGGAGAGGATTTGGATCAGCTGATGAAATCTCTGGGGGATTCCAAGGGCAATAAACTACAGGAAGAAAGAAAGCCCTACAGGAAGTCATTCGGTCCTCGATCCCGTTTTTTTGGGATTTCCGAAAAAGCAGGTCGGGGAGGAGTATTCCACCCTCTGGTTCCAGACAGACCTCTTCCCATGCACAGTCCCTTTCGCGGCTCCAGTCGTCCTGCCAGAGGTGGTTTCAATCAGGGAACCGGGAAGTCTGCCCAATGAAATCAGGCCTGCCCACTTCTCGGACGGGATGGGCAGGTTGTCCCAATTTTACAAGGAGTGGGCCAAGATCACCTCTGATCACTGGGTGTTGAAGGTGGTAAAACGTTTGCGCCTTAGAATTTTCTCGGCCTCTCATGCCGGCCTTTGTGGAATCGCGATGCGTTTCCCATAACAAGCAAGCCAAGGTAGAAGACACTCTACAAAGATTGCTGGCCCTGAAGGCGATTGTCCCCGTGCCGTCTGAGGAACGGAGAAGGGGATGGTACTCCCATTTATTTCGTGGTTCCCAAAAAGGAGGGCACTTTCCGACCCATCCTGGACCTACAGAAGGTGAATCGCTGCTTGAAGGTGCCCCGTTTTCGAATGGAAACACTTCGAACAGTCATCGCAGTGGTTCAAAAGGCAGAGTTCCTCGCCTCCTTGGATATCACCGAGGGTTATCTACACATCCCGATTCGCAGCACTCACCAGAGATTCGTACGATTCAAGATCCTGGGTCAGCATTTTCAGTTCCGAGCACTGCAGTTCGGACTGGCAACGGCCCCACGCACCTTTACCAAGGTGATGGTTGAGGTGGCAGCGACCCTCCAGAAAGAAGGGATAATGGTCCATCCTTACCTTGACGATTGGCTGATTCGAGCCAGTCGGAAGAGGAAGGCGAGCGGATGGTTCTTCGTGTGATCCATTGTCTCCAGTCCCTAGGCTGGGTAATCAACGAAGCGAAAAGTCATCTGACTCCGTCACAGTGTCTGGAGTATTTGGGAGCTCGTTTTGACAACCTCCAGGGCAGGGTGTTTCTCACGAATGTCAGGATGTACAAATTGCAGCATCAAGTGTCTCTCTTGTTACAGCTTCCAATCCCCAGAGTGTGGGATTACCTACAAGTTCTGGGGTTCATGGCGTCGATGTTGGAAATGGTATCTTGGGCCTTCGCTCACCTGAGACCGTTGCAGAAAGAACAACTGTCACGGTGGGACCCAGTGTCAGAGCAATAACAGTTGTCCCTGCCTTTGTCGCAGCGAATCAGGTCCAGCCTGCAATGGTGACTGTCAGAAGATAATTTACAGAAAGGGATGCCCCTCAAAGTTCCAGTTTGGGTGATCGTGACAACGGATCACATTTGTGCCCGATGGGGAGTTCCCCAACTGGACTTCATGGCGACCCGTGTCAACGCCAAGATGGACCAGTTCTTCAGCCGAAAGAAGGAAATCGGGGCGGTGGGAGTAGACGCCCTAGTCTGCAAGTGGCCAACTGGAATCCTCCTATATGCCTTTCCTCCATGGCCCCTGATCGGGCCCGATTCGGTAATTCTGGTGGCACCGGAGTGGCCGCGGCGGCCATGGTTTGCGGACCTGATACGGTTGGCCACAGATGGCCCGCTACGCCTAGCTCATCTGCTGAATCTCCTGCGACAAGGGCCCATTTTTTTTCAGATTGGGAGGATCACTTCTCTCTCGCATCCTGGTGTTTGAGAGGTGGCGGCTACAGATGAAAGGTTATTCGGAACAGGCGATTTCCACTCTGCTTCAGTCCAGGCGGTCCTCGATGTCTATGACATACGCTCGAGTGTAGAAGGTGTTTGAAGTCTGGTGTGACTAGCAGGGTGTAGTGCCGTTGTCGGTGACCATTCCTCAGGTCTTGGGGTTTTTGCAGCAGGGATTATCTAAGGGTTTGGCTTATAGTTCCCTGCGTGTTCAGGTTTTGGCCCTGGGATGTCTCCTAGGGCAGGTAGGTGGAAGTTATGCCCAGAGTGGAATCTCAATCTGGGCTTGAGGGCGCTTCGTGATCCCCCTTTTGAGCCTCTGGGACATGATTCCTTAAAGGACCTCACCTTGAAGACGGTGTTCTTGGTGGCCATCTGTTCTGCGAGGCGTATTTCAGAATTGCAGGCTCTTTCCTGTAGGGATCCCTTTCTTCGCATCTCGGCTGATAGGGTGTCCCTGCGCACTTTCCCTTCTTTTTTGCCGAAAGTGGTGTCTGCCTTTCATGCTAATCAGTCCGTGGAGTTACCTGGATTCCCTGATTGGGCTCGTGACCCCGCTATGGGAAGAGATCTTCATCTGTTAGATGGCCGCTGGGTTCTCCTTCGGTATTTGAAGGTCATTAACTCTTTTTGAAAATTGATCACCTTTTTGTGCTCTTTGGAGGTCATCTAAGGCATCCTTGGCTCAAGGAAACGATTTGCTTGGTCTACATCGGGAAGGGTTGCCCTGTCACGACTGGTTTGAAAGCTGTTCCTTCCTTTTTGCCACTTGAATCAGTCCACTTCTGCCTTCTCTGGATAGGGAAAGAGATGGGAAGGAATATCGCCTGTTGTGACCCTTGGATGTCAGACATATAGTAAGGTATCTGGAGGTTTCTAAACCTTTCCGGAAGATGGACTGCCTGTTTGTTCTTCATGATGGAGGTAAACAGGGTGAGCAGGCTTTGCGGGCTACAACAGCTCCTGGATTAACGAGGTAGTCACAGCCGCGTATGTTGATGCTGAAAAGCTGCTACCTACTCAAGTTAGGGCTCATTTCACTAGTGCTCAGACAATGTCATGGGTTAGTTAGATTGTTGTCTCCAGTCGACATTTGCCAAGCTGCAACACGGTCCTCCTTACATACCTTTTCCAGGTATTATCATCTGGAAGTGCAGGCCCGGAAGGACGCAACCTTTGCACGTGCGGTTTTGACAAGACCTCAGGCAGCCTCCTACCATATTCGGGAGTAGCTTGGGTACAGCCCACTGGTCCTGAATTCATTTGTCTAGGTGCTAGGAAATAAAACATTACTATTTACCTGATAATTTCCTTAAACCAGACAGATGAATTCAGCTTCCCACCCTTGGCTGCAGAATCATTGTGTTATGGTCCTCCTGCGTGGTTACGTGTTCCTGGGATTACTGGTCAGTGTTACTCCAGTCCCTAAATGAGTGTTAATGCATTCTTTGTCTGAGTTCAGTGTTTCCTATTGGCTGAGTACTGAAATGGTTATCGGTTATTAATCAAGTTTTTGCTAGTTTATCTCTCAGCTATTTTAACAGCTAAGTCCATGTCGGTTGAGAAAACCAGCTACTGGACCAAGGCACTTATCTGAGGGACCACAGAAATCACCTCAGCAATTCTCAACTGGGGGAGGGACTATTTGGTATTACTGCAGAAGAGCAGGGCAAATTAAATCTCCTTTTATTTCTCCTTCTAAAATTTGAAGTACTCCCAAGTAGGGAGATGCATGTCCACCTGAAGACAGAGAATACTGGTAAGCTAATGTCACCTCAGGAGAATACATACTCTGACATCAGCTCTGCTCCGTTTCTATCTGCTGGTAGAGATGCATAACCCATTGGTCCTGAATTAATCTGTCTGGGTGCTAGGAAATATATACATTATCTCAGTGTCTTAAAATCTGTTCCAGAGTGTGCGAAAGGTTCCAGAGTGAATGAGTACTGTATGGTCCATAGGTATACATTACCCTCATTCCATTCTCCAACTGGGCTTAAATCACACAGGTATGTGATCTATACATTAAGTGCCCAAACATTCCATCATTAAAACCTCCTTAAATATACCCCTAGGCTGCTCAAGTTTATGCATGAGCCTTCTATGCAGAACAGTATCACAAGTTTTGCTGAATTTTAAGTATACTATATCTAACACATTCCCTTGTTCAAACTGTCTGATCTCCCAAAGTGATTAGATTTGTTTAGTGAAAGAATTATTCAAGGAATACTACTAAAACCTAAGTCCTTTGTCAATCAAATTCTTTCTCAAGTGGTTTAAGTTGACAGAAGCAGACTTCTATATATTCATAAATACCTAACATTCAAACAGATAAATATAATTTTAGACCCTAAATCTTCCCCGAGTACTGAAAAACAGTTCATAAAGACCTTTGAATCATATTTTTGCAACAGAATCTGTGTAGGATTGAATTAATGATTTTACTGGATCTCTAGCCTTTCTTACAAAAATGTAGATCACAAATTGTTAAGGATTTGCACAGACAAAGGGGCTTGATTAGGGATTTCTTACCCTTCAACACAACATGGGAGAAAGCAGAGTTGCTTACTTGTAACAGGTGTTCTCCCAGGACAGCAGGATGTTAGTCCTCACATGTGGATGACATCATCAGATGGAGCCCTGTCATGGAACACTTTTGTCCAAGTTTCTAGAACTCTGGCACATTGCACATGCCCAGCATGCCACTAACCCTGTAGCCACCAGGGGTCCCCCTTCAGTCTCGTTTGTAGCAAAAAGAGCGAAAAATAAAATAAGAAAATGAAATCGAACCCAACTCCGCAGGGTGGCAGACGGGTTTCGTGAGGACTAACATCCTGCTGTCCTGGGAGAACACCTGTTTCAGGTAAGCAACTCTGTTTTCTCCCAGGACAAGCAGGATGGTAGCCCTCACATGTGGGTGAATAGCAAGCTACAGGCTGAGTCATAAGAAGCAGGCCAAGCAGCACACAACATGTGCAACAGGCACAACAACTGGGGTGCTGTTGGCAACGATGAGGCAGCATGAAATTCACAGCGGGTCAAGGTAAGACGAGTTGGGTTTTTACACTGGGAACAGGTTCCGTAGGACAGACTGGCCAAAGACGGAATTTTGTCTGCCAGCCTTGTCAAGACAGTAGTGGGCTGCGAAGGTGTGGAGAGGGCTCCATGTTGCAGCCCTGCAGATGTCGGCAATCGGTACTGAACGGTAGTGTGCTACTGACGTTGCCATGGCCCTGGCTGAGTGCACTTTCACTCGTCCCTGAAGTGGAAGGCCTGCTTCTGGTAGCAGAATTCAATGCAGTCTGCCAAAAAGTTGGAGAGAGTCTGCATGCCCACCGCAACTCCAAGCTTGTTTTTGTCAAATGAAACAGTTGGGTGGACTTCCTATGGGTTGCAGTACGATCTAAATAAAATGCAAGTGCACGTTTGCAGTCCAAGGTGTGCAGAGCTCACTCACCCGGGCGAGCATGAGGCCTTGGGAAGAAAGTGGGCAAGACTATGGGCTGATTTAAGTGGATATCTGTTACTACCTTAGGAAGGAATTTAGGGTGAGTGAGGAGAACCACCCGGTCATGGAGGAATCTTGTGTAGGGTGAGTAGGTCACAAGGGCCTGTAACTCACTTACTCTGCGAGCAGATGTAATGGCTACTAGGAAAATAATTTTCCAAGTAAGATATCTGAGTTCGCAGGCGTGCAGGGGCTCATAAGGAGGACACATGAGCCATGCAAGTACTACATTGAGGTCCCATGCCATGACTGGTGGTCGTAGAGGAGGGTTAACTGACTCACCAGGGGTTGAGCCGTAATCGGGGCATCCCCTATACCTTGATGGTTCGCAGAGATGGCACTGAGGTGTACTCATATAGAGGAAGTCTGGAGACCAGATTCCGAAAGGTGCTAGAGATAGTCTAATAGTTTGGATGTGGGGCAAGAAAAGGGATCAAAGCCCTTCTGTGTGCACCACAAGATAAACCTCTTCCATTTAGAGTGGGAAGATTTCCACATGGAAGGCTTCCGTGAAGCTATGAGGACTTGAGAGATGCCACTAGAAATATTGAATGGTTGTAGAATCAACCTTTCAACATCCAGGCCGTCAGAGACAGGGTCTGGAGGTTTGGGTGGTGTAACTTGCCATGATTCTGTGTTATGAGGTTGGGCTCTGTGCCCAGGCGAATGGGATCCTGGACAGAGAGGTTGAGAAGTATGGGAAACCAGACTTGGCGTGGCCAATACGGGGCTATGAGTATCATTAAGCCTCGAACCTGTTGTAGCTTCACGAGAGTCTTGCTTATTAGTGGAATCAGAAGGTAAGCATATAGCAGACTTGTGTTCCAGGGATGGGCAAAGGCATCCATGGTTGGTGCTGTCCGGTCCCTGTGCAGGGAGCAGAAGCGTTCCACTTTGCGGTTCTGCTTGGACGCAAAGGGGTCGATGATCAGTTGACCCCACCAGTGGAAGATTCTGCTCACAACAGAGGGATCCAAGGACCACTTGTGAGGCTGGAAACGTCGGCTGAGGTGGTCCGCCAGTGCATTCTCTGTGCCTGCCAGATAAGTGGCTGGCAGTGGAATTGAGTGCGGCAGGGCCCAGGCCCAAATCTGCGCCGCCTCTTGGCAGAGCAGATAAGAGCCCGTGCCCACCTTTTTGTCAGGTACCACATTGCAACTTGGTTGTCTGTTTGGATCAAGACTACCTTGTTGGAGAGGCATGGTTGAATGCATAGAGGGCATACCGCATCGCCCAAAGTTCCAGGAAGTTTATTTGATAGGTCGCTTGAATGCATAGAGGGCATACCGCATCGCCCAAAGCTCCAGGAAGTTTATTTGATAGGTCGCTTGAATGCATAGAGGGCATACCGCATCGCCCAAAGCTCCAGGAAGTTTATTTGATAGGTCGCTTCGGTTCTTGTCCAAGTCCCTTGGGTTTGAAGGCTTTTGACATGGGCTCCCCAACCTAAGTTGGAGGCATCTATGGTTAAAGTCATCTGAGGAGATGGTTGCTGGAAAGGAAGACCTGTTTGGACAAAGGATGTAAGCGGCTGAGTGGCTTGATGCCATTGAGACTTTAAAGTCCACTTTATCAGTCTCATGGTCCCAACCAACTTAAGAGTTTGAGCTCTTCTACCAAGAACAATGGGCAAAAACTGCACTATCCCACTGTGCAAAGTTGGTAGGCACCTATTCTAAAAGATCCATGGACGTTATTTTTACAAAAAAGGGCAATCACACACACAAAAAAAAACAAACCACACATTTGCACTAGTTTTTCCAGACGCTAGCTCGGAAAACTCTGCGAGCTCGGCACAGACCCGCCGGGGTCTAAGAGCTCCACGCGACCCCCCATCGGCCTCCAGGTACCTCTGCAAGCAGTCTCTCCCTGCCAGGCCAAGGACCGCCCCCTGTTGACATCACTAGCCGCAACGAACGACCTTTAAAGTCAGGCGCAGGCCTTTCGGCGTCGCTCGACCAAAGGGGCCTGTCCCTTGGTGTGCCCCTTTGTGCTGCACCCACATCCCATCAATCGATCGATCGATATAAAGAAGAGACTGAACTCAAGCCTTTTCCCGTCCCTATCATCCCCCTGAACTGTCGACAAATCCCTCTTCCATCCCTGCCGAGCACCCCCTCCCTGACCCCCCCACCTCAATCCCCTACTCCAAACAACTTCCGCAACCCTCCAAATAAATCACTCTGTTCACCACCCCCCCTGCAAATTTCTACTCCCCCCACACCAGCTTCCTTTCTTCCCTAGCCCCTCTAATACGCACAAGTAAACCAGAATCACCACCCCCTCCCCCCTACCTCATTAGCTCCCCCTTCGAAACTCCTCCTAACTAACCCAACTCACAACAACAACTTGCACATCTCAAAACATGGAATCCTACCTCATCCCAAAGATCATGAAACAAACCCACCTCTTTAGAAAACCCCTTCACAGAAAGCACACCACCCTCCCAAGATCACTCATCCCTATCATGATAACACCCCTAACCCAACTACTTGGCCTCACAACTTTCTCTCTCATGCTTTTCGACGCCCAATCACTAACAAAAAAGACCCTTATCCTCAATGACATCCTAACAGACCAAAAACCCGACATATGCGCCATCACCGAAACCTGGTTCAAACAGACACAGTACTCATCAACCAACTACCAACCCACCTTTACAATATCATCTCCATCCCAAGGCACAACAGAAGAGGTGGTGGACTACTACTAGCTACAAAGAAAGAACTCAAACTCATACAACAGACCATCCACGCACCACCATGATTCGAAATAGGCTTTTTCAAATCCACCTATCTCCAAGTCTGTCTAGTTTACGCCCCTCCAGGACTCCTCGAAAACAATTCCTCCCCTCTAATCGAATTTATCACAGAGACCATTCACATGGACATCCCACCCATCATCCTTGGAGACTTCAACCTACACATTGACTCCCTCCCACTATCTACCAACCGTGAAGCCCTCCTCACCACACTCAGCACCATTGGCTTCAAACAAATCACAAACTCCCCCACACACAAAGCAGGACACACCCTCGACCTAATTTTCATAAACTCACCCATCCAACACTCAGAAGAACCCTCCTGTATCCCAGTCCCATGGTCCGACCACCTAACCATAAATGTAAACCTATCTATAAATAAAACCCCCATCTCTCACCCTAATCTCAACTCCACCATACAATTCAGGAAAGCCTGCAAATTAGACGATCTAATCGAATCCCTCCCAGATGCATTGAATGATCTAGACCTTACCAGCACAGATTCAGCGCTCAAAACATGGAACATCACAAACATTAGCAGACAAATACTGTCCCCTTATTGCCAGAGAAGTAAACCCATTACATAACAAACAACCCTGATACGCCACCAAATTAAAAAAAACCTCACACACACCTTAAGGAACACTGAAAAAAAAAATGGCGCCAAGAACCCCACCCCCAATCTACTGGCCACATACATACACTCACTTCACACTTACAGAAACCACCATCCTCAAAACCAAATGCGATTTTTACAGCGAGAAAATACACAACTTCAAATTCAACGCCAACGTCCTCTTTTCATACGTAGCCAACCTAAGACATCCCCACCCAGGATATCTGACAAAGAATCCAAAACCAAATGCAATGGGCTCGCGCACTATTTTAATGATAAAATCACAACCATAACGGTCAAATTTCCCACTACCAACACAAACAATACCCTCCTCCCAAACCACCCTGATTCCACCCTAGACTCCTTCGACACCACTTGCTCCTCAGAAGTTGAAAAAATCATAAAAACAATAAATCCCGCAATGCACCCCGCCGATGCAGTACCCACCAAATACCTTAAATCCATACCTAACATAGTACCCAAACCCCTATCAGATATTAACACATCGCTTACTCAAGGAATCGTCCCAGCCACAATAAAACAAGCCATGGTTAAACCTATCCTAAAAAAAAAACCATCTAAATCCCGCCGAACCAGCCAACTTCAGACCCATATCCACCCTCCCTTTCATAGCTAAACTACTGGAAAAAGTAGTCAACACCCATGTAACGGATCACCTAGAAAAACATAACATCCTACACTATTCACAATTCGGCTTTCGCAAATTCTTCAGCATGGAAACACTTCTAATATCTCTCACTGATACCGTTTTCAAAGGATTATACAATGGCCAATCCTACATTCTAGCCATGCTAGACATCTCAGCAGCTTTTGACACTATCAGTCACAAAATCCTTATCGACAGGCTCATCGAAATCGGCATAACCAGCACCGCCTTACTCTGGTTCCAAACCTATCTTGAAAATAGACATTACAAGATCAAAATAGGCAATCACGAGTCCAAACCTATCAGACTTACCTGCGGCGTACCCCAAGGTTCCTCATTATCGTGCTCACTCTTCAATATCGATATGCTGCCCATATGCAAACTCCTCTCTGACCTTGGACTACGCATTTCATTTACGCGGATGACGTCCACATTCTTATACCCATCTCCAAATCCATTCATAAATCCCTCCAACTCTGGGACATCTATCTCACAGCCATCAACCAACTACTCACGCAACTAAATCTCGCCCTAAACACCTCCAAAACCGAGTTACTACTAATAAGCCACAAACTGAACGAAAAGACCTTAAAACCACATCCAACCCACCCTTCCCACACACCCAATCACACAACACATAAGAGACCTAGGCGTCATCCTAGACAATGAATTGAACCTTAAAAAATTCATAAGCACAAGCATGAAAGACTGCTATTATAAACTCCACGTCCTAAAGAAGCTAAAACCACTCCTTCACCAAAACGACTTCCGAACCATTCTGCAAGCAATAATCTTCTCAAAACTTGACTGCAACAACATACTACTAGGTCTCCCCGCCTCAACCATCAAACCCTACCAAATGCTACAAAACGCCACTGCCAAAGTCCTCACTAACACCCGCAGAAACGAGCACATCAATACTCAAAGACCTCCACTGGCTCCCAATACACTACACGGTAAATACAACACAGGGAAATATTTTTCTTATTCTCTCAAAACATAACACAATATACACAGTGAGAGAATTCACTATATAATACAATACACTCTATACTACAATCATATCATGCAAAATATATTGTTTACTGTAAATGTAAAAACATGACTCTCACTAGACAGAGTTAAAACTAACTAATCACAGTCACTCTCCATGCACACCATTAAAAAAAACATCACAAGACAGTGTGACAACTCAATTGTTACAATGTGTTATAATGTGTTAATTCCTCACCCAACTTGTTAGAATGTTCCCACAATACACCATCAATTTTTTCTATAATACAATGTATCTTTCTTATTCAGTTTCCAAAGGATTTTTCAACATTACTCTGCTTTCTTTACATATGGGGACTCAAATCATGTCAGTTCTTCCACAAAGGGCAACACATAATAATACACCATTCCGTTCCTCCGCTCTTCAATATACGCTGTATTCTGAATCAGTCCCGTAAATTTCAAAAGGGACTGATTTCACCTTCACTCCTCAACATACACTATGTCCAACAAAAGCACCTTGTTTCACCCCCACCAGGGCTTCATCAGGGACTCATCAAAACACCAAAAGTCATACTGCTTTTATCTGTCAAAAAGACATAATATATTTAATACCATCATATCTCCATGACTCCAATAGCTAACTCACAAGGAACTCTAAAACCCCCTACTAACCTTCACAAAGCTTATTCTCACGCACAAGTTTCTCAAACCTCAGTCCAATGAAGAATCAGTTAACAGTTTCAACACCACTCGAATACTTCGGCTTATAATTTTAATTTCTATAATATAAAAAAGAAAAAAAGAGAACAAACGTTCAACTGCATTTCAACAGAACCATAACAAGCTCCATCAAATCAGGCACTCACAATTGTGTGAAATAGACCAAACAAGAACCAGAAAAAGAACCAAACCACAAAATGACTCCTAATGACCTACCTTAGACGAGTCTACCTCTCTCTCCCAGGACCGCGGAAGTCACATGTCAAACAAACGTAAGCGACGTAACCATGTCTCCCCCAGCTTATATATCATCTGATCAAGAATCAATGAATCACACCTGTAAGCTGTATGCCAAAATGCCTCCCATTCGATTGGACCATTAAGTCCACCCGGGGCCACCGTACCCCATTTGAAAATGAAACGCTGTTCAAATCGTTTAAGCGCTGCAGACAAATCAACACCATTCGGTAAAAATAATTCAGTTAACACAAAAAATTTAGTTAACACAAAAAATTTAATATCTTCTATTGTATGCAACTGTTCTACCCAATGTTCAACTAAGGGCGCATTACTATTCAACGATTTAATCCGACTTCTATGTTCTATGATTCGTGAACGAATCATTCTACTCGTCTGCCCTATATAAATTAAACCACAAGGGCATACTATTGCATACACCACCCCCCTCAAGTCACACGAAAAAGTCCCCAACAATCGGTATGGATATTTTAAACAAGAATGCTGAAATTCTCACCAAAACATGTTGACATACAGAGCATTTACCACAACTAATTTGTCCACACACTTGTTCCCCCCGTTCCTTTGATCTCCGATGTTTCAAATATCCCCCCAAATTTTGTCTCTTTTTAATGGCAAAAATGGGGTTTTCACCAAATATGGGGTTAGATGTCAACATCTGCCAGTGTCTCAAAATGCTATTTTTAATTTCCTTAGTCCTAGAGGAATATGGTATAGTACATGCAACTCTCGTGGGTGTTTGTTTTTCGTGATGTACCAAAAGGTTGTCCCTATTTGCATATAGGGCTCTTTTATACGCTTATATCCCCGAGCTATAAAATGATCTCTTAATTTCTGGGACTGGACTTTGTATTCATCAACTGATGTACATAGTCTTCTATAATTGGAGAAATTGACCAATAGGTATGTTTTCTCGTAACTGTTTCGGATGAAAACTATTAAAATGAAGTAAGGTATTCCTATCAGTGATTTTCCGATACACCGTTGTTACCAACTTATGATTTTGTACATATACAGTCATATCCAAGAAGATGACCAATTTCCTGTTACAAGTATACGTGAATTTCAAATTGGGATCTCCCTGATTCAGTTCTTCCAAAAACACTTGTAGCACCTCCATCAATCCTTGCCATATAAAAAATATATCATCGATAAAACGCTTCCACGTGATGATATGAGACCTCCACATAGATTGATAAATCATGTTATCCTCAAAATAAGACACATATAGGCAAGCTGTGCTAGGTGCAACCGGGGACCCCATAGGGATTCCCTTAATTTGCCAATACGTTCTAGTATCAAAACTAAACATATTGTATGTCAAAACAATTTCAGTAACCTGCAACAAGAATTGTAACTTTCTATTGGAAATATCCAATTTGCTCAACTCAAATTTAATAATTTGGAATGCATCCTGTTGGGGAATGTTTGTGTATAACGATGTAATATCAGCTGTGACAAATATCCAATCTTCAGCCACCACCGGCAAGGTGGCCAGATGGTTGATAAAGTCTGTTGAATCCTTAATGTATGATGTAATCTTGGATACAGATAGTTGTAGATGGTAATCAATAATTTTAGCAAGGGGTTCCAGGACAGTACCAATGCCTGAAACAATAGGTCTCCCCCGGTGAGGGTGATTTTAGGAAGATTGAACTTCAGAAGTTCCGTGAGGAAAGTTGTGAGAAATTTCTCACAGAGCTCCTAACCGCGAAGCTACTTGCTGCATGGGAAAAAAAAAAAAAAAAAAAAAAAAGAGACTGAAGGGGGACCCCTCGTGGCTACAGGGTTAATGGCATGCTGGGCATGCTCAGTGTGCCGGTCAAAGTTCTAGAAACTTTGACAAAAGTGTTCCGTGACAGGGCTCCATCTGATGATGTCACCCACATGTGAGGACTACCATTCTGCTTGTCCTGGGAGAATCCATCAGGCCCAGAATGTTGGGCAACATAGATCACCTATGGTACAAATTGTAGTTCATCATCTTCAGTTCTACAACAAAATTCTGCCCTTTTAAATCCAGAAACTATGCAACAACTTAGGAACCTACAGCAATTTCTATAAAAAGTGTTGTACAGAATGTATCCTAACATCTGGAAGCTGCATGGATAGTGTAACAAATGTTTTGCCAGTATATGTTAATGAATATTTAAACAAAGTTTTCAAATGTAAATGTTCTGTATAATTTTGCTTTGACTCCTCGGTATCAATACTGTACAACAGTGCTCCTATGCCTGGAAACAAAGGTAAAGTGGTCTTTTTTACTCTTAAGTTTTTCTGGAGTTCTAAGTCAAGATGCATATTGCACATATTGCAATCATGGTGAATTATACCTACAGATTGCAGCAAAGCCTGCAGCAACTATGAGTATTTCTGTGCTATAAAAGTATAAAGCTCTGGAATTTGTTGCCAGAGGATGTTGTTAGTGCAGTTAGTGTAGCTGGGTTCAAAAAAGGTTTGGATAAGTTCTTGGAGAAGTCCATTAACTGCTATTAATCAAGTTTACTTAGGGAATAGCCACTAATATTAATTGCATCAGTAGCATGGGATCTTCTTAGTGTCTGGGTAATTGCCAGGTTCTTGTGGCCTGGTTTGGCCTCTGTTGGAAACAGAACACTGGGCTTGATGGACCCTTGGTCTGACCCAGCATGGCAATTTCTTATGTTCTTATATTTTTTTGCTATCTATATTTTATCAACAGACATTTTTTATTGCACTTGTGGATTATTCTGGCTATCTTTTTATTAGTGGACAATCAAAGTGAATTGACATTTATGTTCACTACTGTTCAGAAATTTTTGTAAAAATGTTTATGTATACCTGAATGTAAACGAGAAACATTCTGCAGCTGCTGTTAGAAATACTTACCAAGTTTGTTGAACCCTGCTGCGTTGTAATACCATTTGCGAAAGCCTTCTAACAAACGGCTTGTTGTTGAAACTGAAAACAAAAGGTAACCTGTTGATACTAGACTGCACAACATGTAAACCTTTGCCAAATATGCTAAAAACTACCAACTCATTACCTAAAAACAGGTGTTGCTTGTTATGCTACGGAGTTAAGTATCATTAGGCAATATTATGAAAGAAGAAATTACTACTTACCTTTCCTTTAGTGAAGGGTAGGTCAATCCCAATGAGTGGTTTGTGCACCTCTACCAGCAGATGTCCTGTAGATGACTATCTAGGGAGGAGGGAGGGAACACATGGCTAATTCATCCTGCTATCTACAGAAACACCGTTTATGGTAAACAATCTTGCTTTTTCCCGTCGATAGCAGGGCTGAATTTGCCATGCTCTCTGGGAGTCCCAAGCTCCCGGGTTGCGTACATGTATAATGTTTTTGAAGGTTGGTACAGCAACCCTTGAAGTAGTAGACAGTCTCATATCTTTTTTAATGTAGATAAGACTGCAGAGCCCAGTGCTGCATCAGAAGTCACTTGTTGTTGTAGAGCATAGTGTGACTAAAAGTCTTGTCTTGCAGATATCTGTCTTGCAGATATCCAATAGTGGAACATTGTTCAAGTGAGCAACTGATGCTGCTGTGGCGCGTATCTAACGCGCTTTAGGTTTACTTTCAAGTTTGATAGAACATTATTGTAGCAAAATAGAATGCATTGTGATAACCAACTGGCTATAGTCCTTTTCGAAACGGGTTGGCCCAGATAGTTGGGGTTAAAGGAAAGGAACAGCTGAGAGTGCCTAGAAGTGGACTGAGTCCTTTGTTTGTAGTAAGCTAGAGCTCTTTTACAGTCTAGAGTATGTAGAAGATTCTCCCGGGCATTGGCATGCGGCTTTGGCATAAAAATGGGGAGAGTGATGGTTTGATTGAGATGAAAAGGGGAAACCACCTTAGGGAGGAAGGTAGGGTGAGGTCGAAGTGTCACTTTGTCATGGTAAAACTCTAGATAGGGGGAGTAGTGAACCAATGCCTGGAGCTCACTGACCCTCTGTGCTGATGTAACAGCCACTAGAAAAACTGTTTTCCATGTCACATATTTTATGTGGCTGGTCTCTAATGGTTCAAAGGGTGATAGCATGAGCTGTTCCAAAACTACGTTGAGATCCCATGGTACTGGTGGTTTGGTCACTGGCGGGCGAAGACGTAACATGCCTTTCATGAATCTATTTATTTTATTTATTTGTTGAGTTTTATATACCGTCATTCTGTGACGCCATCATAACGGTTTACAAGATTCAAATAGTACTTCATTTAACAATTGTGAAAAAAGGAATAACAGGATGCATATTAAACAATAGATTAAACAATTATAGTCCAGATATCAGTGGGTGATTCGATATAGGCAGATCATTATGCTGTTCATGGAACACAGCTATAGCGCTGTGTACTCTGACTGAAGTGGTAGCTAGACCCGCTTCGTACAGGGTGCCTAGATATCGTAATAATTGTGCGGCGGTAGCGGAGAAAGGATTTATGTTCCTAGGAGTGCACCAGGATAGGTAGCGATGCCATTTGCCTGTATAGTTACATCTGGTAGAAGGTTTCCTGGATGTGATTAGGATGTTTTCCACACTTGTGGGTAAATTAAGATGATTCAATACCTGCCGTTCAATCTCCATGCTGTGAGATGAAGCGATTGATTCATCGGGTGAAGAAGACGGCCTCCTTCTTGTGTTAGCAGATGTGGAAGGTTTTGTAGCAGTATTGGTGGGTGTATGGAAAGCAGTTTCAGATACGCATACCATGGCTGCCTTGGCCATGCTGGAGCAATGAGTATCATGTCCGCCACATCCTGTATGCACTTCTGAACTGTTCAAGAAATTAGTGGAATGGGAGATAAGCACACATCACGCCTGTCGTCCATGGAATGAGGAAGGCATCGGGGGCAAACCGTATGCTGCTGGGATAAATGGAGCAAAAGGTTTGAACCTGTCTGTTGCTTTCTGTGGCAAAAAGATCTATTGACGGAAAACCCCATTGCTGAAAATTGTTTTCCGCTACCTCTGGATTCAGGGTCCACTTCTGTGGATGAAAAACTCGGCTTAGACGATCTGCTGTGATATTGTCTAGGCTGGGAAGGTAAGTGGCTTGGAGGGAGATTTGGAACTTGAGAGTCCAATGAAGTATTCGAAGTGCTTCCCAGCACAGAATCCAAGAACCGGACCCTCCTTCTTTGTTTATGTAGAACATTGCCACTTGGTTGTCGGTATACACCATGAGGTTTGAGTGTTGGATTTGAGTGGAGAAGGTTTGAAGTGCTTTCCAGATCGCCCGAAGCTCTAAGAGATTGATCTGGTGCATAGACTCTTGGGGAGTCCAGAGACCTTGTGTCTTTAGGTCGCCTAGGTGGGCTCCCCAACCTTTCCTGGACGCGTCCGTAGTAAGCGTGAGCTGATGTGGAGGTAGACGGAAAGGGGCTCCCGTCGATAGGTTGGTAGGAGAGAGCCACCATCGAATGTCCTCCTTCATCGTGTTGGTAATGTGAATCTTGGAGGTGAGCGGTTGTAGAAACTGAGACCACTGTGTCTTTAGTCCCCACTGTAAGCGGCGCATGTGCAGTCTGGTGTGGGGAACTACGTAGATGGCTGCCGCCATATGCCCTAGAAGTTGAAGGATTTGGCACGCAGATGTTTGTTGAGTAGGCTGTGCGCTAAAGTCATAATAGTGCGCATCCTGTCTGATGGAAGATAGGCCTTCTCTTCTATCATATTCATGAGAGCTCCTATAAACTGAAGTATCTGAGTAGGTTGGAGTTGGGATTTTTCGAAGTTGACTCTGAATCCTAATGTTTGAAGGCAATTGATCGTAAGTAACGTGTGTGTCTTGAGGGTGGACGGATCGCAAGCTACTATTAACCAGTAGTCCAGATAAGGAAATATTTGGACTGAAAGTTTCCTGAGATGAGCCACCACCACTATTAGACATTTTGTGAATGCCCTTGGGGCTGAGGACAGACCAAATGGGAGTACCTTGTATTGGCAGTGTGAACTCTGAACTTGAAAACAAAGGTATTGCCAAGAGGAAGGGTGAATTGGTATGTGGGAGTAAGCATCCTTCAGGTCGATGGAACATAGCCAATCTTGGGGTTGTATCAGAGGTAGGATATTTTTGAGAGAGGTCATTTTGAACTTCTCGTTCTGAATATGTTGATTCAGGAGGCAGAGATCCAGTATAGGCCGGAGGCCTCCCGATTTCTTTGGAATTAGAAAATATGGGGAATAAAATCCCTGATTCTGATGTTGAAGAGGGATTGTTTGAATAGAATTCTGAAGTAGTAGGTTGGATAACGCCACATGGAGGGTTGATGAATGGGTAGGTGCATCCCGTATTGGAAACAGATGAGGAAGGGGTGGAATCCCTCTGAAACTGGGATGATAACCGTCCCTGATAATGTTGATCACCCATTTGTCTGAAGTGGTGGCTTCCCAGTGGTTTAGAAAAAATTGGATACCCCCCTCCTATGAAATCTGGAGATTGCAGTGGCTGGATGGAACTCAAAAAGATGATTGCTGTTTTTGCTGTCATTGTTTGCTTCTGTTGTCTTTGTTGTCTGGGTCTTCCCCTGGGTGTAGTCTGGGCTGTGGACCTGGGAGGTACATACGGATGTGGCCTATATTGTGCGTATGGTCTAGAATATGACCGTGGGTAATACCGACGACGGTAAGGCTGAAAATCTTTCTGCTGAGATTTGTGAGATTCCGATGGGAAGGTTAGAGATTATACCGCTGCACTGTATCTGTGAACTGGTCACCAAAAAGATTGTCTCCCACACATGGAACGTCTGCCAACTTGTCATGGACATCGGTGCGAATAGTGCTTGCTTTAAGCCAAGCTAGACACCTGGCGGCTATGGCCGAAGCGGAGGTTCTTGAAGAGGACTCAAATGACTCATAAACTGATCTGAGCAAATGTCTAAGTCCTTCCTCTAAATCCAGGAATGGTTGTGGAAGAATATTGTCTTGTGAAAGACAAAGTGGGCGAAGTGTTTGAAGAGTCTCAAATAAGTATTGTGTAGT
Source organism: Rhinatrema bivittatum (assembly GCF_901001135.1). Taxonomy (NCBI): domain Eukaryota; kingdom Metazoa; phylum Chordata; class Amphibia; order Gymnophiona; family Rhinatrematidae; genus Rhinatrema; species Rhinatrema bivittatum. The sequence goes on from NC_042616.1 coordinate 711,856,215, forward strand.
ATAAAATTGATGGTGTTGAATTCTAGATGGCAACATGGAGGAATGATAAACCTTCTTTGTGAAGTCGTCCAAACATTTATGTTCTTTATTTGGAGGGGACGTTGGAGTGTAGTTTTGAGCGTTTTGCTTTTGCAAGAGCTGACTCTACTACTACTACCGACTGATGAGGAAGCTGAGGAGATTCATAGATTGAAGAGTTACGAATCCTATATTTAATATCAATCTTCCTGGAGGTTGCGGTCGTGGAAAATAGGGTTTTCCAATTTTTTAAAAGGAGGTTTGCAATACCGAATGCGATGGTAGGGCAGTTGGTTCAGCCGGGTTTTCAAAAATTTTGAGAATGCCAATCATTTCAGTTCTAGGATCTGGGATTCGTCCTGTTGGAACTTGGAGGAGGGTACCTACTTTTTCAATGAATTTGGAATAGGTTAAGTCCTCAGGAGGAGAATAAGGCTCCTGTGGTCCCTCTGGGGATCTGAAGGAAATCCGGTAGAAGAGTTAGACGAAACCGTAGAAACCTGTGAAACAGGGCTCGCTGGGTGATGCTCGGGTTCTGAGCTGTTGTCCCCGGTAAGAGGATCTGATGAAGGGGGTGTTGAAGTGTGTGGAGAGACCACTAGTGGAACCTGTTTTCCTTGTTCCAGGTCTTGGAAAAATGAGGATAGCACTTGCCTTTTGTGTGGAGGATAGATGGCATGTAGTGATGTATCCTCCTGTGAAGTGTTCCCACAGTAAATGTTGGAAGTTGCGTGGGCTTGTTTTGGTGTAGGTAGTGCTGATCCTGCTGAGAAGGAGCATGTACTGAGAGGAGAATGTTGTGAGGGAACTGATTCTGCGTCGGAGAGAAGTTCCACTTCAATTTCCCGGCTAGATGCAGAGGAAGTAGGAGAATATTCCAGATGATTTCTCTTTGCTGTTCTTTTGGAAGGAGTATGTTCCAAAAAAGAAGGATGTATTTTGCTATGAGATTGCATGAGTGAAGCATGCCCCGTAGGTATTTTCTTGGTGGCTGTTTCAAGTGTTGATGAATGTTTTGAGTATATGGCCTGTTTTGCACCATGCGTCAAAGAGGTGTCGTCTTCTAACTGAATGGTGTGCTTTATGGCGGCCCCCTGCTTCGTGATGGAGCATTGCGTCATAGCAATGTCCTGCTTCGAGGCGGCGCCATGCGTCGAAGCGACCTGCATCGTATCGACGCTCTGCACATGAGCCGGAGCGTGCGTCGTAGACGCTTGTTTTTTCGGCACAGAAAGGTGGAGTTCGATTGGCTTTGATAGCCCCGAACTCTTTGACGCATCTCCCTTTCCTCGATTCTTTTCCGGAGCCCCGGTATGGATCGAGGGTAGTTGGGGCTTTTGAAACCCCAAGCTAGAGCGCAGCTTGGTTCTTCCCATTTCGGAAGGCCCGAGGGAGGAAGCCCATGTTGAATGGGCCTTACCTGTCTTCGCCGGTCTCGGTGAAGAATGGGCCGATGTTGGTGGGGCATTGGAGCCCATCTTCAGCCGCTCTATTTTCGCTGCTCAGTGGCGTTGGGCCCGAGGAGACATGCGGCCGCAGTCTCGACACGACTTTTGGTCATGATCTGGGCCTAAACAGAGGTAGCAATAATTATGTCGTCTGTAACGGACATAATTTTGCCACATTGACAATATTTAAATCCAGACGGCTTGGGAGCCATCTGGAATTGAAAAAGTTGAAAAACTGCGAAAATCGCTGAAAAAGATATTTTGTGAGGAGAAAAATTGTAAGGAGAGAATAACCCCGCGTGTGATTGGCTCATAGAAAAAAAGAAACTAAAGAGGAGAGGGACGCGCGCGGGAACACCACCGCGCGGGAACACCACCGCGCAGACGCACAGAGTCAAAGCTCTGTACTAGCTGAGGAGACTCCGCCTACTTTGGGTTGCAACGCTTCCCAGACAGCATGGCTAATTCAGCCCTGCTATCAACGGGAAACTTGCTCTTTTCCACAGATAAGCAGGTGAATTAGCCACACTTTCTGGGGAGTCCCTAGCTAGGTTGGGCACCCCCTGGTCTCTGGAAGCAATGGTAATCCATTCCAGGACTTATTAGAGGGTGCGCGCAACTTGTCACATCCTTGCGGGCAGTCTCTTTTGTATGTTCCTGCCAAAGAAATGGCTCGGCCCGCTGCTGCATCTATGGCCATCTGCTGGTTAAGCAGTAGTGCAAGGTAGGGGTATGCAACGATGACCATGTACATATGCCTTGAATAGATACTTTGCTTATCGGGTGATGGGTGCTGCCATCGCTGAGATTTAGTGAGCCTTTGGTAATGCCAGTAAGGTCTCAACTCTTTGGTATAACAAACTAGGATATGTTGAGAAATGCAATCCGCTAAGACTCTCCAGGAGACTGGTAGTTCAGGAGCATTTGGGTTAAAGGGCACAAGAGGCTGAGAAGCATTGGAATCTGAGTATGTATTAGCCTTACAGTAAGCTAAGCACACTTACAGCCCCATGTGTGAAACAGTCTTTCCTCCTTGGTTTTATGGCTTCAGGATGGAGGTTGCTTGATTGGTTAAGGTGGAAAGCTGTTAGCACTTTGGGAAGGGACAAAGGGAGTGTTCCCAATGTCACTTTAACATGCTGAAAACTCAAGTATGGTAAATGGTGAACTAGCACTTGCAGTGCGCTGACTCTCCTTGTTGTTAAGGCGACCAATCAGCACTTCCCAGGAGAGATATTTCGTATGGCAACTGTCCATGGTTCAAGGGACGGTAGTATCAGCTGTTCCAAACAGAAGTTGAGGTCCCATAGGGTGGTCTTTGAGCTGGTGAGCACCGTTAACAAATACCTTTGTGAAAAAGTGTGGCGCAGCGCCCAGGAAGCCCTCAAAGGGAAAGTGGGAAGCTGCAAAAGCGCTGACATGTCCTCCATCAGATGCTGTTGCTAGGCCCAACTGACACAACAAGTAAAGATATTTAAAGTTGTCTTGGGGGGGCCAGGAGATAAGGATAACTTTGTGTTCTCCGCCCATCCTGAATACCTGCCCTCTTGGCTTAATCATCCTTCCAAGTGGAGATTCCCCGGCGGATACCCGGATGCCTTGGCTTGTCTGCGGTGAGTTTTAGGTGTATTAGGACTGTTATTTCAATGTCCTCATCGTATGGTTGAGAAGGAGCTTGTCCCGTAACAGTCGGGCTTGGATTGACAGGTGGGCAAGATAGATGTACTTCCACTATCAAGATTATCCCAACATTCCGAGGGCGAGGTTGGTACTGTCTACTTTTGCATTTATAATGGAGCAATGAGCCCGTTGAATGTAGCAGGCTCCCCTCCCATATATCTCCTGGTGCACACCATCCTCTAGTGATTTGTTTATGAACCTGACTCTCATCCGTTGGTTGTGAAGAACCTCTAACCATGACTTCTGATTTTGCTTGAAGACATATCTTCGAAATGCCCCACTGAATTTACTATCGAGGAGACATCCCTATCGAGGTCTGAGGGTGCAACCTTCGTTGTGGCCCCTTTTCCGTGTCCCTGATAGCATTGTTTCATCATGATGGGAGATGCGGGAGTTGTAGTTCCCATATGCTCAGGTCCCACACATCCCGCAGGGTGCATTTGCCATTCTGTTGGTCACCAACCCTTGTCACAAGTAGTCGTCCCATAGGCTGAATTGCCGAGGGATACCCGGAGCAACCCGTATCTTGTTGCTGCAGATAAGGGGTTCCTGTATTTTTTTTCCCTTCTTTCCCTTGAGGCGGGACATTCCCCATGACAAATATTTGGTTGGGCGCTTGAGACGAGAAGAGCCTACAAAGATGCTCTATGGATTAGCCATGATACTCCTTGGCCTTATCGCAAAGCCCAACAAGCTGATATGGTGGTTGGACATGTGAACGTAAATTACCCCTGTGACCCCTGGTCGCTGAGCTGTACATAAGATGTGATGAGTTCTAGGGGATTCGTTTTGAGCTCCCTGCTGAGTCCTTGAAAACTATTCTTCTTCTCAATGGTAGAAACGGTTTGGGCACTCCCAGAATTATTGCTGGGTCGTGGAAGAGACTGGAGCAGCAGCTCCCCGCAGTTGGTGTAAAATACACTGCCGGCTGCAATTGCAGGCAAGACTGCAGACTAGATCCCTGCGGGCCAGTCCATACTCCAGCCCTTGAGTTATCACTAGTCAAAATGGGATGAAGGGAATCACTCCAACTTCGTCTTGGTGATGGCTCTATTTAGAGTTTGAAATTCCGGGTGGACTGTCTGGGATGACGAGCACGGGGATTCCACGCCAGAAACCCTTAAGCAGGAACTCGGCGGGTAAGGCACTGCTGGAGCATTCTAGGACTATTGGGTCAAGGCTGCTCTGTATCTATGCGACCATCTGAGAGGAGGAAGATTTCACTGGTCTCCGAGCTCTGTCACTCATCCAGCCGTAACGGCTTGTATGGCGGTTTTCCGTTTTGTTTTTTTTTTACATGGTCCAGGCCCATGGATGGCGCAGGTCCCCCTTATACATACATATATATTTTTTTTCCCTTTTCAGCATACTGCTGGCACAGGGGGCTGATGTTTGGAGTGGTGACCTGAATTCGAGAAGGAGGTGCTCCTGTAACACTGCACATCTGCATTCGACATTCCGCCTGAGAGTGCACGCTGTGTTGAATCTTCCAGAACTTAACGTGACCTCCTGTAGGGGTGAGCGTGATTTGATAAAAGTTTTCCTCCCTAACTCTGCCGGACAGAGGCTGTGATGAGTGTGGATTGAAACATCTCACCCCCAGGGGCCACGTCGAAACCAGAAGGGCCCCATAGGACTGGCCTGGTTGCAAAGCTTGCCTTACTGGATGTCACGGGATTCCTACGCCACACCATCACTGCATCCCCACATGAAAACAAGTCAGTTGAATGTGCCGGTGTCTCCCCCACGCCCCTGATGTAGGGCCTGGGACATCCCCGCCCTGGAGGGCCCGCTTGAAAACTGAGAGTCCTTGGGGGGCAGCGTCACAGCTGAATCATCAGTCAGGTGCTCTCTCCATGCCGAGAATCCACCCCGTTCACTTCCTCAAGGGCTTATAAGAGTGCATTGCCACTGAGCTGAAAATGGCATTCCATTCAGGCTGCTCCCCCAGGGTCGGTCGTGAACTTTACACTCCATGGTCCAGTTAATTTGCAAATAAGGAGAGAGAAAGAAAATTGCGACGCGGAAAAATGAAGACTGAAGGAGGCTGAGAACCGCCTACCGGGCCAACATTATGGAACACACTGACCCTAGAGACAAGATTACAGAGTGACCCAAAAATGTTCAAAAAAAGTCTAAAAACCTGGCTATTCAGAAAAGCATTTCAGAGTGAGAACAGAGAATGAAAAACTCAGGACAAGGTTACCTAGATGAGTGGTCCACAACCTTTATGCTATTTTATACTCAATAATTAAGTTAAGAGAACTCCAGCTTAAGCATAACCCTTGTATGATTACCATGTTAATCATATACATGGACTAGATCCATGCCACACTTCTTATACATTTTTTTATATGAGCATGTACCGACATTGTAATGGCACTTTTGTAAATTTCATTTGTAACCAAACCAAATATATGTGCCCATATGTAAACCGTTGTGATGGTGCATTACTAAACGACAGTATATAAAAGATTTTAAATAAATAAATAAATGTGGTTATGTACACAGGCAGGCACATACAGCTCAGCTCTGTGTGCTTTGAGGAGCTCCGCCACCTAGAGGATAGGAGGACGATCCCCAGAATGTATGGCTAATTCACCTGCTGATCTGTGGAAATAATATTGCTACCATAAAAACGGTCTTCCAAATAAGCAGCCACAAGGAAAGAGTATGCAGCGGTCGAAAAATCGGACCTGCCAAAAACTCCAGGACCACTTTAAGCTGCAACGGAGGACGAAGATGTTTAACTCCTTGCAGAAAATAAGTCATGTCGGCTGGCCCTCCACTTACTCTTCCCCTGTAACAAGCCAGTGCTGCAACTTGAACCTTCAAGGTATTAAGGGCCAAACCCTTAAAGCAAGCTAACCTGTAAAAATTCCAAAATCAAAGGAATATCCACCTTAAGCAGTTGAGTAGCTCGCTCAGAACACCAGGCCTCAAAGACCCTCCAAATTCTAATGTAAGCTAGAGAAGTAGAAACATTTCTGGGCCCTAAGGCTATTGGTTTTCTGTCTATTTTATAAAGTTTAAAAAAGGGAGGTATCCCCCGTCGGTGGCAGAAGGGCTCTGGTCAAGCGGCAAGCACCCGTTGCAGCTCCCAGCTCATCCCCCCTTTTCCAGAGTGTGCTGCACGGTTGGAATTGGGCCATGGGCCATGCTGCCGATGTGCAGCATGTGGAGAGTGCCACGTGCCTCTCTAGAGCTGGCCACTGTTACTGATGCCTTTCTGGTAGGGAGGACACATCCGGGGGGAGGGGGGCCCGCAACAGCATCTTCTCAGCATGGGTCTGGCAGTCCTAGAGCTGTGAAGCGGGAGGCAGTTGATCCGTTCCCGCTGGGTGTAGGAACAGTGGCCATCTTGGAATACATTTGTGGTAAATACACAAGCTGCAGCAGGGGGCAGGGATCTCCTGCTTGCACTTTTTCCCCGACTGATCTTTCTGTGGAGGAGGGGCTAGAGGGGTGGCAAAACCCAGGAGTCTGGACTGATCCAGGTACGTACAGAGAACTGCAGGTTTTGCACATCCTCCATATGCTGGAGACAGAGAAATACTGAGGATCTGCAGGTGGCACACCAGGTAAAGAGGTGGTGTCTGCGAAACTTTCTCTGTCTCCATCTGCTGGAAGGGAGGCAAAACCCAGGAGTCTGGACTGATCTGGGTACGTATAGGGAACATCAGATTCTCTATCATTTCATGTGCCCCTTCAAGAAGTTACATATAGCAATTATCACAGATTTTACCAGATAACTGAAGAGAAAACAAAAAAACCTAATATGGATACAATTGTCTATGAGTTTTCAGGGCCTTGTATGGGTCTTTTACAGAAAAAAAAAAAAAAAAAAATGTTGGCATTTAAAAAGCAATTTCTCTCCATCTGCGGCACAGACACCTAAAGAAGAGACCTACTAGGCCCTGAAAGCTCATAAAATCCATGCTTAAAACTTTTTATTGATCCCCCCAAAAAAATGATACCAGAACCTAGGACTATCGAACACGTCACCTGACAAACCTCGATTCGTACAATTTTAAAATAGCCCATCTGAGAGAAAAATCACCCAGTCCTACATTTTTCAGTAAGAAAAACGTACAAACGACTAAGGCTGGGGAGGGGGAAGAAGACGAACCCGGGCCCTACTCCCCTTCCCCGAGTGTTCCTCATCCTTGGACTAGCAAGGACACACCGACCCCCGCGCGAAATCACGAAACCCGAGACTCCCCTCTTCGCGTCAAAGCGTAAATATACCACACCCCAACGCCTGAAGCGTGCTCCAGCCACTATATCTTTAACCGCCGCCTCCTTTCATTCGGTTTGTTTTTTTTTTTTTTTTTTGCTTCTTTCTAATGCTTACCCGGTACCCTCGACGCCATCCTGGCTCAACTGCCGCAGTGCCTACTGGGCAGTGTTGCTAACCTCGCTTATTTACCGCGAGATTGGATTTTTTTTTCCGATTCGCTGGTTGCTTTTAATTGGGCTATTTTTCTGCCAGTCGCGGTTTTTTGGGCGGGACTTGTGCTCTGATGTTACAGTGATTGGCTGCTGCTGCTGCTGCGATGAAGGCTGTCCATAGCAGTAAGCCAATCAGAGCAGGATTCAAATAGCGAGCTGCAAGCCTTGTTGATGGATACCTCGCGAACACATTTTTGTTGGCAGACCTGGAACGGGAAGGCCAGCAGCAGGGCATTGGAGGGCAACAGCAAAGGAATCTTCAGACGGTGCAGCTACAGCCAGGTATCAGGAGGGGAGGAATTAGTATGTTGGGAGGGGGGAATGAGAGTGTGGGGGGCCAGAGATGTGCTTGGAGGGGGGTGGGGAGAGGAGAATGAATGAGAGTGTGGGGGCCAGAGATGTGCTTGGAGGGGGGTGGGGAGAGGGGAATGAGTGAGTGTGTGGGGGCCAGAGATGTGCTTGGGGGGGAGAGGGGAATGAATGAGAGTGTGGGGGCCAGGGATGTGCTGGGTGGGGAGAGGGGAATGAGTGAGTGTGTGGGGGCCAGGGATGTGCTCGGAGGGGGGAATGAGTTGAGTGTGTGGGGGCCAGAGATGTGCTCGGAGAGGGGAATGAGTGAGTGTGTGGGGGCCAGGGATGTGCTCGGAGAGGGGAATGAGTGAGTGTGTGGGGGCCAGAGATGTGCTTGGGGGGGAGAGGGGAATGAATGAGAGTGTGGGGGCCAGGGATGTGCTGGGTGGGGAGAGGGGAATGAGTGAGTGTGTGGGGGCCAGGGATGTGCTCGGAGGGGGGAATGAGTTGAGTGTGTGGGGGCCAGGGATGTGCTCGGAGAGGGGAATGAGTGAGTGTGTGGGGGCCAGGGATGTGCTCGGAGGGGGGGAATGAGTGTGTGTGTGTGAGGGCCAGGGATGTGCTCGGAGGGGGGAATGAGTGTGTGTGTGTGTGAGGGCCAGGGATGTGCTCGGAGAGGGGAATGAGTGAGTGAGTGTGTGTGTGAGGGCCAGGGATGTGCTCGGAGAGGGGAATGAGTGAGTGTGTGTGTGTGTGTGGGCCAGGGATGTGCTCGGAGAGGGGAATGAGTGAGTGAGTGAGTGTGTGTGTGTGTGAGGGCCAGGGATGTGCTCGGAGAGGGGAATGAGTGAGTGTGTGTGTGTGTGGGCCAGGGATGTGCTCGGAGAGGGGAATGAGTGAGTGTGTGTGTGTGGGCCAGGGATGTGCTCGGAGAGGGGAATGAGTGAGTGTGTGTGTGTGGGCCAGGGATGTGCTCGGAGAGGGGAATGAGTGAGTGTGTGGGGGCCAGGGATGTGCTCGGAGAGGGGAATGAGTGTGAGGGGCTGGTATCTTATTTCCTAGCGTGTAGCAGATGGACTCAGGACCAATGGGTATAGTGTACTCCTGTTAGTAGTTGGAGACGGATCAGATTTCAATCTGACGTCAGCCCCTAGTACATATACCCCTGCAGGAAGTGCAGCTCCTCAGTATTTTCCGTCTCCAAAGCAGTTAGGGACTATCTGCATGCTCTCTGAGCGTTAGAACCAAAATTCAAGGAAAAACCCAAATTTAAGAAGAAAAGTTTACCTGAAGACTAGCCCCGCTCTCCTGCGGTGATACCCTCGGGTCCCTCCCCCAGTTGAGATTCCTGAGGTGATTTCCGTGGTCCCTCACAGGTGAGCCTCGGTCCGGTGGCCAAATCTCAGCAGGGACTTAGCCCCTGATTTCGGGCACGGTTGAGAGGCAGCAGGTGCATTCCTCGAGCGCGGCGATGAAGGTATTTGCCCTCTCCCCCCGCAGCCGGAGACCGCCTGGGACGAAACCAGGAAGCGCCGAAGACAAGGTAAGGTAGAAATCTTCTATGTAAACAGTCTCCGAGGATCGAAGAGGAGCACAGGCCACCGATCGGAGCCAGTGCCACTGGGTTGATCCACCTTAGCAGGGCTAGGCCCCGGCTGTTCCCTAGGGTCTACCCACGTGGAGACCCTCCGAGGAGGTCGCCATCTTGACCCGCCTCGCCGTTCAACTCGAGCGCACAATTGAGCTAGGCGCACAAGTCCCTTGTGCGCATAAACTTAGGCGCACATAATACCTCACGAGCATAAGTTGCGCGCACGGAACAAGGCGCATATCTGCGGCTAGGCGCACATCTCAGCGCATATCTGAAGCGCACTGGAGCGCACAAAAGCTCACGCGGCCACAGTCATGGCACCTCCAGAGTCGGGCATAAAAGTGCAAGGCCTCTGCCAAGCATGCCATGTCAGAGCCGCACAGAGCGAGGAGGCCGACGCCCTGTCCGCATAGTTGGAGGAGGCCCTGGGAGATCCAGGCCAGGGCCGTTCCAGCCAGGGCCCAATGCTAGCTCTTCAGGGGGCACCCCAGACCTAGCAGGCCTCAGGGAGTCCACCCCGCACTCGGGGACTCCCAGAGAACCGGCGCCCCTCAACTTAGACCCAGCTTCGATATCCTGGGTGGAGCTGTTCAAGGGGATTCACGCCTTTGTCAGGATGCAAACTGAACCCCGGGAGGTCCAGCCACAGGCGCCTCCGGAGGACCCTCATGCCCCAGGACCCTCTAGGCCTAGGCACAGGTCCACACCGTCCAGAAGTTCTGCCTACGAGGACACAGACCACTCTGAAGAGGAAATTGAGCCCCTGGAAGAAGGGGAACTCCCCCCGGGGACAGAGCCACACCGAACCATGAGACGCTTCTTCACAAAGGATGAGCTCCCGGACCTAGTATCCCAATGTCTAACGGAACTCGCTATCCCGGGCCAAGGGCCCTCAGGGGAACCTAGAATGAACCCCCTGCTGGAGGGCCTTTGTCAGACGTCTCACTATTTTCCTCTCTTACAGGCGGCACAACAGCTAATTGACCTAGAGTGGAATGCTCCAGAGTCCTCATTCAAAGGGGGTCGAGCATTGTCGGCCATGTATCCCCTGGACCCAGCGACCAAAGAACTCCTGGCGTGCCCTAGGGTGGACGCCATGGTCTGCGCGGTCGCTAAGCGCACTACCATCCCAGTGGAGGGAGGAGCGGCGCTCATGACCGGCGCCTAGAAGCCTTGCTAAAGCAGTCATTCGAGATTGCAGCTCTGTCCCTTCAGATTGCGGCCTGCTGCACCGTGGTGACGTGTGCCTGCCTATCTCAAGCCAGGAACAGCACCCCGGAAGAGGACATGGAATCAACTCTGTCCTTTCTCACCGACGCGGCTTCCGATCTAGTGCGTACAACAGCTAGAGGAGTCTCGTCCACTGTGGCAGCCAGAAGACAGCTCTGGCTCAGAAATTGGTCGGCAGACGCCTCTTCCAAGACGAGTCTATCAAAGATGCCCTTCAAAGGATCCCTCCTCTTCGGCAGCGAACTAGAGAAACTGGCCAACAAATGGGGTGACTCCCCATTACCGCGCCTGCCGGAAGACTACACGAAGAGAAACCAACGTCCCTTCCACAGATCCGCCAGAGGCAGAAGCTCACAGCGCTTCAACCCTTTCAAAAGCAACTATCGAGCACCCCGCCCTACGAGCAGGAGCCAGTCCTTTCGGAACAAGCACACCAAGAGAGGAACCAGTGCGGGTGCAGGCTCCGGCCGCACCCCACAATGAGAATCAGCCGACCCATCCAAGGGAAGATGCTATAGGGGCAGACTAGCCTTATTCTACCGCATATGGGTCGAGATAACTACGGACAAATGGGTCCTGGCCATCATCCGGGAGGGGTACTACCTGGACTTCATTCGAACTTCCCCCGACAAATTCGTGGAATCTCCCTGCCACGACCCCCTCAAGAGGGCGGCAGTGGAAGCTACACTGAACAGGCTTCTGACCCTCGAGGCCATAACCCCAGTGCCTATACGGGAAATGAATACTGGACATTACTCCATTTACTTCATCGTACCCAAGAAAGAGGGCATATTCAGGCCCATCCTGGACCTCAAGTCGGTCAACCGCCACCTAAGGGTTCCCCGCTTCCGCATGGAAACCTTACGATCTGTCATACGGGCAATACAACCAGGAGAGTTCCTCACATCCCTGGATCTGTCGGAGGCCTACTTACACATCCCAATGCATCAGGAACACCAGCGCTTCCTACACTTCAAGGTCCTGAATCGTCACTATTAGTTCCGGGCACTACCCTTCGGGTTAGCCACAGCACCCCGGATGTTCACCAAGGTAATAGTAATAGTGGCGGAAATACTCAGGAAGGAGGGAATCCTCGTTCATCCCTACCTGGACGATTGGCAGATCAGGGCGAAGTCACCGGAGGAAAGCCATCAAGCAACCAGCAGAGTCATAGCACTACTGGAAAGCCTAGGATGGGTAGTAAACATAAACAAAAGCTCCCTCCAGCCCGCACAGTCGCTGGAATACCTAGGCGTCCAATTCGACACCAAGGAAGACAAGGTCAGCCTGACCCCCGCAAGGAGGTCAAAGCTGCGGGGCCGGCTTCAGACCTTGCTGAGCGTTCCTCGTCCCACAGTATGAGATTACCTGCAAGTCCTCGGACTGATGGCGTCCACGCTGGAAGTAGTGCCATGGGCGCGAGCACAAATGAGATCTCTACAGCGCTCACTTCTAACGCGGTGGAGTCCACGGTCCCAGAACTACACCGTACGCCTTCCACTCCCGGGCAGCGTCCGGACCCAGCTACGGTGGTGGCTGCAGAACAGCCACCTGAGCCGGGGATCAAGCCTATCCTCCCCAACCTGGACCCTGCTCACCACAGATGCCAGCCTACACGGATGGGGAGCACACTGCGAAGAGCTGACCACCCAAGGGCAGTGGAACGCAGAAGAGGCGGGATGGAACATCAACCACCTAGAAGCACGGGCAGCCAGATTAGCCTGTCTGCGGTTTGCCCACAGACTTCGAGGCAAAACGGTCTGAGTGATGTCGGACAACGCCATGACGGTGGCCTACATCAACCGACAGGGCGGAACCAGAAGCCAACAGGTGTCCCTAGAAATAGACCTCCTGATGGCGTGGGTGGAAGCAAATCTTCAGGAGATCTCGGCCATCCACATTGCCGGGAAAGACAACATCGCGGTAGACTTCCTCAGCAGAGAAAGTCTAAACCCAGGAGAATGGAAACTGTCATCCACAGCCTTCCAAATGATAGTGAATCGGTGGGGGATCCCAAACATGGACCTTCTGGCAAGCAGATCCAACGCTCAAGTACCCAGATACTTCAGCTGCAGACGGGTCCCGCAGTCCCAGGGGATCGATGCCCTGGCCTCCGGGGACCCTTCTATACGCCTTCCCGCCATGGCCCTTGCTGGGCGCAATCATTCACAAGATACAGCGACACAGGGGACTAGTTCTCCTGGTGGCCCCGGATTGGCCAAGAAGACCCTGGTACGCAGACATGAGAAGACTGCTGGCAGGGAACCCACTACCCCTGCCGCCGCACAGAGACCTGCTCCAACAAGGCCCGATCCTTCAGGAGGACCCGACTCAATTCTCGCTTACGGTCTGGCCATTGAGAGGGCTCGACTGAGGAAGAGCGGATACTCGGGGGCAGTAATACTCTCCTCCGAGCACGCAAGTTCTCCACATCTCTAACGTACATGAGGATTTGGAGAGTCTTCAAGGCCTGGTGCGAAGACCACAACGTCAAGCCACGCCCCTCCAGAGTTCCCGTGATCCTGGAATTCTTACAGAATGGGCTACAGCAGTGTCTGTCCCTCAATTCCATCAAGGTACAGATAGCAGCATTGTCATGCTATGGCTCCAGGAGCAAGGGCAACAGCATAGCCTCGTACCCGGATGTATCACGCTTCCTGAAAGGAGTCAAACACATTCGCCCACCTCTAAGATGGACGGTACCTCTGTGGAACCTCAACCTCGTCTTGGAGTTCCTAGCGGGATCCACCTTCAGACCCCTCCGAGGCCTATCTCTCAGTCTGTTAACCTTAAAGACAGTGTTCTTGCTGGCCGTGTGTTCGGCCCGTCGCATCTCGGAGCTACAAGCACTGTCCTGCCGTGAACCGTTCTTCAGATTCACCCCGGGGTTCATCCAACTACGCACAGTTCCCTCCTTCCTCCCCAAAGTGGTCTCACACTTCCACCTCAATCAAACCATCGCACTACCAACGATGGACGGCGTGAAGAACTCGGGAAAAGACCGTAGCCTACGTCACCTCGACATCGGCAGACTCCTAGCCAGATATTTGGAAAGGTCGGAACCGGTACGAAAGACAGACCACCTTTTTGTCCTTCACAGCGGAAAGAGGCAAGGGGAAGCGGCCTTGCGGACAACCATTGCCCGCTGGATCAAAGAAGTCATTAAGGCGGCCTATGTAGAAGCAGGAAAACCACCACCTCTACAAGTCAAGGCCCATTCAACCAGAGCCTAGGCGGTGTCCTGGGCAGAGACTAGAATGCTGTCACCTGCGGACATCTGGCAACGTGGTCCTCTTTCCACACTTTCTCCAGATTCTACCGTCTGGACGTACAGGCTCAGGAGGACACGGCATTTGCAAGGACAATTCTAAGTGGACCCCGGGCAGCCTCCCACCCGATTCGGGAGTAGCTTTTATACATCCCATTGGTCCTGAGTCCATCTGCTACACGCTAGGAAATGGAGAAATTACTTACCTGATAATTTCGTTTTCCTTAGTGTAGACAGATGGACTCAGCATCCCACCCTGGGCTGCCCTGAGGCACTGTGCCAATGAGTTACGGGTAAGCCATGTCTTTATTTACCTAAGACGTCCACCCTGCCCGGTGTCGACGCTTTCCGGTTGAGTACACTGGCGGTCTCCAGCTATAGTCAACCAATCAGTTCAAGTTAATCAAGTTTAATCGAGTTTAATCGAGTTTAACGTTCTAACAAGTTAGTTAAGTTTAACCATAATATGAAGTTAATCAGTCAGTCACATATATATCCACAACGCTTTTCAAGGAAGAATACTGAGGAGCTGCACTTCCTGCAGGGGTATGTGTACTAGGGCAGTGATGGCTAACCTATGACACGCGTGTCAGAGGTGACACACCGAGACTGTTTGCTGACACACGCAGCCTTTCGTGGACTATCGGGAATTTTTTTTTTAATCGGCTGCGCCGAGCCTTTAAAACTAGTTTTTTAGTATCCCCCCCACCCTCCAGTCCCCTCCACCTCCCCAATGCCCCCGGGCGCAGCGACAGGCAGATAGGCAGGGCCATGGCCCGAAGAAAAAGATCACATTTAAACGCGCTGATGCTCCTCCTCCTTCCTGCCTGTGCGGCCTCGGAAGTAAACGTTGCCGGAGCCACGTGGGCTGGAAGGAGGTGAAGCATCGGCGTGTGCAGAAGAGGAGCAGCACTTGCGTTTACGGGCAGCTGTGAATCCCAAGTCGCAGCGGCCCGAGAAGAGGAAGAGGCCTGGTAGCAGGGCTGCCGCAGAGCCCATCCTGTGACGACCCGCGAAGAGGAGTCCCAGAGGTGAGAGAGAGGCTGAGGATCTGTAGAGGGTGTGTGTGTGTGTGCGTGTATGAGATGAGTTGAGAGATTGTGTGTGAGAGTGAGGACTTGAATGTTTGCAGAGACAGCATGTGGGAGTGAGAGAGAGCCTGTGTGTGTGAGAGTCAGACAGCATGTGCCAGTGAGAGACTGTGTATGAATGATTGTATGAGAGAGAGCATGTGCCAGTGAGAGTCTGTGTGTGTGTGTGAGAGAGAGAAGAGCATGTGAGAATGAGAACCTGTGTGTTTGAGGGAAGAAGATGGAGAGAAAAGAAACAGAAAAAAAGACAATATAAAAGGAATTGGCAAAAAAAACAAGAAAGGAAAGGTGGGGAAAAAAAAGCCTGTGACCAACCAATTAGAAAATGAAGATCAGACAGCAAAGGTAAAAAAACAAAATAAATTACTTTTTAGTGATTGGCACATGTAATCTTTGGGAATGTGCAAGAATAGCACTTTCTCTATGCGGATCTCACAATGTATGAGATCAGCATGGAGAAAATGGAAGCCCACGGGGCCTGCACACAGGAGGCAGCAGAATGGGCATCAGTGTCAGTAGCAGCAATCGGCACCTCCCCAATAGCCATGCGGCAGCAGTGGCAGCAGAGGAATGAGAGAGGTTCTGAGGTTGCTGGCAAAAGAGAGGGGGGTCTGCCTTTAGTGTGTGCATGTGAATGAATGGGACTCTGCATGGGGATGTATGTGTGTGAATGCATGGGTGCCTGCATGAGAATGAATTGGTGCCTGCCTGGAGGATGGAGCGGGAGTGGTGTGAGTGACTGGGAGCCTGCCTGGGGTTCAGTGTGTGTGTGTGTGTGTGTGTGTGAGCCAGTGAGTGTGAGAGCATGAGTGTGTATGAGAAAATCCAGGGGAGTAAGAGTTTGCTGGAGGGGGAGAGAGTGTTTTAATTGAAGATTTAGCCAATGAAATTCAGCAGAAAAAAGTCACTAAGCAGGTAAGGTAAATAATTATTTGTTTTTGCTTTATTAATAAATACAGAACATATTAAAATTATAACTTTGTTATTAATATTAGAACATAAGCACATAAGAAAATGCCATACTGGGTCAGAACAAGGGTCCATCAAGCCCAGCATCCTGTTTCCAACAGTGGCCAATCCAGGCCATAAGAACCTGGCAAGTACCCAAAAACTAAGTCTATTCCTTGTAACCATTGCTAATGGCAGTGGCTATTCTCTAAGTGAACTTAATAGCAGGTAATGGACTTCTCCTCCAAGAACTTATCCAATCCTTTTTTAAACACAGCTATACTAACTGCACTAACCACATTCTCTGGCAACAAATTCCAGAGTTTAATTGTGCGTTGAGTAAAAAAGAACTTTCTCCGATTAGTTTTAAATGTGCCCCATGCTAACTTCATGGAGTGCCCCCTAGTCTTTCTACTATCCGAAAGAGTAAATAACCGATTCACATCTACCCGTTCTAGACCTCTCATGATTTTAAACACCTCTATCATATCCCCCCTCAGTCGTCTCTTCTCCAAGCTGAAAAGTCCTAACCTCTTTAGTCTTTCCTCATAGGGGAGTTGTTCCATTCCCCTTATCATTTTGGTAGCCCTTCTCTGTACCTTCTCCATCGAGACGCACCTGACCATAAGACGCACCTAGGATTCAGAGGGGGAAAATAAAAAAAAAATAAATTGTGCTAAACCGGCTCTGCGTCTGGGCGTCTTATGGAGCAAATTAGGGGAGTGCATAGCTTTTTTTTTCTCTCCCCATTTTGTTTTCGGGTCTGGGGAGGGCCATTTCGGTCCACTCCCCAGATCAGAAAACTTTTCTTTCTCTGGGAACCCCTCCCCCTCAAAAAAATAACCCCCATCCCAACCCTTTAAATTAACACCCCCCACCCTCCTGACTCCCCCAAGACCTGCCGACTTAATTTACTACAACCCCCCACCCTCCTGACTCCCCCAAGACCTGCCGACTTAATTTACTGCAACCCCCCACCCTCCTGACCCCCCCAAGACCTGCCAAACATCCCTGGTGGTCCAGCGGGGGTCCGGGAACGATCTCCTCGGCTTCGGCCGTCGGCTGCCAGTAATCAAAATGGCGCCGACGGCCCTTTGCCCTCACTATGTCACTGGGACCAACCGCTGCTATTGGTCGATCTCAGTGACATGGAGAGGGCAAAGGGCCGTCGGCGCCATTTTGATTACTGGCAGCCGACGGCCCACGCCCAGGAGATCGTTCCCGGACCCCCGCTGGACCACCAGGGACGTTTGGCAGGTCTTGGGGGGGTCAGGAGGGTGGG
Source organism: Rhinatrema bivittatum (assembly GCF_901001135.1). Classification (NCBI taxonomy): domain Eukaryota; kingdom Metazoa; phylum Chordata; class Amphibia; order Gymnophiona; family Rhinatrematidae; genus Rhinatrema; species Rhinatrema bivittatum. The sequence continues at coordinate 711,873,514 of NC_042616.1, forward strand.
GGTTGCAGTAAATTAAGTCGGCAGGTCTTGGGGGAGTCAGCAGGGGGGGGGGTGGTTAGATTTTTGTTTGTTTTTTTTTTATATTCGCTCCATAAGACACACATACATTTTCCCCCCACTTTTGGGGGGAAAAAAGTGCGTCTTATGGAGCGAAAAATACTGTATATCTTTTTTGAGATGCGGCGACCAGAATTGTACACAGTATTCAAGGTGCGGTTTCACCATGGAGCGATACAGAGGCATTATGACATTTTCCGTTTTATTAGAGCTACAAATATCACAAAATTATGGATTTTTCTAGAAGTGACACACCACCCGAGTTATGCTCTGTCTTTTTATGAATTTTGACACACTGAGCGCAAAAGGTTGGCCATCACTGTACTAGGGGCTGACGTCAGATTGAAATCTGATCCGTCTCCAGCTGCTATCAGGAGTACACTATACCCATTGGTCCTGAGTCCTTCTGTCTACACTAAGGAAAACGAAATTATCAGGTAAGTAATTTCTCCAATTTGTTCTACTCCACTTGATTTCATCTATTTTTTTTTCTCATTTCTTCCCTGTAGCTGATCACCTTTTATAAAAAAAAACAAAACCCTTATTTTGACAAAAAGAAAGCTTGTCCATACCTGCTGACTACAGGTAAAAAAATGTGACATGGAAACTTGTAATGCTATTTTTCTTATTTTTCTACACCACTTTTGCTTTCCTCTAATTTTGCCTTTTTTTTTCTCTTTCGTTTCTTCTCCCTGCAGAAGATCATCTCTGTAAGAAAGCCAGTCTATACCTACTGTTTCCGTCCTTGGCTGCTACACTACTAAATGGTTTTGATCTACTATGGCTACAGTAAAGAACTGGGCTAAATACAGTAAAAAGTACTGCAAAGCATGGGAAGAGGAACGTGAACTTAAAGCATGGATTCAGCCTGTTTTCAGCAATGAGAATAAGGCTACGTGCAAATTTTGCAAGTGTGACATTCGTGCACATCATGCAGACCTTCTGCAACATGCTAAAACAGAGAAACATGCAAAAAGCTAAGCTCCTTTGTCATCTATGTGACTCACAGACATTGGTGTTTCAATTTCACGTGTTTTGGGCTTTTTTTTGGGCTTGTTTTTTTGGAAAAAAGTGCTTGTTCTTTCATGAAAACCTGGCAACCCTGCTACTGGGTTGGTTAAGGGGCGGGGAGCGTAGAGCGACGAGCGGGTCACGTGGGTGATAGACGGGTTTTTTTGTTTGTTTGTTTTGGTTTTTTTTAACTACGTCGGACTTCTAAAATGGCCGACGAGAATCAGATATTAGAACAATTGTGAAATGTGTTCAGCGCTTGCATCTGCTTGAGGTTTCCTGAAGTCCCGAGCAGTAGCGATCCCTCTGATTTTCTGTCAGTCTTTATTAATTTTTATATTTTCCCACTTTAGATTTTGTTTTCTTTCTAGTGTTTAGATTTTAGGGAGATGAGGGGGAAGAGGGAAGGTTTTTTTTCCAACTTTTATGTTCCTCTTTTTTTTACATATTATTTTCATATTTTCTTTTGGTTGATGCTATTTTGCTTTTTCTTTTATCTCTCCTCTTTTAATTAAAGTATCTTAAAATTTCTTATTTATCCGTAGATATATACCTACTGCATAGCAAGGTTAACCAGTTCTAGCCTTTTTTATTCAAGATGCAGAGTAACCACTGACATCTCCCAAAACAAAATTGGGATGAGTTGAGGGAGGTTTCCTAGAACCATGAAATTATATTATCTCTTTCCTTCTAATCATCCATCCAACCTCTCTCACCACTTCCCCTTTTATGATTCACTTTTTGCACCACATTACACTTCCTGGTACGTGCCATCTTTTGCTCATTTGATTTCTGATCAGAACACCAGAGTATTAGCTCTTGAAAGCTAGTCAAGAAATGGGTTGTTAGTCAAATAAAAAGGTATCACATTATATATTTTTTTGTTAACCTTTATTTCTGTGCTCCATTATGCCTTTTTTGACATGCATCAATGAGACCTGCACCTAGTACTCGAGGTACAGTTCCACCATGGCTTGATATTTTCCATTTTATTCTGTATTCCTTTTCAGATCATTCCTAACATTCCATTTGCATTTTTGCCCACTTGTGTACACTGTGCTACGGATTTCAGTGTATTGTCCACAAAAACGCCAAGGTCCATTCTCCAGGTGGTAACTGCTAATACAGAACTCAGCACAGTGTATATGTAGCTAGGAATAATTCTCCCTACATCTATCAGTTTACACTTCTCCACCTTCAGTTTCATTTGGCATTCAGATGCTCAGTTTTCTAGTCTCATAATGAAGGAGTTCAATTTTATGGACGACCGATGACCGAGATACCTGAAAATCTCTGATTAACCACGCCAGCAGTGAAACGCACAGCCATGTTGATTATACTAACATTTGGAACGCAACGGCACGCATTACGTAGTGACGTAGTTACGTACTGACATTCAGTGGAACGCACCACCATTTTGTAATTCTAATAATTTGTATTGTATTAATACGATTACCGTTATAAAATGTCTAACACGTCAATTAAATGACGACACAATAGCCTGATTATAAGCTACACCTACCTGAAAACCACGCTAGAAAATGCTTGTTCAGCAATTTTTAGAACGCATGTGTGAAAGATAAGAAATGAAAAGTGCATAAGAGTCCGCTCCTGAAGGGGCGTGGCATGCAGTTGTACTAAGCCTTTGTCTTAGCTGCATCTTGCTGGCAATAAAAGTCTATCTTTACGAATCAGTTGTCTGGGCCTCCTTTCTGACTTTTAGTGATGGTTACATTTGGCGAGCCAGCCAGGAGGTACCCGGGAACACTATTTTAGCCCCCCAGTTGGTCCGGTAGGTGGGTGGCGGAGCGATCCCCCAGACTTACTTGGTGAGTGGCCACCGCTGAGTTCAGCGATCAGGTTTCTGAGGGGACCGTTCCGCAGGAAGCCTCTCGAGACCTCTGGGCTGGTGATTCGGGAAGAAGGCTTTCTTCGCGATCGAGAGAACGTTTCAGGCAAGTATAATTTTCTTCTCACATGAATGAGAATTAGTGGGAACTGAATTAGAGATAACAAAGCTGAAATTACAAGCCGATCCTGAAAGATGGATCGAGGGGGCCTTGATCAAACCCCGCGCAGTGGTTAGTAGGGGGTCCCACTCCTGCGGCCACGCGCTTTGGAATTGGAATTTCGGAAATTTTTGGAATTTTAAACTCTTGAGAATTTTGGGAATAGGTAGACATTTCGGGAATAGGTTTCTTGTTGTGTGAAAGAGAATGAATGGCCTCGCAGTTCTAGACCGAGTGACCGCGTTCTAGTCGAGGCGAGTGTGACCCCTTTGTGTCTGGCAGATACGGACCCCTTACCTATCTGCTATCCCTTCCCTTCTTTGTCTGTACCTCTATTCTAAAATGGGTGGGGGAGGTTCCACTCCACTAAAAGCCATGACGGAGCACTTTGGCGAAGTTTTCGATAAACATACCTGTACTAAACCTGGCATGATTCAGCGTTGTGCCTATCGATGGCCGAGTCTGTGTGTTAACTGGCCCCCGCAAGGAACTTTTGAATTCTCCACGGCCTCGAGGGTTCGAATTATAGTCACAAAAGAGGGCCAGCCAGGTTTCCCCGAAGATATTCCATATATAAATGCATGGATCGCAGTTATTCTAGACCTGCCGTCTTGGGCTAAAAAGTTAGTGGAGGGAGCCGCCCTTGTCATGGTGGCGCACATGCAGAAGGCGAGCAGCCGGAAGTCCCCAAACCGGAAGAGAAGGGAGAAGGCGGCCATATTGAGTACGGACGACGTAACGTAATCGACGGCGGCCATATTTGTAGTACAAAAAGATGAAACTACAGAAAAAAAAATTAAACCCCCGCTTGCAGCAGAGGCCATATTAGCGGATGAACCTGAAATTTTAGCGCCGCCGCCCTACGTTCCGATCTATCCGCCATTGCATAGTTTGCCACCGACTCCTGCCTACGAGCCACCTGACCCTTTCCCCAGCACATCACATGAAACAAAAAAAGAATTAGAATTAACGAAAAAAGAGGACGAGGCAGGACCTTCCGTCTCAGCTGGCACTCGCAGTAAAACGCAAGCTGCTAGCCTACACCTGCCAATTAGAGAAACCGCAACTGTTGTACCCGTAGCCCCGACTGAAGAAAATGATTTTCAAACTACGCAAACCATAAGATTATTCACCTACGTCCCTTTCTCATCAAGTGATCTTTTTAATTGGAAACAACTTGGCCCTTCCTACGCTGAAAAACCAGATCAAATGATCGACTTCTTAAACGGGATATTTTCCTCTCATAATCCCAATTGGGCCGACATCCGTCATCTGGCCTCTTTCCTTTTTACCACTGAACAGCGACGCCAAATACAGCAAAATATGGAAGAAGCCACGAGGAACGGAGCCAGGTCAGACGGTGATCCCGATGCTGCCGTTAGGGGACTTGCCCCGGTTGTAGACCCCCATTGGGATTACCAAACTCCGAATGGACGAGACCGTATCGCTGCCTATCAACGGGCTTTCCTAGATGCCTTGAGAAGGGGAAAAAGAAAAGTTATGAACATGGCCAAAATCCAAGATGTAGTGCAGAAGAGGGATGAGACCCCAGGAGATTTCCTAGAACGATTAATGGATGCATATCGCAAACACAGCCCTTTCGATCCCGAAGACCAAAAGAATCATCCCATAATAGTCATGAGTTTCGTAGGACAATCATGCCCCAATATCCGCCGGAAACTCCAGAAAACAGAGGGGTTTGAGGGAATGAATATCAGCCAGCTCAAAATCATGGCAGATAAAGTCTATGGAAATCGAGAACTGGAAGACGAAAAGAAGGAGAGAAAAGAAAGTGGCAGAAGGATGAGAAAAGGTGTTAACTTGTTGGCCGCAGTGATGGAAGAAACTAATTTTGGAGAGCGCACCGGGAAGTATCGAGGATACCCTGGTCTGAAAGGAAGAGGCAGACCGCCATTCAGGGCATCGCCTAGAGGAAGATCAGCTAGAGGCGGGTCGTTCAGAGGAGTAAGAGCGCCTCTAGGGGTCAATCAATGTGCATATTGTAGACAAGAAGGACATTGGAAAGCTGAATGCCCGGAGATTCTGCGCGAAGAGGGAAAGGGGGAAGGATCTAAACCATTCAAATCACGAGAAACCGAGTGGCAAATGGCATTGGATGAGCTGTCAGATGAGTCTGGTGATGATATCGGACGAAACTCATGACTAGACAGGGAAACTCTTTCATATGACCCATTAGTAGAAATAAAGGTTGGAGCAAAAACTTTTAAAGGATTACTGGACTCTGGGGCACAACGATCGGTCATGACTACTGCAATAACAACTCCCACGTCACAAAATATCTCTATAGTGGGGGCCTCTGGAAAGCCGCTAGCAGCCCCTTTCCTCCAGAACCGACAGGTCCGAGTAGGGGGACAGTTAGTGTCCCACCGATTCCTCTATGTTCCTGGATGCCCAGTCCCATTAATTGGAAGAGATCTTCTTTGCAAATTAAGGGCAACTCTACAGTTTGAAGCAAATGGTGAAATTAAAGCTTCCTTTGCTGATAATCCAATCTCCCTGATATGTCCACTCCAAGAAGAATGGAGGTTGCATCTCCCTGTTATTAGGAAAATCATTGACCATCAATATGAGGAAAACACCCCTCTTAATGCAAAACGGAGATACTTAATGGACAGTATACCTCTTGTATGGTCTGAAAACAATCCTGGAGGACTAGCCACCAAGGCTAATCCCGTGTGGATTGAGCTAAAAGAAAATGCACAGGTCATCAATCAAACCCAATACCCCATCCCGTACATGGCCAGACAAGGAATACAAATACATCTGCAAAGACTATTTGACTTAGCCATCTTGCGACGAGTTCGATCCGCTTGGAACACTCCCTTGTTACCAGTCAAGAAACCTGGTACTAACGACTATTGACCTGTACAAGATCTAAGGAAAGTAAATAGCCAAGTGGCAGATCTGGTGGCCCTTGTACCTAACCCATACTCAATCCTAGCTCAAGTTGCTCCAACGTCCAAATGGTACAGCGTCATTGATCTCAAAGATGCTTTCTTCTCCGTTCCTGTAGCGGAAGAACCTACCCCTACCTGTAAAAAGGAACTCCGTGCATTCCTGGGAGCTACTGGATACTGTCGACTTTGGATTGCTAACTATGCAATCATTGCCCAACCATTGTATGATAAACTGCGTGGAAAGGAAGCAGAATCTCAACCCTTCCAGTGGGAAGGACAAGAACTAGCACACCTGCAACAACTAAAAGAAGCCTTGGTCTCTCCCCCTGCTCTAGGACTACCGGATGTGATGAAACCATTTCATCTGTTCATTGATGAAAAGAAAGGAATGGCCATTGGGGTATTGACTCAAACTTTTGGATCATGGGAACGACCTGTTGCATATCTGTCAAAAGGAATGGACAACGTTGCAAAAGGATGGCCTGGTTGCCTTCGAAGCATTGCGGCTGCATGCTTACTGATACCTGAAGCTGTTAAACTAACATTTGGACAAAAACTGCAAGTGACAACTCCTCATACTATTCAAGGACTTCTAGAAACTCATGGACCCAAATGGATGACCAACTCGCATCTTGTCAAGTATCAAGCCCTGTTATGTGAAACACCTGAAATACAAATACGAGATAGTAAGAATCTAAACCCAGCCACCCTACTGCCAGTCCCTGAAGCCGTTAATCATAACTGTGACGAAGTTATGGCTACAGTACACTCCAGCCGACCTGATTTGAGAGATCAACCGTGGCAAGGTGCATGGACCTTATTCATTGAGGGAAGTAGCCAGGTCATAAATGGTATACGAGTGGCTGGCTACGCAGTAGTCACTGAAGATGAGATTATTGAGGCTGGACCTCTGCCTCCAGGAACATCTGCCCAGAAAGCTGAACTAATTGCCCTTACTCGAGCTCTGCAGTTGGCAGAAGGAAAAACTGTAAATATCTATACAGACTCTAAATATGCTTTCCTAACCATTCAAGTACATGGGGCGTTATACAGAGAACGAGGATTCCTAACTGCCGAAGGGAAACAGCTGACCAATGCATCAGAAATACATGAACTATTAAAATCAGTCTGGTTGCCATACAAAGTAGCTGTGATGCATTGTAAAGCCCATACTGGAAAGTCTGATCCTGTTGCTCGAGGAAATCAAAAAGCCGACTCTGCTGCAAAGGCTGGAGCTCAAGACTTATACCAAGCTGAAATGACCATATGCCCCCTTTTGCAGTTTCCCACCGAAGTACCTACCTACTCAACAGAGGAAAATGATTGGGCACAGTCTGAAAATTTCCATCAACAGAATGGATGGTGGATTATACAGGATGGACGAATATGGATACCCGAAACCATTGCTTGGACAATAGTAAGAGAAGCACACAACAATACACACCTTGGACGTGATTCATTGGCAAAGTTACTGGCAAAAACGTTTTATATTAATCGAATCACACAATTGACTAAGCATGCAATTAATCAGTGTGTTACGTGTGCAAAGAAAAATCCTCGCAACGGACCGGGCCCTGCTCCTGGGCATGTCCTTCGAGGGACCTTGCCATTCCAAGTCTGTCAAATTGATTTCACTCACATGCCTCCTGCAAAAGGCTACAAGGCTATATTGGTAGCAGTATGTACTTATACAGGATGGATTGAAGCTATACCAATGCGCACAGAAACTGCCAGGGAGGTTGTTTCTCTACTTCTACATCAGATTTTACCACGATATGGGCTGCCAAGGCAGATCAATTCAGACAATGGTCCAGCTTTCACCAGCGAAGTGACCCAGCACCTTAGTAAAATCCTCGGCCTCAAATGGCACCTACATTGCACATGGAGACCGCAAAGCAGTGGGACAGTTGAACGAGCTAACAGAACTTTGAAAGGCCAATTAGCCAAGCTATGTCAGGAAACAAAAACCAAGTGGCCCAACATGTTACCACTAGCACTGCTCCACATTAGATGCACCCCACGACAATCAGGGCTAACTCCTTATGAAATGATGTTTGCTAGACCACCACCGTTGCCTTCGTTCCCTGAATCATTGCAGGTCCAAGGGGAAATGGCACTTAGCAGACAGATAAAAGGATTATATGATACCGTAGAAGCAATCCGCAAGTATACCTGTGAGACAGAACCACTGATTTTGATCACTCCTACACATCAATTCCAGGTAGAAGATTCTGTGTGGGTTAAGGAGTGGGATGAGTCTGACTTCCTCAAGCCCCGATGGAAGGGACCATTCACCGTATTGTTAACCACACCCACCGCTGTTAAAGTATCTGGATGTCCCACATGGATTCACTGGACCCGTATCAAACCTGCCACTCACACTTGGCAAGTCACCAGGACTGGTGACAACACCTTGAAGTTTACCAGAAATACAGCTAGAGCTAATCAATGAGTAAAAGACTAATGTAGTCCTAAGAACATTAATAATTTGTTTATTTCTCTCCTCCTTCACAGGCATCTCAGCACATGATTTCAGCACTCTGGAAGTGGGTTGTCGGTGCTCTCCTAGTTACCGCATTAACTATCATATGCCCTTCCACCAGTGATTGGAAATGGTTCATCAATATCATTTACATCATCGTCTCTGCTCAACTATGGCTTATTTACACCATTATCAGAGAGTCGTATGGTTCCTAATAATAATCTTACCTGCCACATCAGCGTCCTCTCCCACTTCACTCAGCCAGAATTGCACCGAATGCATTAAACAAGTGCGCACTACAACTGAAAATGGATACCAGCTGGTCTTCACAATCATTCATCAATCTCAACCACCACCATTATGTGTCAAGAAACCTGCTTGCGCCTTAAATACCACTCAAGGACATCAGTCTTTTCATCGATGTGTCCTGAACAGTCAACTTATCTGCCATTCACCTACGACACCCAAGTATTATAATATAACACTTACCACTGGACTGCCAAAAGCCTATACATCTGATATCATACCAGAAGGGAAAGGAATATTATACTACATTAATTCCACTAGAGTCCTGATAGGAGGGCCATCCAGTGTCCTCCTTACCTTTGACGCATGTACCATCATTGATAAACATCCAAATGCAGTACATTGTGGATCTCAAGCATGGAAAGATGCCTACACTTTCAATCACAAATACCTCTGTCCCTATGATCGATCTAACAATCCCTCCCATTGGTTGCCATGTGCCGGAGATAAAGAGCTCTCCGGCTGGAATTTGGTGTGTGATTACACCGGAGGAGGTTACCCGGGCTGCCCAGGAGTGGGCAGACTAAGTGAAGGAACTGGAAACATTGTCACTTTAGAATGGCCTGTCAGGACTGAAGGATCCCCTTGGCAAGATACTTGGGGCTTTGGTATTGATGGAACCGGAGGGGATCCCATGACATACCTTACTATTACCCAGCGACGAGAAAAGCCACTTCCCATCATTCATCAAACCACTGTGGTGGGATATCAATCTTTCTTCGACAAAATTTCTCAGCTTAACGAGGAACTTAAGAAACATGCTATCTCCCACCAAGCCAAGAACATGTTCATAAATCTGGCCGAAAACATAGCATTGTCCTTGGAAGTACAGAATTGCTTTGTCTGTGGAGGTACCAACATTGGAGAACAATGGCCATGGGAAGCCAAAGAGATCTTCCAGGCCGACCTGGATGAGATGAATATTACCATCACATATAACCGGAAACACAATCCTTATGAATGTGCTCTTCAGACCGATGTTATTGGAAGACAATGTATATCACGACAATTCTCCAGAATATATAAAATACCCGTTGGGAATTCACCATGCACAGGAGTCCTTACGGCTATAAACAATACCCATAACCTGGTGGCAAACAGAGAATCAGACTATATCAAACCAGTTCTGGACTGAATCCACTTTGAATGCTACGTGGACGGCAGCTGGGCAACCAACAACCTCATTCATCGCTCCTGATGGATATTACTTTGTATGTGGACAACGAGCTTATGAACAATTACCTTCTAACTGGTATGGCACCTGTTTCCTCGCCACAATCCGTCCTAGTTTCTTCCTGCTACCAGTCACAGCAGGAGAGACTCTAGGCGTGCCTGTCTATAGCCCCATGAAACCAAGTAGACGGCAAAGGCAACATAGAGTTTCCATCGGAGACTGGTCTGATAAAGATTGGCCACCAGAACGTATTGTAGAATACTATGGGCCAGGTACATGGGCAGAGGATGGCTCATTTGGATATCGAACCCCAGTTTATATGAATAATCGCATCATCCGACTACAAGCGGTTCTTGAGTTCCTTACTAACGATTCAGCATTAGCCTTTAACATTTTGGCTAAGCAAAATACCAAACTAATTACCGCTGTATACCAGAACCGATTAGCTTTGGACTATCTCCTCGCTCAGGAGGGGGGTGTGTGTGGGAAATTTAACCTCTCCAATTGTTGCTTACAGATTGATGATAAGAGCAAGGTTATTGAGGAAATAACAGATCGCATGGTGCGCCTAGCTCATGTTCCTGTGCAGACTTGGACCGGAGCTCTTGATTGGACAGCTTCATTGCCTTCGTGGCTCTCATCTATTCCAGGGCTGAAGGAACTGTTATTTCCTTTATTGTTCTTCTTACTGTCCTGTGCTCTTTTACCTTTCTGCTTCCCTCTCTTACTCAGGAGCCTGTCTACTATGATGGAAAAGATTGCTGATCGTCGAGCAGCAGCCCAAATCATGATGTTGAACCAATACACCTCAGTCTCTTCATCTCCTTCCTATGATTCGTCAGAGTCAGAAGATGAATCCTCTGTGTATTATGACACTAATCTTTAATGCAACTAACCTGCAAGGCCACCATGTTTGTTAGGTTAAGTCCGGCTACAAAGGGGGGTGACGCCAATAGGGCCCATCCGTCTCAAACCGGTGAAGAAACCAACGACCTGGCAAACATTTTAGGGCCCACCTCAATATTATGACACTAATTGTTGTTTGTCTTTTCAGCTACCTCACAGATGAAAGTGATACTTGCGCCTTCTAGAAGAAGTTGAAGTATCAAAGGGGGGAATGAAGGAGTTCAATTTTATGGACGACCAATGACCGAGATACCTGAAAATCTCTGATTAACCACGCCAGCAGTGAAACGCACAGCCATGTTGATTATACTAACATTTGGAACGCAACGGCACGCATTACGTAGTGACGTAGTTACGTACTGACATTCAGTGGAACGCACCACCATTTTGTAATTCTAATAATTTGTATTGTATTAATACGATTACCGTTATACAATGTCTAACACGTCAATTAAATGACGACACAATAGCCTGATTATAAGCTACACCTACCTGAAAACCATGCTAGAAAATGCTTGTTCAGCAGTTTTTAGAACGCATGTGTGAAAGATAAGAAATGAAAAGTGCATAAGAGTCCGCTCCTGAAGGGGCGTGGCATGCAGTTGTACTAAGCCTTTGTCTTAGCTGCATCTTGCTGGCAATAAAAGTCTATCTTTACGAATCAGTTGTCTGGGCCTCCTTTCTGACTTTTAGTGACGGTTACAATAAGATCATGCTGCAATTCTTTGAAAACTGCTGCCATTTTAACAACTTTGAATATTTTGATGTCATTGCAAATTTGATCACCTCACTTGTTTTTTTACTTTTCCAAGTCATTTATGATTATGGTAATGAAGGGGTCTGAAGGCTTCAACCTGACAAAGGACAACCTGAAACTCCTGCCAAACAGGACTTCATGTACCAGAATTCCCTGCTTCATGACGTGTTTACTTACAGTCTGCAATACAGCAGTAATTAGGACATTGAGAAACTCCCTGTCAGTACATTGCACATTTTCATTTTTGGCTTCGCTGTTCTTATTCTCTGATAAGCTTCCACTGCTGTAACCTAGATTAGAATAATGGATGTATTATGTGAAGGGCTGTATTGCTGCAGACTCGCAAATTCCTTTCCAGAACTGCAAGTCCCAGCAGCCTCTCCTGCAGAACAGGGTGTCTAGGGAGGGGGTCAGTAGCCCCTTCAGCCGGGATATGCTTGCTCAGCAAGGCGTAGAACGCATGTGTAAAAGATAAGGATTGTGGAATGTATAAGAGCCAGCTCCTGAATGGGAGGGGCATGCAGTTGTACTGAGCCTTTGTCTTAGCTGCATCTTGCTGGCAATAAAAGTCTATCTTTACGGATCAGTTGTCTGGGCCTCCTTTCTGACTTTTAGAGACGGTTACATTTGGCGAGTCAGCCAGGAGGTACCGGGGACGCTATTTTAGCCCCCCAGTTGGTCCGGTAGTTTGGTGGCGGAGCGATCCCCCAGACTTACCTGGTGAGTGGCCACCACTGAGTTCAGCGATCAGGTTTCTGAGGGGACCATTCCGCAGGAAACCTCTCGAGACCACTGGGCTGGTGATTCGGGAAGAAGGCTTTCTTCGCGATCGAGAGAACTTTTCAGGCAAGTATATATATTCAAGTTTTATATATATAGGGGTAGATTTTCAAACGAGCGCGAACAGCCTACTTTTGTTTGCGCTCCAGGCGCAAACAAAAGTACGCTGGATTTTAGTAGATACGCGCATAGTCGCGCGTATCGGCTAAAATCCTGGATCGGCGCGCGCAAGGCTATCGATTCCGTATAGCCGGCGCGCGCCGAGCCGCGCAGCCTACCCCCGTTCCCTCCGAGGCCGCTCCGAAATCGGAGCGGCCTAGAAGGGAACTTTCCTTTGCCCTCCCCTCACCTTCCCCTCCCTTCCCCTACCTAACCCACCCGCCCGGCCCTGTCTAAACCCCGATCCTACCTTTGTCGGGGGATTTACGCCTCCCAGAGGGAGGCGTAAATCCCCGCGCGCGAGCGGGACCCCTGCGCGCCGGGCCGCGACCTGGGGGCGGGTACGGAGGGCGAGGCCACGCCCCCGGACCGCCCCGGGGCGTAGCCACGCCCCCGTACCCGCCCCCAAAACGCTGCCGGCACGCCCCCGAAACGCCGCGCAATCCGGCCCCGCCCCCCGACACGCCTCCCGACACGCCCACTCCGAAAACCCCGGGACTTACGCGAGTCCCGGGGTTGTGCGCGCGCCGGTGAGCCTATGTAAAATAGGCTCACCGGCGCGCAGGGCCCTGCTCGCGTAAATCCGCCCGGTTTTGGGCGGATTTAGGCGAGCAGGGCTCTGAAAATCTACCCCATATAGTATATATATAATCAAGTTTTGATTCCTATAACAGGCTCTTTGGACTCAGCAATCAAATTATGGGAATCTCACCTTCAAACTATTAACCATCTCCTTACTAGCCTCAACCTGGTGTTAAATACTGCTAAGACTGAAATCCTGCTTATCACCCCTGAAAATAGTCTACACTTACAACAATTGCACACTATCTCCCACATCACTCATGCTAGAGATCTTGGAGTTATTATTGACAACCATCTGAGCTTAAAGAAATTTATAAATTATACTATAAAAGAATGCTTCTACAAGTTACAGGTGCTTAAAAAACTCAAGCCTCTCCTATATCACCATGACTTCAGGACTGTACTCCAAGCAATCCTGTTCTCTAAGGTCGATTATTGTAACTCGATCCTACAAGGTCTACCAGCTGTTACATTAAAACCTCTGCAACTACTCCAAAACGCAGCTGCAAGGATTTTGACCAACACTAAGCGCAGAGATCACATCACGCCCATTTTAAAAGACCTACATTGGCTTCCAGTTAATTTTAGAATTGTTCACAAATTCCTCACCATTATTCATAAAAACATCCACCACCAGACTCCACTAGACCTACTACACCCTCTCAAATTACACACTTCAGCTAGACCTTTGAGAGATGCCTATAAGGGATCCCTTCATGTTCCCCCAATCAAATTGGTACAAAGATTATCTATCAGGGACCGGGCCTTTTCAACAGCAGGCCCCACTATTTGGAATACACTACCCCCAGACCTCCGACAGGAAACCTGCCTCATAAATTTTAAAAAGAAACTGAAGACTTGGCTTTTCGGTAGAGCCTTTCCTGTCTCCTAGACTATATCCTACTAAGATATTTTTCAATCAGCTGTACTTCAATAACTAGCAAAATGTCATATAATCATGTTATAATGCTAGAGTTATTCTCCTGAGGTTGGCTTCAAGCCCCTTCTCTCTGTTATATCTCACTACTTTGATTATCTGTCTCTTCATTTCCAATTCCTAGTTACTCACCCTTGTTATAATGTAACTTTTTACCTTCTGCTCACAATCTGTCTCCTCTTTTGAGGTTTGACTAGTTACTGTTAATGTACTATCGTTCTATGTAAACCGAGTTGATTTGATCTGTATCAAGAAAATCGGTATATAAAATCCCTAAATAAATAAATAAATATATATATTCTCAAAGGGATGAGAATTAGTGGGAACTAGAATTAGAGACAAGGAAAGCTAAATTACAAGCCGATCCTTTAAGAAGGATCGAGGGGGCCCTGATCAAGCCCCGCGCAGTGGCTAGTAGGGATCCCGCTCCGAAGACCACGCGATTGGGAAATGTTTGGGAATAGGTTTCTTGTTGTGTGGAGGAGAGTGTCTGTCTGTCTGTAAGGTACTTGAAAAAAAAAATTTCTGCTGTGGTAGATCGGTTAGAGAAATTTCTTTTTGTGATCAAATGCATTATTACTTTTGATCTACTCTGGTGATGCAGACTATTTTTACTTAAGGAAAACTTATTAAAAGTGATTGTGAATTATTTATCTGTATATGTGTACTGAACAGCGGCAGTTAGCCTGCGAGCATGTAGCTTGCAATCTGGGTTTTTTTTTTGTGTGTGTCAGGTTTCTGCTGTAGTAAATGCATTACAATGTTCAATCACTAGTGGGGGTTGATCAAAGGTTCAGTACTCACATCAGCACATTTACTCCCTAGGTTGTTTCACAGAAGTAAAAGTTTTTTTGTAGCTCAGAGTTTCTGCTGATGATGCAGGCTATTTTTAAGACATTTTATAGCAGCAAATTCATTGTTACAGTACAAAAATGTAATTATGGAATGGTGGTGCGTTTCACTGCGTGTCAATATGTCAGTACGTAGTGCGTAGTGCATTTCATTGCGTGTCAGATGTTAGTGCATTCAATATGGCTGTGCGTTTCAATGCTGGCGTTGTTAATCAGAAGTTTTCAGTTTTCTCATATCTTCTATCCCAGTGTCCTCCCTATGCTTATCCTTCACTCGATACATCCACAGGTTAGTCAATTATTTATTGTTTTTTTTCCATCTATTGCAGGGCACCTGTACAATAAGAATATTCTCTAATACCATGTTAATTATTGTTCTTACTTGTTTCCTATATATTATCTGCTATTTAAAAGTTACATTGGAACGCATGATAAAGTATGAACCCCCTTTTTGCTGACGCAGTTTATTTTGAAGCTGTCTCTGGGAAAATTAGAGGAGAAATGATTAAGAATGGGACCTTTTGTTAAAGCTTTGTTAAATATGCAGGGCTACTCCCTGTTTTAAGGAACTGGCAAGATAAGACAGCCAAGCATGTGCAGCTCTGACTGTGGGAATTATAGGATGCCGTTGTAAAAAAAAAACACAGAGAAAACAAAGACTTAATATTAAAATTTTTTTGATTCAGTGGCAGGCGCAAGAGAAGGATTATTGGAAGTTGTGGGCAAGAGGAGGGGCCACTATGCAAGATTAGGAACAAGAGCAAATATGATTCGGCCCAAATGATAAAGTAGTGGCCCCCACACATACACATATACATACATATATATATTGCAATTATGTTCTTTTACCACTGGTGGGGGCTCGGCTCTGGCTATTATCATATGTTCTTAGTGTTTGCAATGTAATTGGTACAAGGCTTCCAAGGGTTTGATCATCACTCCTGCACACCTAAAGCGCCCCCCTGGATCCTTGCCTACAGATCCAGGTTGACTTTATTGAATTAACCCAATGCCAAACTTACAAGTATGTAGGAAGCAATGTTTTGCAGCTTCTCAGCCTCGTCAGAACTGATTTGCCTCCAGGCGCAGGTCACCTATTCAATTTCCAGATGGACTGTGATTTTTCATCGTATTTTGAGATGTATGGGAACAGGGATCAGGAAGAGAAGAAAAGGGCCCGACCCTGCAACCAGGAACTTAATAATAGAGACCCGACATCCGAAAGAAGCTGCAGAAGGCCGAAGGCTTTGAGGGCATGAGCCTCAGCCAGTTAAAAGCTATAGCAGACCAGGTATGTGGAAATAGAGAAGTGGAAGAGAAAAGAGAGAAGCAAGTAGACATATGAAGGAGAAAGTGACTGTTAGCCGCCGCTCTCGAGGACACTCGGACGGGAAGGAGCCAAGGCAATGGCGGACCGCAAAGAGGAGGGGGAACAAGACCCCCCTTGGGAAAGAATCAGTGTGCGTACTGCAAAAATGAAGGCCATTGGAAGAGAGACTGTGAAGAATGGCAAAAGAAATACGGGAGCCCTGCAGTGAATACTAACAACAAAAATGGACCTGCACCGACATAAAGGGGCCGAGGAGGAAGGAGATCGGACAACCCCCACTGGCAAATGGCGGGGGAGGCGACAAGGAGCATACAGCCTGAAGAGACTGGGAGAGAAGAATCCCCACTGACCCTCTGGTGGAGATCCACGAGGGAACACAACAAAATCAGGGGCCTGTTGGACTCAGAGGCCAACGATCTGTCATGACTGCACCAATTGGCCCCCCGACGAAAGAGACTGTTTCTATAGTGGGTGCCTCAGGTCAGGTACTCACTGCCCCTCTGCAAAAAGAATGAACTATACAAGTAGGCGAGACCATGGTATCCCTTATCGGACGGGACCTGCTGTGTAAACTACAGGCCACACTGAGATTTCAACCAACAGGGGAAGTTAAAGCCTCCTTCGGGGACCATCCAGTAATACTCATCTGCCCCCTCAGGGAGGAATGGAGATTACTTCCTCAACCAGTCAATACCCAGAAGACATCCCCATCACTCTGGAGCACAGCGATCAGTCATGACTACTGCCATAACCACGCCAACGTCAAAAAGTATTTCCATTGTAGGAGCCTCTGGAAAACCACTAGCAGCTCCTATCCCTCAGAATCGACAGGTTCGAGTTGGAGGACAATTAGTATCTCACCAATTTCTCTACGTTCCAGGATGTCCAGTGCCATTAATTGGTAGAGACCTTCTTTGCAAATTAAGAGCAAATTTACAGTTGGAATCAAATGGTGAAATTAAAGCTTCCTTTGCTGATAATCCAGTTTCTCTAATTTGCCCTCTTCAAGAAGAATGGAGACTACAACTTCCTGTTACTGAAAAAGCCATTGAACATCGATATGAAGAAGATACACCTCTCAATGAAAAACAAAGGCAACTGATGGACAGTGTACCTCAAGTATGGTCTGAAAACAACCCAGGAGGACTAGCTAACGAAGCTACTCCTATATGGATTGAAATGAAAGAAAATGCACAGGTCATCAATCAAACTCAATACCCCATTCCATACATGGCCAGACAAGGAATACAAATACACCTGCAAAGATTATTCGACTTGGGCATTCTGCGACGAATTCGATCTGCTTGGAACACTCCCTTATTACCAGTCAAGAAACCAGGAACTAATGATTATCGACCAGTACAAGACTTAAGGAAAGTAAATAATCAAGTGGCGGATCTGGTAGCCCTCGTGCCTAATCCGTATTCGATCCTGACTCAAGTCTCCCCAAATTCCAAATGGTACAGTGTCATTGATCTCAAAGATGCTTTCTTCTCCATTCCTGTAGCGGAGGAATGTCAGAAAATATTTGCCTTCACGTGGGAAAATGCCCATACCGGAATAAAGCAACAGTATACATGGACTAGTTTACCTCAAGGATTCAAGCATTCACCTACTCTGTTTGGTGAACAACTGGCAAAAGACTTAAAGATGTATCAAGTTATGTATGGGCCAGTCATACAATATGTGGATGACCTTTTGTTGTTTAGAGACACTTATCATGAATGTGCTGAAGCAACCCTCCGTTTATTAGAGACTTTGTACTTGAAAGGGTACCGTGCAAGCAAAAAGAAATCTCAAATCTGTGAACTGGAAGTAGAATATTTGAGCTTTCGAATACGTGAAGGCACTCGTTGCCTTGGAATCTCTCGTACAAGTTCTATAAGAGATCAACCTGTACCTACCTGCAAGAAAGAACTTCGTGCATTTCTGGGAGCCGCAGGATACTGTCGAATTTGGATTGCAAACTATGCACTCTTAGCCCAACCATTGTATGATAAACTGCGAGGAAAAGAATCAGAATCTCATCCCTTCCAGTGGGAAGGACATGAACTAGCAAATCTACAGCAGTTAAAGAAGGCCTTGATTTCACCCCCTGCCCTAGGATTACCTGATGTAATGAAACCATTTCATCTGTTCATAGATGAGAAAAAAGGCATGGCCATTGGGGTATTGACTCAAAGTTTTGGATCATGGGAACGACCTGTTGCATATCTGTCTAAAGGAATGGACAATGTTGCAAAATGATGGCCTGGTTGCCTTCGAAGCATTGCTGCTGCATGCTTACTGATACCCGAAGCTGTTAAGCTAACGTTTGGACAAACTCTGCAAGTAACAACCCCACATACCATACAAGGACTACTTGAAACTCATGGACCAAAATGGATGACATTCGCGTCTTGTCAAGTATCAAGCTTTGTTATGCGAAACACCTGAAATTCAGATACAAGACAGTAAAAACCTGAACACAGCTCTAATGCCAGCCCCTGGACCAATCATTCACAACTGCGAAGAAGTCATGGCTACAGTACATTCTAGTCGACCTGATCTGAGAGATCAACCTTGGCAAGGCGCATGGACTTTATCCACTGATGGAAGTAGCCAAGTTATAAATGGACTACGAGTTGCTGGGTATGCTGTAGTCTCAGAGGATGAAATAATTGAATTTGGATCCTTGCCATCGGGAACATCTGCGCAAAAAGCTGAATTAATTGCCCTCACTCGAGCTCTACAATTGGCAGAAGGACAAATTGTGAACATCTATACAGACTCTAAATATGCTTTCCTGACCATTCAAGTACATGGAGCATTGTATAAAGAACGAGGATTTCTAACTGCTGAAGGAAAACAATTGACAAATGCACCAGAAATACATGAATTACTGAACGCAGTCTGGTTACCTCATAAAGTCGCTGTAATGCATTGCAAAGCACACACTGGTAAATCCGATCCTATCTCTAGAGGAAATCAAAAAGCAGACCGCGCTGCAAAGGCAGCAGCTCAAGAACTATATCAGGTTGAAACAATATGCCCGCTCTTGCAATTTCCAAGTGAAACACCCACCTACACAGCAGAAGAAAACGAATGGGCACAATTTGAAAACTTTCAGCAACAAAACGGTTGGTGGGTTATACCAGATGGGAGAATTTGGATACCCGAAACCATTGCTTGGACAGTAGTTAAAGAAGCACATAATCACACACATCTTGGACGTGATTCATTGGCAAAGTTACTGGCAAAGACGTATTACATTAATCGAATCACACAATTGACGAAGCATGCAATTAATCAGTGTGTTACGTGTGCAAAGAATAATCCTCGCAACGGACCGGGTCCTGCTCCCGGGCATGTCCTTCGAGGGACCATACCATTCCAAGTCTGTCAAATTGATTTTACTCACATGACTCCTGCAAAAGGCTACAAAGCAATGTTAGTAGCGGTCTGCACCTATACTGGATGGATTGAAGCTATACCCACACGGACAGAAACAGCCAGAGATCGAATCATCAGGCTTCAGGCAGTCCTGGAGCTCATCACCAATGACTGCTTTCGCTCTTAAACTCTGGACAAAACAAAATACCAAGATTATGACTGCAGTGTACCAGAATAGATTGGTTTTAGATTACCCTCTGGCCCAGGAAGGAGGGTTTGTGGAACATTTAACCTCTCCAATTGTTGTTTACAGGTAGATGACCAAAGCAAGGTTATCCAAGACATCATTGATCGCTTGGTCAAGATGGTACACGTCCCTGTCCAGCAGTGGAATAGTGCTTGGGATGGGCCAACGGATTCCGTTGTTGGCTTTCCATGATCGGTGGATTTAAGAGCTTGTTTGTTATCCTAGCAGTTTAATTCTGTTTTATCTTTTAGGACCCTGCATTTATTCCTTTCTTGCTCAACCGCCTTCGTCGGATGATGGAGGACATTGCTGAACGAAAAACAAACAAACAAACAAACAAAACCACGCAGTTCCTGTCACTGTACATGTATTCCTCTGAGCCTATAGAACCCGTTTAACCATCCTCATGTTTTATCCTGGGCCATCTTCCCATACATGACAAGTTCGGGCTACAAAGGGGGGTGGAGCCAATAGGGCCCATCCGTCTCAAACCCGTGAAGAAACCATCGGACTGTTTGAGAAATTAGGGCCCCCTGAGAACTCAAATTGCTAATTTTTCTTGTTTCTGTTTCTTTCAGCTCCACAGCTGCGTTCTGATGGTGTGATACTTTTCATAGAGAATGATAAGTATCAAAGGGGGGAATGAAGGGGTCTGAAGGCTTCAACCTGACAAAGGACAACCTGAAACTCCTGCCAAACAGAACTTCATGTACCAGAATTCCCTGCTTCATGACGTGTTTACTTACAGTCTGCAATACAGCAGTAATTAAGACATTGAGAAACTCCCTGTCAGCACATTGCACATTTTCATTTTTGGCTTCGCTGTTCTTATTCTCTGATAAGCTTCCACTGCTGTAGCCTAGATTAGAACAATGGATGTATTATGT
Source organism: Rhinatrema bivittatum (assembly GCF_901001135.1). NCBI lineage: Eukaryota > Metazoa > Chordata > Amphibia > Gymnophiona > Rhinatrematidae > Rhinatrema > Rhinatrema bivittatum. The sequence continues at coordinate 711,894,279 of NC_042616.1, forward strand.
GAAGGGCTGTATTGCTGCAGACTCGCAAATTCCTTTCCAGAACTGCAAGTCCCAGCAGCCTCTCCTGCAGAACATGGGAGAAGTTTCACGAAAGTTCCAGGGTGTCTAGGGAGGGGGTCAGTAGCCCCTTCAGCCGGGATATGCTTGCTCAGCAAGGCGTAGAACGCATGTGTAAAAGATAAGGATTGTGGAATGTATAAGAGCCAGCTCCTGAAGGGGAGGGGCATGCAGTTGTACTGAGCCTTTGTCTTAGCTGCATCTTGCTGGCAATAAAAGTCTATCTTTACGGATCAGTTGTCTGGGCCTCCTTTCAGTAACAGTACCGATGCCTTTGGTATGTCTGTGCTACTCCACTAATGATCATTCTCTATTGGGAAAACTGACCATTTAGTCCTACCCTCTGTTTCCTACCTTTTAACCAATTACCAGTCCACAATAAGACACTACCTCCTACCCCTTGATTTAATTTCCCAAGGAGTCACTTTCATGGGAGACTTTGTTAAATGCCATCTGAAAATCCAAACATATTAGCAACTAGCTCACCTTTATCTACATGTTTATTTACAACTTCAAAAGACTTCCATTTGATAAAACCATATTTCCTAGCGTGTAGCAGATGGACTCAGGACCAATGGGTATAGTGTACTCCTGCTAGCAGTTGGAGACTGATCAGATTTGAATCTGATGTCAGCCCCTAGTACATATACCCCTGCAGGAAGTGCAGCTCTTCAGTATTTTCCGTCTCCATAGCAGTTAGGTACTATCTGCATGCTCTCAAGCGTTAGATCAAATTTAAAGAAGAAAACCCAAAACTGAAAGAAGAAAACCTACCTGAAGATGAGCCCCGCGCTCCTGCGGTGATACCCTCGGGTCCCGCCCCCAGTTGAGATTCCCGAGGTGATTTCTGTGGTCCCTCGGAAGTGAGCCTCGGTCCGGCGGCTGAATCGCAACGCGGACCTAGCCCCCGATCCTTCGGGTGCGGCTGAGAGGCAGCGGGTGCACCCTCGAGCATGGCGGTGAAGGTATTTGTCATCTCCCCCCCCCCGCAGCTGGAGACAGCCCGGGACGAAACCGGGAAGCGCCGAAGACAAGGTAAGGTAGAAATCTTCTACTCGAATCTGGTCTCCGAGGGTCGAGGACGAGCACAGGTCACAGACCGGGACCAGTGCTGCCGGGTTGATCTGCCCTAGCAGGGCCAGGCCCCAACTATTCCAAGAGTCTGCCCACGTGGAGACTCTCTGTGGGGGTCGCCATATTGCCCGTGTGCTCGCCGTCGCCATCTTGGCCTACTCGCCGCCCCTTTCGCCTCTGAGCGCACATCTCCGAGCCAGGCCCACAAAGCTCTTGTGTGCATAGACTTACGCGCGCATAATTCCTTGCGCGCATAACTTGCACGCACATAGCCGAGCGCATATCTACGGCACAGCCGCGCGCACAACTTATACGCTCAAACTAAGCGCACCGGAGCACACAAGATTTATGCGCCGACAACCATGGCACCCCCAGGAACAGAAATTAAAGCGCAAGGCCTCTGCCCAGCATGCCACAACAGAGCCGCACAAAGCGAGGAGGTCGATGCCCTGTGCACGCAGTGCGAGGAGGCCCTGGGAGATCCAGCTCAGGGCCGGGCCAGTCCAGGGCCCCACCCCCACCCGGGGACCCCCAAGGAACCAGCGCCCCTCGGCTTTGATCCAGCGTCCATATCATGGGTGGAGTTTTTCAAAGGGATTCACGCCTTTGTTCAAATGCAAACTGAACCTCTGGCTGTCCAGTACATGCTCCACCGGAGGACCCACAGGCTCCAGGCCCCTCAAGACCTAGGTACAGGCTCCCATTACCCAGAAGCCCCACCTACGGGGACTCGGACACCTCTGAGGAAGAAGCCGAACCCCTAGAAGGGGAGCTCCCCCCGGGGACAGAGCCTCACCAAACCATGAGACGTTTCTTCACAAAGGACGAGCTCCCGGACCTGGTCAATCAATGTCTGACGGAGCTCGCTATCCCGGGCCCAGGTACTTCGGGGGAACCGAAACCGAACCCCCTGCTGGAGGATCTTCAACAGACTTCTCGCCATTTCCCTCTGTCACAAGCAGCACAACAGCTGATTGACCTGGAATGGAATGCTCCGGAGTCCGCATTCAAAGGGGGACGAGCCTTGGCGGCCATGTACCCCCTGGACCCAGCAACCAAAGATCTTCTTGCATGCCCAAGAGCGGATGCTATGGTCTGCACGGTCTCTGGGCGCACCACTATCCCAGTGGAGGGAGGAGCTGCGCTCAAAGATGCACATGACCGACGTCTGGAGTCCATTCTCAAACAATCATTTGACGTCGCCACTATGTCTCTGCAAATTGCGGCCTGCTGTACCGTGGTGAGACGTGCCTGCCTATCACAAACCAGGAACAACACCCCGGGAGAAGACATGGAACCAGCGGTATCATTCCTAGCGGTCGCTGCCTCCGACCTAGTGCGCACAGCGGCCAGAGGAGTGTCCTCTGCGGTGGCTGCCAGGAGACAACTCTGGCTCCGAAGCTGGTCGGCCAACGCATCTTCCAAAACACACCTCACAAGGATGCCCTTCAAAGGATCCCTCCTGTTCGGCAGCGAACTAGAGAAACTGGCTGACAAATAGAGCGAGTCCCCATTGCTGCGACTGCCGGAAGATAAGACAAAGAGAAATCAGCGTCCCTTCCCCAGGTCCTCCAGGGACAGAAGTTCGCAGCGCTTCAATCCTTACAGGAACAACTATCAAGCGCCCCACCCTAAGGGCAGGAACCAGTCCTTTCGGACCAAGCACAACAAGTGTGTCCTATCCATTCGAGAGGGATATTACCTGGATTTCCACCACCTCCCTCCGGACAAGTTTGTGGAATCCCCCTGCCATGACCCTTCCAAGAGGATGGCAGTGGAAGCTACACTGACCAGATTGCTAGCCTTAGAGGTTCGACACCAAACAAGACAAGGTCATCCTGACACCGACAAGGAGATCAAAACTGATGCCCCAGTTGCGGACCCTGTTGAGCGAACTTCACCCCACAGCATGGGATTACCTACAAGTCCTCGGCCTCATGGCATCCACACTGGAAGTAGTGCCATGGGCACGAGCTCACATGAGACCCCTACAATGCTCACTACTATCACGATGGAATCCACTGTCCCAGAACTACACTGTATGTCTTCAGCTCCCGGACAGAGTTCGGGCCCAACTACAAAGGTGGCTACAAGAAGGCCATCTGAGTCAGAGAACAAGACTATCCTCACCAACCTGGATCCTGCTCACCACAGATGCCAGCCTATGAGGATGGGGAGCACCACTGGCAGGAGTTAATCGCCATAAGAACCTGGCAAGTACCCAAAAACTAAGTCTATTCCATGTTACCGTTGCTGGTAATAGCCGTGGCTATTTTCTAAGTCAACTTAATTAATAGCAGGTAATGGACTTCTCCTCCAAGAACATATCCAATCCTTTTTTAAACACAGCTATACTAACTGCACTAACCACATCCTCTGGCAACAAATTCCAGAGTTTAATTGTGCGTTGAGTAAAAAAGAACTTTCTCCAATTAGTTTTAAATTTGTCACATGCTAACTTCATGGAGTGCCCCCTAGTCTTTCTATTATCCGAAAGAGTAAATAACCAATTCACATCTACCCTTTCTAGACCTCTCATGATTTTAAACACCTCTATCATATCCCCTCTCAGCCGCCTCTTCTCCAAGCTGAAAAGTCCTAATCTCTTTAGTCTTTCCTCATAGGGGAGCTGTTCCATTCCCTTATCATTTTGGTAGCCCTTCTCTGTATCTTCTCCATCGCAATTATATCTTTTTTGAGATGCCGCGACCAGAATTATACACAGTATTCAAGGTGCAGTCTCACCATGGAGCAATATAGAGGCATTATGACATTTTCCGTTTTATTCACCATTCCCTTTCTAATAATTCCCAACATTCTGTTTGTTTTTTTGACTGCCGCAGCACATTGAACCGACAATTTCAATGTGTTATCCACTATGACGCCTAGATCTCTTTTTTGGGTTGTAGCACCTAATATGGAACCTAACATTGTGTAACTATAGCATGGGTTATTTTTCCCTATGTGCATCACCTTGCACTTATCCACATTAAATTTCATCTGCCATTTTGATGCCCAATTTTCCAGTCTCACAAGGTCTTCCTGCAATTTATCACAATCTGCTTGTGATTTAACTACTCTGAACAATTTTGTATCATCTGCAAATGTGATTATCTCACTCGTCGCATTTCTTTCCAGATCATTTATAAATATATTGAAAAGTAAGGGTCCCAATACAGATCCCTGAGGCACTCCACTGCCCACTCCCTTCCACTGAGAAAATTGTCCATTTAATCCTACTCTGTTTCCTGTCTTTTAGCCAGTTTGCAATCCACGAAAGGACATCGCCACCTATCTCATGACTTTTTACTTTTCCTAGAAGCCTCTCATGAGGAACTTTGTCAAATGCCTTCTGAAAATCCAAGTATACTACATCCACCGGTTCACCTTTATCCACATGTTTATTAACTCCTTCAAAAAAGTGAAGCAGATTTGTGAGGCAAGACTTGCCATTAAGCCATATCTTTCTATATGTTCTGTGATTTTGATGTTTAGAACACTTTCCACTATTTTTCCTGGCACTGAAGTCAGGCTAACTGGTCTGTAGTTTCCCGGATCGCCCCTGGAGCCCTTTTTAAATATTGGGGTTACATTTGCTATCCTCCAGTCTCCCTTCACATGATTCTTCAATTCATTCAACTGGAAATTAGATGTGTACCCTGGATCTCAAGGATGCCTATGCTCATATCCTGATTCATCATTTGCATTGGAGATTCCTTAGATTTGTACTGGAGGGGACTCATTACTAGTAAAAAGTTGTTCTTTTTGGCCAATCTGCAGCCCCAGTGGTGTTCACCAAGTGACTGGCTGTGGTCGCAGGGTACCTATGCAACATCCCCTACCAGGATGATTGATTGACAAGTTTCTCCCAATCGGGAGAGAATATGAAAAAAAATACACGGGGTCTTTCGGTATCAGTAGAATCAGATGCATCAACTTTTGTCAAACTACGTCAGGATATCAGCCGGAATAAAGACTTTTTGATTCTGGATGTAGTGTGCCCCCTGCAGGAGTCACCTCATGAAGTGATTTTGTCCACTGACGCCTCCACCAGAACTCATATAGATACAGCTCAAACCCAAGGGACAGGGTCCCTAGTAAATAGTCATTTTCAGATCAATCTCTTGGACCTCCATGCCATCTGGTATGTGTTAACAGCTTTCTCTCACCTTCTAGCAGGAAAAAATCTTGATTCAAATAGGTTGCCATGTTCTTCATGGCAGAGGATGTGGTTAGTTGCAGTTAGTGTAGCTGGGTTCAAAAAAGATTTGGATAAGCTCTTGGAGGAGAAGTCCATTAACAGCTATTAATCAAGTTGACTTAGGGAATAGCCACTGCTATTAATTGCATCAGTAGCATGGGATCTTCTTGGTCTTTGGGTAATTGCCAGGTTCTTGTGGCCTGGTTTGGTCTCTGTTGGAAACAGGATGCTGGGCTTGATGGATCCAGCATGGCAATTTCTTATGTTTTTATGTAAGCAAGGAGGAATAGGCTCCTTTGTCCTTTGTGAAAAAGCTTTCAGGCTCTGGACTTGGGCTATCCACAACAGAGTTCATTTTCAAGCAAAATACCTTCCAGTATCCCTAAACACTCTGGTGGACCACCTCTTTCGAGTCCTACATCCTCATGGGTGCTCACTGCATCAGCAGGTGGTGAACAGTTTATTTGACCTTTGGAGTCAGCCAACAATTGACTTTAGACTTTTCTGTTTCTCTTTGTAGCAAAGTTTTGCTCTGTGCTTCCAAACAGGTTTAGCTTGGTTCCCAATGCTTTTCTGTGCTACAGATCTTCCATATACCTATCATCCAATGCCGTTAATCACAAGGACAGTCTAGAAGGTGCTTCAGGATTGTGCAAGAAGGATTCTCATTGCTCCAGGATGGCCAGAGCAAGTATGGTGACCCTATCTGCTGCGGTTGTCCAAATAACCTCTGATTTCACTGGGTACATTCTTATCCATGCCATCTGAATCTGCCTTCTCTAGCCCTCATGGCATGGAGGTTGAACTCACAATAGTTTCCTACCTGCTCCTTCCTTTGGGCTTCAAATGGATGAGATTTTCAGCCTAGTGCCAATCTGTCTGTATAGACCCATTCACTTCTAGGCCAAGGGACCTCCTCCACTATTTATTTTTCATTTTTGTCCAGACTAAGCATGTCCTCAGTAAAAGTACACCTTAGTGTCATTCCAGCATACCATTATTGGGAGGAAGATACTCCAATTTCTATTTATCCTTTGGTAGCCAAATTTATGAACAGAGAGTGGCACTCTAAGTCACTGGTGTTGTTAGGGCAAAAGAAATTGTGGCTGCTTTTGAACCACGTTGGTTTAATCTGGAGCTGGTGGACTGTGAATGGAATCATAGAATGGCTGTGGGAAAACCAACCTCAAAGTCCAGAAAGCTTGGTGTATGGCCCTGCCCCTAGGGAACTCGATTGGTCTTGGGTAATTCAAAAGGAATGCTGGAATCCCTGGAGGGTGTTCCTGGCATTTAGATGGCTAGGAGGTCAAGATAAGGTTTGGAATTCCAAAAGAAGACCCATGTGCTCTTCCCACTATGCATGCTAATAGTATATGATGTTATGTAAAGTCTTGTATTAATGTCTGTAAGTAGAAATTGTGTTTCAAGCATTGTCTGTGTTTCCTTTATGAAGAACTACTATGAACTTACCTGGACTGGATATATGAACTGGAATTAAGCTTTCTACCCTAACCACGAGTGTTACCTTTCATTTATACCTGCAGTGTTGCAAACTGTTGCGGACTGGACAGTGGACCTTTGGGCTGACCTGGTGGAGGAAGATGGTTGGAAGAGAAAGGTCCACAGAGATGGGACAGGCCGGGAGGCGGTACCAAGATAAACGCAGGAACAGAATCTTCACCCTGGAGATCCGAGATCCCCCCGGGAGGAACCCTTGAGGATCCGGACCGCTGGAACTTAGGGGGCAGCAGCGAGACCAGAGCGAGGACGGAGCAGAAGTCGAGACAGGTGACAGACACGGAGTATCAGAGGTGAACCGGGATCAGGAACCAAGGAGACAAACCGAGAAGAATCTGGAAGATGAGCAGGATCAGGAACACAGCAGGACCAAGATCAGGAACACAGCAGGACCAAGATCAGGAACACAGCAGGACCAGGACCAGGATCAGAAAAACCTCAGGATCAGGATCAAAAACACAGCAACTGGTGCCTCCAAGGAGAGAACCTCGTTGCTAGGCAACTTCCTTAGCCAGACGCCAGGCTTAAATACCTTGCCGGCGTCTGACATCACCAAGGAGGTGGGCCGGAACTTCCTGCAGTTGAGTCTTTAAAACAGTCTCCCTCGCGTGAGAGAGGAAGGTAAGGACCCGGTCGCGAGCCTAGCGACTGGGACCGCAACAGTACCCCTCCTCTTACGCCCCCTCTTCAAGGGACCCGGTTTACCAGGATGGTCTTGATGGAACTGTTGCAGGAGAGATTTGTCCAGGATGTTGCGAGCAGGTTCCCAGGTGTTCTCCTCCTCACTGCAGTCCTCCCAAGCCAACAGGTACTCCCAGCGGCGGTGGAGGAATCGGACATCAAGGACCTCCCGAACCTGGTATGTGGGATCAGCAGCAGCAGGGGTATCCGCTGGGTCTGGAAGTCTTCGATGAAACCTAGAAAGAACAACTGGTTTGAGAAGAGAGACATGAAATACATTGTGAATACGTAAGGAAGTGGGCAACCGCAAGTGATAGGAAACCATTCCAACTCTCTCAGCAATTCGGAATGGACCACAGAACTTAGGAGCCAATTTCTTCGAAGGCAATCTAAGGTGAATGTTCTTTGTGCTTAACCAAGCTTTGTCTCCTGGAAGAAACACTGGTGCAGGTCGACGATGTTGATCGGTATGCCTCTTGGCAGAGCTTGCTGATGCAATCAATCTGGTTTGGATGGAATTCCAGAGATTATGCAATTGCTGAGCAGACACCTGGGCTGCCGGTGACGGAACAGTCAGAGGCAGGGGTAGCAATGGTTTAAGTTGCTTACCATACCCAACTTGAAAGGGTGACTGCCCCGTGGCTGAGTGAATCTGAGTATTGTAAGAGAATTCGGCCCATGGTAGTAACTCTAGCCAGTTGTCTTGTCTTTCATTGGCAAAGGCGCGAAGAAATGTTTTTAAGGAACGGTTCATGCGCTCAATCTGGCCGTTACTCTGGGGATGAAAGGCAGTAGAGAAACTGAGTTGAACTCCAAACTTCTTCCACAGGGCTTTCCAATAACGGGTCGTAAATTGGGGGCCCCAGTCAGAAACAATGTCCTGTGGAAGTCCATGAATCTGGAAGATGTGCTGAGTGAAAAGCAGAGCTAACTCTGGTGCAGATGGCAATTTGGCCAACGGAACAAAATGGGCCATCTTGGAAAAGCGATCCACCGTTACCCAAACAACTGACTTCCCGTTTGAAGGTAGATCCACGACAAAGTCTGTGGCAATATGAGTCCATGGTTCCGTGGGAACAGGCAGTGGTTGCAATAACCCCTAAGGTTGTCCAATACGAGGCTTTTGTCTCGCGTAAGTGGGGCAGGAACTTACGTAACTGCGAACATCGGTTCTCATGTTTGGCCACCAATAATAATGGTTTAGCAAGTCTAACATTCTTTCTCGGCCAGCATGACCACCAGAAAGGGAGTCATGGGCCCACCTTAATACCTCCTTTCGGAGATGCTTTGGGACTACCGTCCTTCCTAGTGGGCTCACTGTCACTGCCGCTTTGTTGATTCTTGCTGGATCCAAGAAGTACTGGGGAAGCTCTCCCTCTTCTTCTAGTTCCATAGTTCGTGACAAGGTGTCCGCACGAGTATTCTTGGCCGCTGGACGATACCGAAGTGTAAAGTCAAAGCGATTGAAGAAGAGGGACCACTGGGCTTGTCTAGGGTTTAACCGCTGGGCTTGGCACAAGAATTCTAAATTCTTATGATCAGTGTATACCGTAATCGGGTGCACTGCCCCCTCCAGCCATTGCCTCCATTCTTTAAATGCTAACTTGATTGCTAGGAGTTCCTTGTCTCCTATACTGTAGTTACACTTGGCTGCTGAAAATTTTTTGGAAAAGTAAGAACATGGAAGTAGTTTACCCGAGCAAGAGTGTTGACTTAAGATTGCCCCTATTGCAATGCTGGAGGCGTCCACCTCTACAACGAAAGGACGATGCGGATCTGGATGGTATAAACAAGTGTCCAACAAGAATGCTTGTTTCAGATCCTCAAACGCTTGACAGGCTGCTTTGGGCCAATCTTTAGCATCCGTCCCCTTTTTAGTTAGCACGGTAAGAGGTGCGACTCTGAGGGAATAATTAGAAATAAACTGTCTGTAGAAGTTTGCAAATCCAAGAAAACGTTGTAACGCCTTCACCCTCACAGGGCGAGGCCAGTCCTTTATAGCGGACACCTTCTCTGGGTCCAAGTGGAACCCGGTAGATGAAACGATATATCCCAGGAAGGGGAGTGACTCACATTCAAACATACACTTTTCTAGCTTCGCATACAATTGATTGTCTTTGAGAACTTGCAGTACTTGTTTAACACGTTGACGATGGGACTTCAGATCTGGTGAATAAATCAAAACATCATCAAGATATACTATTACATAGGAGTGTAGCATTTCACACAACACCTCATTCATGAGGTTTTGGAAGACTGCCGGAGCGTTACATAGGCCAAAGGGCATCACTAAATATTCGTAATGCCCGTCTCTCGTGTTGAAGGCAGTCTTCCATTCATCCCTGGGGCGGATTCGAACTAGGTTGTAGGCCCCTCGTAGATCAAGTTTGGTAAAAACCTTGGCCCCTTGCAATCTGTCCAGAAGTTCTGGGATTAATGGCAGCGGGTACCGATCATGCTTGGTTATGGCGTTAAGACCCCTGTAATCAATGCAAGGTCTGAGCGAGCCGTCTTTCTTTCCCACGAAGAAAAATCCTGCCCCAGCTGGAGGTCAGGAGTGTCTGATAAAACCTTTAGTGAGATTCTCAGAGATGTATTCAGACATAGCGCGTGTCTCTGGCAAGGATAGAGGGTATACCCTCCCATGCGGTGGAATGGTTTCCGGTAAAAGGTCTATTGTGCAATCAAAGGGGCGATGCTGAGGCAAAATATCTGCTTTCTTCTTGGAGAAGACTTCTGCAAATTCAGAGTAAGGTGCAGGTGGCAATACGGAAGTAGTCAACAAGGACACAGACGGTGGACCCAGAACCTGGAGACAGTGATCAAAACAAAAGGGACTCCAACGGACGATTTGCAACGAGTCCCAATGGATCATGGGCGAATGGCATTGTAGCCATGGTAATCCCAATACTACCGGGTGAACCGCTTTCTCCAGGATCAAAAAGGAAATTTCCTCAGAATGTAGCACTCCGGGCCGGAGAGTAAGCGGAGTCGTGGAGTTAGAAATACTACCAGGCAACACTGCCCTTGGATAGACGTAATCCTAACAGGAGGAGTCCGAGGACAAGTAAGTAATTGAAGTTGCTGTACCAAATCAGAATAAAATTCCCACCCGCTCTGGAGTCAATAAAGGCGAGTGTGTTGAAAGACCCTCCAGGATATTCTAGTGTCACTGGTACAGTACATTGAGGAGCAGCATTAGCACAGCCTAGGAGTAGCTCCTCCGTTTTGCCTAGGCCTTGGCGTTTCCCGGACGCTGTTTGCATTGGGCTAGGAGGTGACCCTTGCTGCCACAGTATAAACATAGACCCAAGGCCCGACGCCTTCGCCTCTCCTCCGCAGTTAAAGGCGTGCGACCCAACTGCATAAGTTCCTCTGTAGAAGAGTCGGCGTGTGTCGCCCCAGGACTTGACGAGGTTGTCAAGGGTCTAGTGAAGGCAGGTGCCAAGGATATGGGTCGATGTGGCAGACGTCCCTCCCTTACTCTTTGCTGAAATCGATGGTCAATCCAGCCAGCAAGGTCAATTACTCCGTTGAGGTCATCCGGAATGTCCCTAGCTGCCAACTTGTCCTTAATGCGCAGTGACAGACCCTCCAGAAAAACTCCCTGGAGACTGTCTTCACGCCACCCTACCTCCATAGTGAGGGTGCGAAATTCAATTGCATAGTTTGACAGGGAGCGAGCTCCCTGTCTCAGCTGTAATAGCTCTGACGTAGCAGTGGGCAAGCGTGCGGGTTCATAAAATGCTTGCTTGAAATTAATAACGAACTGCTGCAGATTACTTAAAAAGGGATCCTGGCGCTCCCACATTGGTGATGCCCAGCTTAACGCTTTCCCTTCCAAAAGTGACAAGATATAGGCTATTTTCACAGAGTCCGAGGGGAACTGACCATAAGAACATAAGAACATAAGAAAATGCCATACTGGGTCAGACCAAGGGTCCATCAAGCCCAGCATCCTGTTTCCAACAGTGGCCAATCCAGGCCATGAGAACCTGGCAAGTACCCAAAAACTAAGTCTATTCCATGTAACCATTGCTAATGGCAGTGGCTATTCTCTAAGTGAACTTAATAGCAGGTAATGGACTTCTCCTCCAAGAACTTATCCAATCCTTTTTTAAACACAGCTATACTAACTGCACGAACCACATTCTCTGGCAACAAATTCCAGAGTTTAATTGTGCGTTGAGTAAAAAAGAACTTTCTCCGATTAGTTTTAAATGTGCCCCATGCTAACTTCATGGAGTGTCCCCTAGTCCTTCTACTATCCGAAAGAGTAAATAACCGATTCACATCTACCCGTTCTAGACCTCTCATGATTTTAAACACCTCTATCATATCCCCCCTCAGTCGTCTCTTCTCCAAGCTGAAAAGTCCTAACCTCTTTAGTCTTTCCTCATAGGGGAGTTGTTCCATTCCCCTTATCATTTTGGTAGCCCTTCTCTGTACCTTCTCCATCGCAATTATATCTTTTTTGAGATGCGGCGACCAGAATTGTACACAGTATTCAAGGTGCGGTCTCACCATGGAGCGATACAGAGGCATTATGACATTTTCCGTTTTATTCATCATTCCTTTTCTAATAATTCCCAACATTCTGTTTGCTTTTTTGACTGCCGCAGCACACTGAACCGACAATTTCAATGTGTTATCCACTATGACACCTAGATCTCTTTCTTGGGTTGTAGCACCTAATATGGAACCCAACATCGTGTAATTATAGCATGGGTTATTTTTCCCTATATGCATCACCTTGCACTTATCCACATTAAATTTCATCTGCCATTTGGATGCCCAATTTTCCAGGCTCACAAGGTCTTCCTGCAATTTATCACAATCTGCTTGTGATTTAACTACTCTGCACAATTTTGTGTCATCTGCAAATTTGATTATCTCACTCGTCGTATTTCTTTCCAGATCATTTATAAATATATTGAACAGTAAGGGTCCCAATACAGATCCCTGAGGCACTCCACTGTCCACTCCCTTCCACTGAGAAAATTGCCCATTTAATCCTACTCTCTGTTTCCTGTCTTTTAGCCAGTTTGCAATCCACGAAAGGACATCGCCACCTATCCCATGACTTTTTACTTTTCCTAGAAGCCTCTCATGAGGAACTTTGTCAAACGCCTTCTGAAAATCCAAGTATACTATATCTACCGGTTCACCTTTATCCACATGTTTATTAACTCCTTCAAAAAAGTGAAGCAGATTTGTGAGGCAAGACTTGCCCTGGGTAAAGCCATGCTGACTTTGTTCCATTAAACCATGTCTTTCTATATGTTCTGTGATTTTGATGTTTAGAACACTTTCCACTATTTTTCCTGGCACTGAAGTCAGGCTAACCGGTCTGTAGTTTCCCGGATCGCCCCTGGAGCCCTTTTTAAATATTGGGGTTACATTTGCTATCCTCCAGTCTTCAGGTACAATGGATGATTTTAATGATAAGTTACAAATTTTTACTAATAGGTCTGAAATTTCATTTTTTAGTTCCTTCAGAACTCTGGGGTGTATACCATCCGGTCCAGGTGATTTACTACTCTTCAGTTTGTCAATCAGGCCTACCACATCTTCTAGGTTCACCGTGATTTGATTCAGTCCATCTGAATCATTACCCCTGAAAACCTTCTCCATTACGTGTACCTCCCCAACATCCTCTTCAGTAAACACCGAAGCAAAGAAATCATTTAATCTTTCCGCGATGGCCTTATCTTCTCTAAGTGCCCCTTTAACCCCTCGATCATCTAACGGTCCAACTGACTCCCTCACAGGCTTTCTGCTTCGGATATATTTAAAAAAGTTTTTACTGTGAGTTTTTGCCTCTACAGCCAACTTCTTTTCAAATTCTCTCTTAGCCTGTCTTATCAATGTCTTACATTTAACTTGCCAATGTTTATGCTTTATCCTATTTTCTTCTGTTGGATCCTTCTTCCAATTTTTGAATGAAGATCTTTTGGCTAAAATAGCTTCTTTCACCTCCCTTTTTAACCATGCCGGTAATCGTTTTGCCTTCTTTCCACCTTTCTTAATGTGTGGAATACATCTGGACTGTGCTTCTAGAATGGTATTTTTTAACAATGACCACGCCTCTTGGACATTTTTTACTTTTGTAGCTGCTCCTTTCAGTTTTTTTCTAACAATTTTTCTCATTTTATCAAAGTTTCCCTTTTGAAAGTTTAGCACAAGAGCCTTGGATTTGCACACTGTTCCTTTTCCAGTCATTAAATCAAATTTGATCATATTATGATCACTATTGCCAAGCGGCCCCACCACCGTTACCTCTCTCACCAAGTCCTGTGCTCCACTGAGAATTAGATCTAAAATTGCTCCCTCTCTTGTCGGTTCCTGAACCAATTGCTCCATAAAGCTATCATTTATTCCATCCAGGAACGTTATCTCTCTAGCGTGACCCGATGATACATTTACCCAGTCTATATTGGGGTAATTGAAGTCTCCCATTATTACTGCACTACCAATTTGGTTAGCTTCCCTAATTTCTCTTAGCATTTCACTGTCCATCTCACCATCTTGACCAGGTGGACGGTAGTATACCCCTATCACTGTAGTCTTCCCTGATACACAAGGGATTTCTACCCATAAAGATTCAATTTTGTATTTAGTCTCATGCAGGATGTTTATCCTGTTGGACTCTATGCCATCCCGGACATAAAGCGCCACACCTCCTCCCAACTGCTCCTCTCTGTCATTGCGATATAATTTGTACCCCGGTATAGCACTGTCCCATTGGTTATCCTCTTTCCACCATGTCTCTGAGATGCCAATTAAGTCTATGTCATCATTTACTGCTATACATTCTAATTCTCCCATCTTACTTCTTAGACTTCTGGCATTAGCATACAAACATTTCAAAGTTTGTTTTTTGATTGTATTTTTATTCTGCTTTTTAATTGATAGGGATAAGTTAGAATTTTTTAGCTCAGGTGAGTTTTTAGTTACAGGCACTTGAACTACTTTTCTAATTATTGGAACCTCATTGTCGGGATGCCCTAATTCTAATGCATCATTAGTATCCTTTAAAGATACATCTCTCCGAACCATGCGCTGCTGAGCGACTGTCGGCTTTCCCCTTTGTTCTAGTTTAAAAGCTGCTCTATCTCCTTTTTAAAGGTTAGCGCCAGCAGTCTGGTTCCACCCTGGTTAAGGTGGATCCCATCCCTTCGGAGGAGACTCCCCCTTCCCCAAAAGGTTCCCCAGTTCCTAACAAAACTGAATCCCTCTTCCTTGCACCATTGTCTCATCCACGCATTGAGACTCCGGAGCTCTGCCTGCCTCTGGTGACCTGCGCGTGGAACAGGGAGCATTTCAGAGAATGCTACCCTGGAGGTTCTGGATTTAATCTTTCTACCTAAGAGCCTAAATTTGGCTTCCAGAACCTCCCTCCCACATTTTCCTATGTCGTTGGTGCCCACGTGTACCACGACAGCCGGCTCCTCCCCAGCACTGTCTAAAATCCTATCTAGGTGACGCGTGAGGTCCGCCACCTTCGCACCAGGTAGGCATGTTACCAGGCGATCCTCACGCCCACCCGCCACCCAGCTATCCTACATTCCTAATAATCGAATCACCAACTAGGGAGTAGAGAGAACCTGATGTAGCACTGGTTCAAAAATCCCTGGCAGCTTTTGGCCTCTCCTGCGTAGCGTGAGGGCACGGGCAATTGAGTGGGAGCAGTAATGTTCACAGTAGGAGCCGGAGGCGGTAATGGTGGTGGCTCTAGCGGAGTGGCATCCAGGCAATTCACCGGCCTCTCGACGGTGGCAGCCAGAACGTCGAGACAATGTTGCTGCTGTTACAAGCGTTGGGCCATTCCCGGAATGGCTTGCAGACCAAAGATATCCGCCGGGTCCTTGGCCTAGCAAACTGTTGCAAACTGTTGCGGACTGGACAGTGGACCCTTGGGCCGACCTGGTGGAGGAAGATGGTTGGAAGAGAGAGTTCCACGGAGATGGGACAGGCCGGGAGGCGGTACCAAGATAAATGCAGGAACAGAATCTTCACCCTGGAGATCCCCCCGGGAAGAGCCCTTGAGGATCCGGACCGCTGGGACTTAGGCGGCAGAAGCGAGTCCTGAAGAGAAGATGGAATCTTCACTCTGGAGATCCGAGATCCCCCCGGGAGGAACCCTTGAGGATCCGGACCGCTGGGACTTAGGCGACAGCAGTGAGACCAAAGCGAGGACGGAGCAGAAGTTGAGACAGGCGACAGCCACGGAGTATCAGAGGTGAACCGGGATCAGGAACTAAGGAGACAAACCAAGAAGAATCCGGAAGATGAGCAGGATCAGGAACACAGCAGAACCAGGATCAGGGACACAGCAGGACCAGGATCAGGGACACAGCAACTGGTGCCTCCAAGGAGAGAACCTCATTGCTAGGCAACCTCCTTAGCCAGACGCCAGGCTTAAATACCTTGCTGATGTCTGACATCATCAAGGAGGCGGGCCGGAACTTCCTGCAGTTGAGTCTTTAAAACAGTCTCACTCGCACGAGAGAGGAAGGTAAAGACCCGGTCGCGAGTCTAGCGACTGGGACCGCAACATGCAGTGCTTTGTAAGCCTGTAAAAGAGTCAATCAAGGCCCTAGATGGTTGAGGGGTAAAGGGGATGCTCAAGAACAAGGAAATGGCAAAAAAAAAAAAAGAATTCTTAGCTTTGGTCTTTACTGAGGAGAATGTTGGGAACTAGCCACATCAGACACATTCTTTGATGGTGACATGTCTGAGCAACTCAAACAAATCTCTGCAATAAGAGAGGATGTAAACAGATCAAATTGACAAACTAAAGAGTAAGAGATCATCAGGTCCTGATGGCATCCAACCCAGAAATCTAAAAGAATTCAAACATGAAATTGCTAACCTGTTATTAGTAATCTATAACCTGTCATTTAAAACAGCAACAATACCTGAAGACTGGACAGTGATCAATGTAATGGCCAATTTTTAAAAAAGGCTGCGTGCTAATCTGGGAAACTATGTATTGATGAGCCTGATGTCAGTACCTGACAAAATGGTAAAAGTTTAACTTATAAAAATTACTGGCCATATAGATAAGATATGGCTAAATGGAGAAGAGTTAAAGGAGAAATTACTTACCTGATAATTTCGTTTTCCTTAGTGTAGACAGATGGACTCAGGACCAATGGGTATAGTGTACTCCTGCTAGCAGTTGGAGACGGATCAGATTTCAATCTGACGTCAGCCCCTAGTACATATACCCTTGCAGGAAGTGCAGCTCTTCAGTATTCTCCTCGAAAAGCCTTGTGGATATATGTGTGACTGACTGATTGATTAACTTAATAATTTGGTTAACGTGGATAACTTCATAACTTGGTTGAATGTTAAACTTGATTAACTTGAGCTGGTTGATTGCCTATAGCTGGAGACCGCCAGTGTACTCAACCGGAAAGCGTCGACACCCGGCAGGGTGGATGCCCTAGGTAAATGAAAAACATGGCTTACCCTTGAACATTTGAGGGCCCTGCGTGACGGCAGCCAAGGATGGGATGCTGAGTCCATCTGTCTACACTAAGGAAAACAAAATTATCAGGTAAGTAATTTCTCCATTTCCTAGCATGTAGCAGATGGACTCAGGACCAATGGGATGTATAAAAGCTACTCCCAATCCGGATGGGAGGCTGCCCATGACCCACTTAGTATTGCCCTTGCAAATGCTGTGTCCTCCCGCGCCTGAACATCCAGACGGTAGATTCTGGAGAAGGTGTGGATGGAGGACCATGTAGCCGCCCTGCAGATATCGGCAGGTGACAGCATTCTAGTTTCTGCCCATGATACTGCCTGGGCTCTGGTAGAATGGGCCTTGACCTGTAGAGGTGGTGGCTTGCCAGCTTCTACGTAGGCCGCCTTGATGACTACCTTGATCCAGCGGGCGATGGTTGCCCATGAGGCTGCTTCCCCTTGTCTCTTTCCGCTGTGAAGGACGAACAGGTGGTCCATTTTTCGTACAGGCTCGGACATTTCCAGGTATCTGGATAGGAGTCTGCCGATGTTGAGGTGGCAGAGACTACGGGCTTCTTCCGAATTCTTCCGGCCATCCGTCGTTGGTAGCGAGATGGTCTGGATAAGGTAGAAGTGTGAGACCACTTTGGGGAGGAAGGAGGGGACCGTGTGTAGTTGGATGGACCCCGGGGTGAGCCTGAGGAATGGCTCACGGCAGGACAGTGCTTGTAGTTCTGATATGCGGCGGGCTGAACACACCGCCAGCAAAAACACCGTCTTCAAGGTTAACAGGCGAAGGGACAGGCCTCATAGGGGTCTGAAGGTGGTTCCCGCTAGGAAGTCCAAAACGAGATTGAGATTCCACAGAGGTACCGGCCACTTTAGTGGTGGGCGAATGTGTTTGACTCCTTTCAGGAAGCGTGACACGTCCGGGTGAGAGGCTATGCTGTCGCTCTCGCTCTTGGAGCCGTAGAATGACATGGCAGCCACCTGTACCTTGATGGAGTTGAGGGACAGGCCCTTCTGTAGTCTGTTCTGTAAGAATTCCAGGATCATGGGAACTGTGAATGAGCATGGTTTGATTTTGTGGTCTTCGCACCAGGCTTCAAATACTCTCCAGATTCTTATGTACGTTAGTGATGTGAAGAACTTGCGTGCTCAAAGGAGGGTGTCGATTATCGCCCCTGAGTACCCGTTCTTTCTCAGGCGAGCCCTCTCAATGGCCAGACCGTAAGAGAGAATTGGGCTGGGTCCTCGTGGAGGATCGGACCTTGTTGTAGTAGGTCCCTGTGTGGGGGCAGGAGTAGGGGGTTCCCTGCCAGCAGTCTTCTCATGTCTGCGTACCAGGGTCTTCTTGGCCAGACCAGAGCCACGAGAAGAACTAGTCCCTTGTGTAGGTGTATCTTGTGAATGATTGTGCCCAGTAGGGGCCACGGCGGGAAGGCGTATAGTAGAGTCCCCGGGGGCCAGGGCTGACCCAGGGCATTGATCCCTTGGGACTGCAGTTCCCGCCTGCGGCTGAAGTATCTGGATACTTGGGCGTTGGATCTGTTTGCCAGAAGGTCCATGTCCGGTGTCCCCCACCGATCCACTATTATCTTGAAGGCTGTGGGTGACAGCCTCCATTCTCCTGGGTCTAGACTTTCCCTGCTGAGGAAGTCTGACGTGATGTTGTCTTTCCCGGCGATGTGGACGGCGGAGATCTCCTGGAGGTTTGCTTCCACCCACGCCATCAGGGGGTCTATTTCTAGGGACACCTGTTGGCTTCTGGTTCCCCCCTGCCGGTTGATGTAGGTCACTGTCGTGGCGTTGTCCGACATTACTCTGACCGCTTTGTTTCGAAGTCTGTGGACGAACCGCATGCAGGCTAGTCTGACTGCTCGCGCTTCTAGGCAGTTGATGTTCCATCCCGCCTCTTCTGTGTTCCACTGCCCTTAGGCAGTTAGTTCCTCGCAGTGTGCTCCCCATCCTCGTAGACTGGTTAGTTCCTCGCAGTGTGCTCCCCATCCTCGTAGACTGGCATCCAGGTTGGGAGGATAGTTTTGATCCCCGGCTCATGTGGCTGGCCTGCAGCCACCACTGTAGCTGGGTCTGAACTCTGCCCAGGAGTGATAGACGTATGGTGTAGTTCTGTGACCGTGGGCTCCACCATGATAGGAGTGAGCGCTGTAGGGGCCTCATGTGAGCTCGCGCCCATGGCACAACTTCCAGTGTGGATGCCATCAGCCCGATGACTTGGAGGTAATCCCATGCTGTGGGACGAGGATCGTCCAGCAAAGTTTGTAGCCGGTTCCACAATTTTGATCTCCTTGTGGGGGTCAGGCTGACCTTGTCCTCTTTTGTGTCGAATCGGACTCCTAGGTATTCCAGCGACTGAGAGGGCTGTAGGGAACGTTTGTTTGTGTTGACTACCCATCCCTAGGCTTTTCAGTAGAGTTATGACTCTGCTGGTTGCTTGGCGGCTTTCCTCCGGTGACTTTGCTCTGATCAGCCAATCGTCCAGGTAGGGGTGAACAAGGATTCCTTCCTTCCTCAGTGTTGCCGCCACCACCACTATTACCTTGGTGAATGTCCGGGGTGCTGTGGCTAACCCAAAGGGTAGTGCCCGGAACTGGTAGTGATGGTTCAGGACTTTGAAGCGTAGGAAGCGCTGATGTTCCTGATAAATGGGGATGTGCAGGTAGGCCTCCGAAAGATCCAGGGATGTGAGAAACTCTCCTGGTTGTATCGCCCTTATAACGGATCGTAGAGTTTCCATGCGGAAGCGAGGAATCTTCAGGTGACGGTTGACCGCCTTGAGGTCCAGGATGGGTCTGAACATTCCTTCTTTCTTGGGGACGATAAAATAGATGGAATAATTTCCAGTATTTATTTGTTGTGGAGGCACCGGTATTATAGCCTCTAAGGCTAGCAATCTGGTCAGTGTAGCTTCCACTGCCATCCTCTTGGAAGGGTCATGGCAGGGGGATTCCACAAACTTGTCTGGAGGGAGGTGGTGGAAATCCAGGTAATATCCCTCTCGAATGATGGATAGGACACACTTGTCCGAAGTTATCTCGACCCATCTTTGGTAGAATAGGGCAAGTCTGCCCCCTATGGCTTCTTCCTTTGGACGGGTTGGCTGATTTTTATTGTGGGGTGTGGTTGGGACTTGGGCCCGAGCTGGCTCCCCTTTTGTTGTGCTTTTTACGAAAGGACTGGCTTCGGCCTGTGGGGCGGGCCGCTTGATATGTGCTTCTATATGGGCTGAAACGCTGTGATCTCTGCCCCTGGAGGTTCAGGGGAAGGATCGCTGGTTTCTTTTATTCCTGTCCTCCGGTAGCCGTGGCAGTGGGGACGCGCCCCATTTGTTGGCTAGCTTCTCTAGTTCGGTTCCGAACAGGAGTGTTCCCTTGAAAGGCATCCTCGTGAGTCTCGTTTTGGAGGATGCTTCGGCCGACCAGTTTTGGAGCCAGAGTTGTCTTTTGGCTGCCACGGCGGATGACACTCCTCTAGCTGCGGTGTGCACCAGATCAGAAGCGGCGTTCGTGAGGAATGATACTGCTGGTTCCAGGGCCTCCCCAGGAGTGTTGTTCCTGGTATATGATAAGCAGGCACGTGTCCCCATGGCACAGCAGGCTGCGATCTTTAGAGACATAGCGGAGACGTCAAAGGACTGTTTGAGGATAGATTCCAGACGTCTGTCTTGAGAGCATCCTTGAGTGCTGCTCCTCCCTCCACCAGGATAGTAGTGTGCTTCGAGACCGCGCAGACCATGGCATCCACTTTCGGACATGCAGGAGATCTTTGGCGGCTGCGTCCAGAGGGTACATGGCTGCCAGAGCCCGCCCCCCTTTGAATGTAGTTTCCGGGGCATCCCATTCCAGGTCAATTAGTTGCTGGACTGCTTGTAATAGTGGGAAATGGCGGGAGGTCTGACGGAGTCCCTCTAGTAGGGGGTTTGTCTTAGGTTCCCCCAAGGCACTTGTGCCTGGGTTAGTAAGTTCTTTTAAGCTGTGTGTGACCAGGTCTGGAAGCTCGTCCTTGGTGAAGAAGCGTCTCATGGTTCAGTGGGGCTCTGTCCCCGGAGAGAGTTCCCTTTACTCCAGGGTTTCTGAATCCTCAGAGTTGTCCGTGTTCCCGAAGGTGGGGCTTCTGGGTGGTGGGATCACTTCCCTGGGCATAGAGGGTCCCAGGATGTTGAGGTCCTCTGGTGGAGCCTGTGGCCGTATTATAGGAGGCCCCGGTTGCATATGGATGAAGATATGCAGACCTTTGAAGAATTCCACCCAGGAGATAGATGCTGGGTCTAGACTAAGGGGCACCGTGACCCTGGGGAGCCTCGTTTGAGGGGGGGGGGGGGTGTCCCTGCTGTGCAATGCTAGGTCCGGCGTACTGCTCGAGAGGCTGGAACCCAGTACCGGCTGAGTTGGGCCATGAGTTGGATCCCCTAGGGCCTCTTCGTACTGTATACAGCATGAGGAGGGCCGTGGCCTCCTCATGCTGTGGAGCTCTAATGTGGCATGCTGGGCAAAGGCGCTGAGCCTTGAGTTTCTTTTCCGGTGGTGCCATGGCTTATGCGCGTAAAATATAGTTGTGCGCTCCGATGCGTCGAAGTTGTGCATATAGGTTTGGTGTGCGCTCAGGGAGATGTGTGAGCTGTTGTGCACACATATCGAAGTTATGCGCCCGGCACAGTAAGCGCGTGGCTATGTGCGTTGCTTGTGCGCATGGTACTTGGGCACGCGACGTTGTGCGCACAAGGTATTTGTGCGTACGGATTGGAACGGCGGACAGGGCGGCGAACAGATCAAAATGGTGATGGCGACCACCATGGAGGGTCTCCACGTGGGAGGATCCTCGGATCTGATCGGGATCTAGCCCTGCTAGGGCAGATCAACCCGGTGGCACAGGTGCCGGCTGGCGACCTGTGAGACTCCTCGAGCTTCGGACACCGGAGTCTTTTAAATAGATTTCTACCTTACCTTGTCTCGGTGCTTCCCGCTCTCGTTCCGGGTGGTCTCCAGGTGCGGGGGGAGAGGGAAAATACCTTCACCACCGTGCTCGAAGGTGCACCCGCTGCCTCTTAGCCTCACCCGATGTCGGGGGCTAGGTCCCCGCCGAGGGTCGGCTGCCGGACCGAGGCTTACCTCTGACGGATCGCGGAAATCACCTCAGGAAATCTCAACTGGGGGAGGGACCCAATGGGTGTCGCCGCAGGAGAGTGGGGCTCGTCTGTAGAGGTTTCTTCTTATTTTGGTTTTCTTTGGTAAAATTACTCTAACACTGTGCGAGCATACATAGAGTCCCTAACTGCTATAGAGACGAAAAATACTGAAGAGCTGCACTTCCTGCAGGGGTATATGTACTAGGGCTGACGTCAGATTGAAATCTGATCCATCTCCAACTGCTATCAGGAGTACACTATACCCATTGGTCCTGAGTCCATCTGCTACACGCTAGGAAATGTATAATTGGGAATCCAAAACCTCCTTCCTCCTTGGGGACCATTAATTTCACCATACTAAGCATTATTTATTTATTTATTTTATTTAAAAACTTTTTTATACCGGCATTCGTAGGACACATCATGTCGGTTTACAAAAAACTGAGAAGGAAAGGAAATTACAAAGAACAGGGTAGGGGGTAACTGGGTGAATATACAAGTATAAGAGTAAAGTTAAAAGGCAGCGATACAACTATTTGCATTCGATTCAGATTAGATATGCAAAAGAACTAATATACAATGTTACATGGCATGTGCATTTGATACATTTAGCATATGGAACTTATTTACAGTGCAACATGGCATGTGTACTTGATATACAGTGATGGTTGCGGGGTGGGGGGTGAGGGGGGGGAAGGGGGCAGGGGGGGTGGGGAGGGTTGAAGAGAATAAGGTAAGAGGATATAGGGTAGGGTGGGATTGAGGGTATTGGGTAGTAGGGATGTGAATCGTGTCCTCGATCGTCTTAACGATCGATTTCGGCTGGGAGGGGGAGGGAATCGTATTGTTGCCGTTTGGGGGGGGGTAAAATATCGTGAAAAATCGTTAAAAAATCGAAAAATCGAAAAACCGGCACATTAAAACCCCCTAAAACCCACCCCCGACCCTTTAAATTAAATCCCCCAGCCCCAAATAACTTAAATAACCTGCGGGTCCAGCGGCGGTCCGGAACGGCAGCGGTCCGGAACGGGCTCCTGCTCCTGCATCTTGTCGTCTTCGGCCGGCGCCATTTTCCAAAATGGCGCCGAAAAATGGCGGCGGCCATAGACGAAAAAGATTGGACGGCAGGAGGTCCTTCCGGACCCCCGCTGGACTTTTGGCAAGTCTCGTGGGGGTCAGGAGGCCCCCCACAAGCTGGCCAAAAGTTCCTGGAGGTCCAGCGGGGGTCAGGGAGCGATTTCCCGCCGCGAATCGTTTTCGTACGGAAAATGGCGCCGGCAGGAGATCGACTGCAGGAGGTCGTTCAGCGAGGCGCCGGAACCCTCGCTGAACGACCTCCTGCAGTCGATCTCCTGCCGGCGCCATTTTCCGTACGGAAAATGGCGCCGGCCATACGCATATGGCCGGCGCCATTTTCCGTACGAAAACGATTCGCGGCGGGAAATCGCTCCCTGACCCCCGCTGGACCTCCAGGAACTTTTGGCCAGCTTGTGGGGGGCCTCCTGACCCCCACGAGACTTGCCAAAAGTCCAGCGGGGGTCCGGAAGGACCTCCTGCCGTCCAATCTTTTTCGTCTATGGCCGCCGCCATTTTTCGGCGCCATTTTGGAAAATGGCGCCGGCCGAAGACGACAAGATGCAGGAGCAGGAGCCCGTTCCGGACCACTGCCGTTCCGGACCGCCGCTGGACCCGCAGGTTATTTAAGTTATTTGGGGGGGGGTTCGGGAGGGTGGGGGATTTAATTTAAAGGGTCGGGGGTGGGTTTTAGGGGGTTTTAGTGTGCCGGCTCACGATTCTAACGATTTATAACGATAAATCGTTAGAATCTGTATTGTATTGTGTTCCATAACGGTTTAAGACGATATTAAAATTATCGGACGATAATTTTAATCGTCCTAAAACGATTCACATCCCTATTGGGTAGGGTGGGATTGAGGATATAGGGTAGGGTGGGATTGAGGATATAGGGTAGGGTGGGACAGAGTAAGAAAGCATTACTTTCTTACTCTGCCAAGTAAACTGAGAAAAAATACAAACTTAATATTACTCTTCTGTAAAATTAACTGAAGTATCTGTAGGATATATAGCTGTTTCAATAATAGAAAAATTTTACTCAGTGCAAAACTTCCCATGAAAGAGACCGGGGATTGCATCCATCCCCATAATTTAATTTGAAATTCATAAGGGATAAAATATTCAACATGTACCATTTAGCATGATCTCTGTGTATCTTAAGTCCCAGGTGTTTGTTTCTCCAGCCCAATTTAAGGGAAACTGTTCCTAATTGTCTTTCAGCTTCCATATATTATCTAATGCCTCAGATTTGTCCAGATTTAATCTAAAACCTGAACAACTCCCATAATGTTCAAAAACATAAAAATTTGGATACATACTCTTTAGTATTTGGTAGGAACAAGAGAATATGATTTTCAAATGACAATGGGGCCGATGCAATATATATGCACAGAAAGCGGGCACTGAACAGTCAGCGCCTGCTTTCTTAACGCGCCCCCAAACGCCCCTGCTGGGGGTACCATGCAATAATTAGGGGGTCACGTTAGCAAGGAGGTGCTACGGTTGCTTGCACGCCCCTAGCACCTCCTTGCTAAGGAGAGCGTCAGACGTCCACCAATTAGGAAAACTGACGTCAAGTTTTTCCTAAACGCCACACAGCCAGGGGGTTCAGGAAACGGATGCTTGTCAATTGAGCGCTTGTTGCCTGCACCTGACTGCCGGCACTTTTTTAATCTTTTTTTTTTTTTGGTTAATTTACTTTAGTTTTTCCTCCTACTTAATATCGTTGCGATATTAAGTAGGAGGCAGTACAGAAAATAATTTTTTTCTGCTGTTCTATACTAATTTTAGGAGCGCTCAGGTATTAACGCCTTTGTGATCGCTAAAATGTGCTTCCTAGATGCACTTTTTTTTTCATTGGGAGAGCAGTGCTGGAACTGCATCTAAGTGAAGTATCTAGCTTAATTGGTTAGGAATAGTAACCGCCTCAATAAGCAAGCTACTTCCACGCTTATTTGTTTACCCAGCCTGTGCAATTCAGTCCTTGGTTGTTGTCTGAATATACATCCACTTTTCTTCATCCCCCCTGCTGTTGAAGCAGAGAGTTACGCTGGATATACATTGAAAGTGAAGTATCAGGCTTATTTGGTTTGGGGTAGTAACCGCCATAACAAGCAAGCTACTCCCTGCTTTTTTGTGAATGCAAATCCTTTTTTCCACATTTCCTCTTGCTATTGAAGCATAGAGCAATGTTGGAGTCGCAATAACAGTGTGTATGTTTATTAAATACAGGTATTATCTCCAGGTAGTAGCTGTAAGCCTCCGTCTCTTCATTCACATCCTCTAGTCTTTATGGATCCACAGTGTTTATCCCCCACCCCTTTGAAGTCCTTCACAGTTTTGGTCTTCACCACTTCCTCCGGAAGGGCGTTCCAGGCATCCACCACCCCTCTCTGGGAAGAAATACTTCCTGACATTGGTTCTGAGTCTTCCTCCCTGGAGCCTCAAACCGTGACACTTAGTTCTGCTGATGTTTTCCCCAACGGAAAAGGTTTGTCGTTGTCTTTGGATCATTAAAACCTTTCAAGTATCTTTTAACTATGCTGATGTATTTTATTAATAGATGTTAGGCCACCTATGTCATAACAACAGTGTTCTTACGCCAGCCCTATTATGTTTTATTTTTCTGAGATGGGGACCCAGGATCTAATTAGCATAATGTGGCAGTTTGGAATTCTGCTCAGCACTGCCAACTTCAGCACAGAAATAGCTCAGTGAGATAGAAAACCCAGACTAGATTCAGATTCCTGTCTGGATCAGACTTAAGTCTGGGCAAAAATTTGTGTTCTTCTAAATTATTAAACACACAATTTTAAAACTATCTATGAAGTCCCAGATGCTTTGACCCATTCCAACCCCAATTTTAATGATAAAAGAAGTGAATCCCATATATTGTACAAACTGTTTCTTTTGATATTCAAAAGAAAAAAAATATTTTACTCATTTGTAAGTATATCTCTAATGTCCCCCTCCTTTGTTTGACTGATTTTAAGCACTTTAAGCACTTTATTCCTTCCATTGAAAACATAAGAACATAAGAAATTGCCATGCTGGGTCAGACCAAGGGTCCATCAAGCCCAGCATCCTGTTTCCAACAGAGGCCAAACCAGGCCACAAGAACCTGGCAATTACTCAAACACTAAAAAGATCCCATGCCACATAAGCAGTGGCTATTAATTGCATCAGTGGCATTAATTAACATAATCAGAGAAGCATATAAAGGAACCCTACAAGTCCCCTCAACCAAAACCACACGTCTTTCAGCCACCAAAGAACGAGCATTCTCGACAGCGGGACCGGCCATTTGGAATACCATGCCTCGAAACCTCAGACCGGAACCCTGCCTTCTAACATTTTGGAAAAAACAAGACTTGGCTATTCCTTCAAGCCTTCCCTTAACTTTCTAAACCATGCAAATGCCATCTAGTCAGACTACGCTTTATTCAGCTAGGCGCCCCGCCTAACTACGGTTGTTATATTTTTATTTAACTCTTCTGTCCTTTGTTTCCGGCTACCTTAGCACCCAAGTTCATTTCACCTTGTTTACTGTAACTTTACCTCTTGTTAAATGGTTAAGTTATACTCCTTGTTCCTTGTAAACTGATATTATATGATACTGTTTCTGAATGTCAGTATAGAAAAGCGTTAAATAAATAAATAAAGTAAGTAAGTAAGAAAGAAAGTAAATTTGATTAATAGCTGTTAATGGACTTCTCCTCCAAGAACTTATCCAAACCTTTTTTGAACCCAGCTACACTAACTGCACTAACCACATCCTCTGGCAACAAATTCTAGAGCTTTATTTTGCACTGAGTGAAAAAGAATTTTCTCCGATTAGTCTTAAATGTGCTACTTGCTAACTTCATGGAATGCCCCCTAGTCCTTCTATTATTCGAAAGTGTAAATAACCGATTCACATCTACTCATTCAAGACCTCTCATGATCTTAAAGACCTCTATCATATCCCCCCTCAGCCGTCTCTTCTCCAAGCTGAACAGCCCTGACCTCTTCAGCCTTTCCTCATAGGGGAGCTGTTCCATCCCCTTTACCATTTTGGTTGTCCTTCTTTGTACGTTCTCCATCGCAACTATATCTTTTTTGAGATGTGGTGACCAGAATTGTACACAGTATTCCAGGTGCGGTCTCACCATGGAACGATATAGAGGCATTATGATATTTTCCGTTTTATTAACCATTCCCTTCCTAATAATTTCTAACATTCTATTTGCTTTTTTGACTGCTGCAGCACACTGAGCCGACGATTTTAAAGTATTATCCACTATGATGCCTAGATCTTTTTCCTGGGTGGTAGCTTCTAATATGGAACCTAACATTGTGTAACTACAGCAAGGTTTTTTTTTCCCTATATGCAACACCTTGCACTTGTCCACATTAAATTTCATCTGCCATTTGGATGCCCAATCTTCCAGTCTTGCAAGGTCTTCCTGTAATGTATCACAATCCGCTTGTGATTTAACTACTCTGAATAATTTTGTATCATCCACAAAATTTGATAACCTCACTCATCATATTCCTTTCCAGATCATTTATATATATATTGAAAAGCACCGGTCCAAGTACAGATCCCTGAGGCACTCCACTGTTTACCCTTTTCCACTGAGAAAATTGACCATTTAATCCTACTTTCTGTTTCCTGTCTTTTAACCAGTTTGTAATCCACAAAAGGACATCGCCTCCTATCCCATGACTTTTTAGTTTTTTTAGAAGCCTCTCATGAGGGACTTTGTCAACCGCCTTCTGAAAATCCATACACACTATATCTACTGGTTCACTTCTTTCCAAATATTTATTAACCCCTTCAAAAATAATGAAGCAGATTTGTTAGGCAAGACTTCCCTTGGGTAAATCCATGTTGACTGTGTTCCATTAAACCATGTCTTTCTATATGCTCTACGATTTTGATCTTGAGAATAGTTTCCACTATTTTTCCCGGCACTGAAGTCAGGCTCACTGGTCTATAGTTACCCGGTTTGCCCCTGGAACCTTTTTTAAATATTGGGGTTACATTGGCCACGCTCCAGTCTTCAGGTACAATGGATGATTTTAATGATAGGTTATAAATTTTAAATAATAGATCAGAAATTTCATTTTTGAGTTCCTTCAGTACCCTAGGATGCATACCATCCGGTCCAGGTGATTTGCTACTCTTTAGTTTGTCGATCTGGCCTACTACATCTTCCAGGTTCAGTGATTTCGTTCAGTTCATCTGACTCATCACCCCTGAAAACCATCTCCGGAACTGGTATCTCCCCAGCATCCTCATTAGTAAACACGGAAGGAAAGAATTAATTTAGTCTTTTTGCAATGGCCTTATCTTCCTAAGAGCCCCTTTAACCCCTCTGTCATTTAATGGTCCAACCGACTCCCTCACAGGTTTCTTGCTTCGGATATATTTAAAAAAAGTTTTTATTATGAGTTTTTGCCTCTATGGCCAAATTCAATTCAAATTCTCTTTTCACCTGTCTTATCAATGTTTTACACTTATCTTGACAATGCTTATGTTTTATCCTATTTTCTTCAGATGGATCCTTCTTCCAATTTTTGAAGGATTTTTTTTCGGCTAAAATAGCCTCTTTCACCTCACCTTTTAACCATGACGGTAATCGTTTTGCCTTCCTTCCACCTTTCTTAATGTGTGGAATAGATATGGACTGCACCTCTAAGATTGTATTTTTAAACAATGTCCATGCCTGTTGAACACTTTTAACCTTTCCAGCTGCACCTTTCAGTTTTTTTCTATTTTCCTCATTTTATCAAAGTTTCCCTTTTGAAAGTTTAGTGTTAGAGCTGCAGATTTACTTATTGTCCCCCTTCCAGTTATTAGTTTAAATTTGATCATGTTATGAACACTGTTGCCAAGTGGCCCTACCACCGTTACCTCTCTCACCAAATCCTGTGTTCCACTAAGAATTAAATCTAAAATAGCTCCCCTCTGGTTGGTTCCTTAACAATTGCTCCATGAAGCAGTAATTTATTACATCCAGCAACTTTATGTCTCTAGCAAGTCCTGATGTTACATTCTTCTCCCATTATTATTGCACTGCCAAATTGGTTAGCTTCCCTGATTTCTCTAAGCATTTCATCATCTGTCTGACCATTTTGTCCAGCACATGGGATTTCTACCCATATAGATTGTCCAGCACATGGGATTTCTACCCATATAGATTCTACTGAGCATTTAGTCTCTTGTATGATCTTTATCCTGTTGGACTCTGTATCTCCCACACATAAAGTGCCACACCCCCACCAAGTTGATCCTCCCTATCATTCGGGCCGATTCAGTAAAGTCCGCAGGAGAGCGGGCAAACAGGCCACTCGCCTGTGCGCACGATTCAGTATTTAAATGAGGCCCGGCGGTAGAAATGGGCAAAAGGAGGTGCTAGGGACACTAGCGCGTCCCTGGCGCCTCCTTTTGGCCCGGAGCGGCGGCTGTCAGCGGGTTTGATAGCCGACGCTCAATTTTGCCGGCGTCTGTTCTCGAGCCCGCCGACAGCCACGGACTCAGAAACCAGACGCCGGCAAAATTGAGCGTCCGGTTTTCGACCCAACAGCTGCGGGCAGACTTCAAAATTTTTTTTCTTTTTAACCCTTCGGGACCTCCGACTTAATAGCGCCATGATATTAAGTCGGAAGGTGCACAGAAAAGCAGTTTTACTGCTTTTCTGTGCACTTTCCCGGTGCCCGAAGAAATTAGCGCCTACCTTTGGGTAGGCGCTAATTTCTGAAAGCAAAATATGCGGCTTGGCTGCACATTTTGTTTTCTGAATCGGGCGGGGCAACCTAATAGGGCCATCAACTGAATCACGTGCGAATACCTAATAGGGCCATCAACATGCATTTACATGTTGAGGGTGCTATTAGGTTCGGCGGGTTGGACACGTGTTTTCGGCCCCTTACTGAATAAGGGGTAAGGGAAAACGCGCATCTAATGGCGGGTTAACAGTGCGCTCCATCGGAGCACACTGTACTGTAGCGGCCCGATAGTGATATAATTTGTACCCTGATATTGCACTGTCCCATTGGTTATCCTCCTTCCACCAAGTCTCCATGATGCCAATTATGTCAAGCTCATCATTTGCTGCTATACACTCCACCTCGCCCATCTTATTTCTTAGACTTCTGGCATTGGCATACAGACATTTCAAAGTGTGTTTTTTGTTTGTATTAACAACCTGCTTTTCAGTTGTTAGGGATAATTCGGAAATCATCATTAATGTTAAATGAAATACTGGAGGTTTACAGGGGACTCCATATGTTCCCATCCTTTATTTGATTGAATTGATTGGTATTTTTAGAGTTTTAATACTTTATACTGGAAAATTACTGAAATCCATCCGAAGCTTTGAAAATTCATGGGGGCCCTCTGGAATCAGGCCTTAGCTAATTTTTAGTTATTCGATCTGTTTATAAACAGAACGGCAAAACAAGAAGCGACATCACCTGTTTACTTACTGTCACGGCCTGCTTCCACCGTTTATGCTGGGAGCTTCCCAAAGCTCCCAACACCAAAGAATGGCCCCCCCTAATGCAGCAGCAGCCAGGGATGCACACAAAAGTGATAATAACCATGCAGGCCAGGTTCACCCCCAATCGCAGTTTTGACTCCTTCCTCCTCACTGCTGCTACCCAACTCAGCTGACTCTTTCCGCTCTTGCATCACCACAACTTGACTCACTGCCAGTCCCACTCCCAAAGCAGCTCAATGCTGCTTCCTAATATCTGTGCTTTATTTGATTCACAGGTCACAGTAGCTTCCTTTTCAATATATAAACAAAAAACTGTTTTAAGAGCTATAACAACCCTATACAGAAGCTCCCAGCAGCTCTCAAAATTGAGGAACAATCTAGCCAGCAAGCGGTCAAGCAGCAAGCGGTCAAGCAGCACCCTCACCACCTCAGGAAATCATGTGGGCATTTCATTTTTTAAATGTTACTTTATCTCCTTTTTAGCTCCCTTGTTTCATTAAGTTTGTCAAAACCACTGACTCAGCAAGTTTATGTCTAGTAGTACCAGCATAATTGTTGGGTGAGGACAGATTGGGGAAAGGAATCTGCTAGCCTTCATGTCAAGCAATGCAATTCTCACAGGCATTAAAACTGCAGAGGCCACCCCCTTGCTTGACTTGCATCTTGCGTTACCTCAGGCCTGCTAAGTTTGGTTGTGCCCTCCTTTTTAGGGTGACTCGCTTATCCCCAACAAACAGATGTTTTCAGCAAGTTTGAACTGTGCAATGCCCAAACACTTGCCCAGTTCTCACAAGCCAGCGAGGACAGCATGGGAGTTCAGGCACTGCATGCCTAGAAGACACCGACTGCTGTGCAGTGGCGGCAGTAAATGGAAAAGCTGTTCCAAAGTCAACACTGGCTGAAAGATTCTAGAGAAACTGAGGGGTGAGGGAGATTAATTAGGGGGAGACCTGACTTTGAAGGGTTAGAGTTAAGACAGGATGGTTCAAGCTGACAGGTGGAAGAGAAAGGTAGGGTGTTAGGGTGGCAGGGCATTGGGAGTGTGTATTGGGGAAATAATGTGTGGGGGAAGGAGCTAGAGAGAGAGTCCTGAAAAGAGTTTGGAAAACAGGCTGAGGGAGAGTGTGGTGGGGATAGTTTTAATTACATGAGTTGCTCTGAGTGCATCTCAGAAGTCAGATTGCCTGCATTATCAGAGGGGGAACCCTCGTCATCAGATCATATCATCGAAGAGGGATGACCTGTTGCCAATGATTAAATGATACCACTTTGTGCAAGGATGATCCTTCATTATTACAATGAAGTTTTTTTTGCCAAAGTGGCCCCTACTTGGAAAAAATACTGAAGATCAATGTTCTATTTTCTTTGGGCCCTACACAGACTGTCCCCTCACTGAATCACAGGAGACTCAACTAGATTTTACTTTAGCATATAATAAAGGCAAAATTAAAACCTGGCTGTACCAATTGTGCAAATATATTCAAAACTTCCCTCAATGCTCAATGTAAGCAATTCTGTATTTGTATTCTAATTAATAAAATCTATATAACTTTATTTTCCATTATAAACTGTGGATTGGCCACTGTTGGAAACAGGATGCTGGGCTTGATGGACCCTTGATCTGACCCAGTATGGCATTTTCTTATGTTCCTCCTTTATGTCAAATGTGCTCTTAGACAACCTAGACCACCACCACACACAATTGCTGAAACAGAAAAACACACATATCATGTCAGATGAACAGATTAAAGAATTGCCACTTTTGTCAGTTCCTCTCTCTCACACACACACACACACACACACAACACACACATTTCTTCAGAATCACAACACCCACCAGCATTCCATGGTCAGAGATAGCTCCTCCTTTTACAAAACAAGAAACAAATGAAAGAGCTCACAGCCATACACATTTTCCCCACAGACAGAAAATAAAAGAAGCCCTTCAGCCCTATATGCGGCTCTGCTAGTTGGTCTACGCTGTATTCACACACAGCATAAAACACCAGAGAACAGCAAAAACAGGAGAGAACACAGATTGAATCTTCACATAACAACTCTTTGGATATGTTCACTATGCATCACAAATATGGACTGAGAGTTTTAACACATAGCAGAACAAACTATCATATGGGGGTAATTGGATATGCTGTCTCAGCTATACCATACCAAGAGAAAAAAGTTAAAATGAATAACTTGTCAGAATATAGAACTGTAAACATGTTTGTGTATATGTATTTAAAAATGTCTGAGCAACAATGATTTGTAACCGTGAAAATGAATGCCTGCTGATTTAAAGGAATTAGATAGCAGAAAATGTACAGTTAACACTGGAATCTTTTGGCTGGGAGGGGGTGGGCAAGGATGCAAGCATAGGAGAGTTAAGACATCCAGTCTCCTGCAGCAGTGGCTATTCTGTGAGAGAAGTGTAAATTTACATATATGACATTTCTCAATGTATAAAAACTTAACTTTTACTGAAATATATTTTTTTAAACTATTTAAAAAAAAAAATTAAAATATAATTAAATCAACCTTTGGATTATTTCTGTTTCCATGATTTTTTTCCATGTCTCTTTTTTATTTCTTTTTCATTCTTAAATGGGGAAGTTAGAAAAGATATAAACTGCCATTGAAAAACTGGGGCTGTCAACAACTGTCAGAGTTGAGGTTAATAAATATATCTATCTGTGAGGCCTCCCAGAGTCCTGTAAAAAATGCCGTTGAATGTGGGTGAATCAGTGTTAGGCGGCCATTCTGGGGCTGGAACTGAGTATTAATGGAGTACTTGGGGATTTCCTAACCTGCATGGTAAATTATTAAATTTTTTTTTTTTTTTAAGAAGCAAATATCTAATTTTTAAGTAGCAGATAGGTTTTTGCTAGGAATCATTTGCCATCTTCAGCTTTACTGGGCAGTTTAAATAAGCAAGTAATATATGAGCTAACTGTTTTGTTAAAAAAAAAAAAAATCTTATAAAAAAAAAAGGAGTACATTATACTACTAAAACTTACCACATACAAAATGTGTGTATTTCCAGTTTCTGAAAAGTGCCGTTTTAAAAGCCAGGTGCAAGATCTCTTGAGCATATCTACACAATACCATGCTTAACAAAAATATAACTTGATACTTTAGCAACTTAAGTAGATACAGTACATATATTTACAATACTATTTATTCTGCAAAAAATTCAATTTTTAAAAGGCTTTTGTTTATATTACAGCATTCTTTTTAGATATGAATACATTTTATAGAACGCATAACCATGGTTTTCCATGTGTTATTAATTAAAGTGTTTTCAGGAAATTTTCAAAGTCTTGAAGCGAGGCCTTGGCAAGATCTGCACAGAACACCTCATCAGGCACGGTTGCTAATTTGTCCAGTGAGACATAGCTGGCTTGGGCCGGGTCATACTGTGCTCGTCCCAGGAACATAAGAAACATGTGTCGTTCTTTGATTTTTAATAGCTTTGCATTAAAAACCTATGGGAAAAAATGAGAAGTTTAGACAGCTTGTGCAGACTACAAAAGTAAACAGTCATGTCTCCTAACTTTCTTCTCTCCTATCCCAACACTGCAAAACAAAAATATTGCACTACTACTCACAAACTTCAAACTTATATTTTGACTTATTTTTTGTCCCATATTTGTGTATATTTTTGTTATGGTCTGCTAAAACCAAAATTGTATCCTTTCCCTTCATTCTGCAGTTGAATTATAAACCACCATCTGTTCTTCTCTATTTTTGCTACAAGAAGCAAGTTAATAAGCAGTCTTGACTACACATCTTACTGGAAGAAAACACAAGACTTAAGATATATTTAAAATTTAAAACAAATTAAGTGTTGTAAAATCAAATCATCTTTTCCATTTGTTCCTCCTTCTAGCTCGAAGGACCCCCTCCTGATCTTGGATCACAGCAGGATTGTGAACTTAAGCAGCTTTGGATATTTTAGGGACCACCTTATTACTTTTCATCTCCCAATTTTCAGCCAGCGTTGCCTAGCAACATGTCGTTAATTATTTAACCACGGTAATTTTTTTTTTTCAGTTGCATTATATGATTAAACATTAGCAACATTGTTCCTTAAAAATCAGATCCTGTGAAGTTTTATTGGCTGTTGTATGTTTGGACCACAAAGGAGGTTTTTAGAACAAGGATAGAGAGGCATCAGGAGAGCTTCTTCAACTCAAATGTTTAGTTGCTGGTAAAACCAAACGATCTTTGTGAACTAGGATGATCAAACACTGGAGCTATATAAAATGAGTGAAGATGGAAGCCCCCCTAGTAGCTCACTGTATATCTACATCACATGTGTTTGAATAGAACTGCGAACACCAGATCTTCAAACCACCAGTGAACATCAAAGGAAGGAACTATGCCCTAATTTTATACAGAAAAGAAGTTGATCTTTGATCTATGCACAATGTTGAGATTACTACCTGATAATCTCCTTTTCCTTAGTGTAGACAGATGGACTCAGTACAAATGGGGATAGTATCCGCGTGCTAGCAGTTGGTGACGGATCTGACGTCAGCACGGGGTATATAGCCCCACAGGAAGCGTAGCAACTCAGTAATCTTCCTTGCAAAAGCTGTTAAGGATATGTGTACTGATGCTCAGTGAAAAAGTGAAAACAGGATTCCCCTGACCGATTGATAGGAGCTGGAGACCGCCAGCATTCACAACCGGAAGGCGTTGACACCTGGCATAGTGTACACTCGTATAGCAATAGATGACATGGCTTACCTTGCATCGGTGAACCCCATGTACGCAGGCAGCTGGGCGGGATGCTGAGTCCATCTGTCTACACTAAGGAAAAGGAGATTATCAGGTAGTAATCTCAACATTTCCTGGCGTGTAGCCAGATGGACTCAGTACAAATGGGATGTACCAAAGCTTTACTCCCAGCTTGGGCGGGAGGCTGCCTGAGGACCATGTAATACCGCCCTTGCAAATGCGGAGTCCTCCCTGGCCTGGACATCCAGACGGTAGAACCTGGAAAAGGTATGGAGGGAGGACCATGTCGCTGCTTTACATATTTCTGCAGGCGATAGCATCCTGGACTCCGCCCAGGATGCTGCTTGTGCTCTGGTAGAATGAGCCTTGACTTGTAGAGGCGGAGACTTCCCGGCCTCTACGTAAGCTGCTCGGATAACTTCTTTAATCCAGCGGGCGATGGTGGGCCGCGAGGCCGCTTCACCTTGCTTCTTCCCGCTGTACAGGACGAACAGATGGTCCGTCTTTCGTAGGTCTTGTGTCACTTCCAGATATCTGGGCAGCAATCTGCCAATGTCGAGATGGCGTAATAAACGTCCTTCTTCAGATTTCCTCAAACCTGCCGTGGTAGGCAAGGATATGGTTTGGTTAAGATGAAACTGTGAAACCACTTTAGGTAGAAAGGAGGGAACCGTCCGAAGATGGATAGCCTCAGGAGTGAATCTGAGAAAGGGATCACGGCAGGACAGTGCTTGCAGCTCTGAGATGCGACGCGCCGAACATACTGCCAATAGGAACACCATCTTCAAGGTGAGAGAACGGAGAGACATGCCCCGAAGGGGTCTGAAGGTGGATCCCGCAAGGAAATCCAAAACAAGATTGAGGTTCCATAAGGGCACAGGCCACTTTAATGGTGGACGAATATGCTTGACTCCTTGCAGGAAACGAGAAACATCTGGTTGCTTGGCGATGGTCTTGCCATCCCTCCTGGGACCATAGCAAGACAGCGCAGCCACCTGAACTTTGATGGAGCTGAGGGAAAGACCCTTCTGAAGACCATCCTGCAGGAAATCCAACACAATGGGGACTGAAGTCGTATGTGGATTGGTGCCACGAGTGTCGCACCATGCTTCAAACACTCTCCAGATCCGTACGTAGGTGAGGGATGTGGAAAACTTGCGAGCTCGGAGGAGTGTATCAATCACGGGCTCCAAGTAACCCCTTTTCTTCAATCTAGCCCTCTTAAGGGCCATACCGTAAGAGAGAATTGAGCTGGATCCTCGTGAAGAATGGGACCTTGACGTAGAAGGTCCCGGAGAGCAGGCAGGGGAAGAGGCTCCCTGCCAGAAGTCTTTTCATGTCCGCATACCAGGGCCTTCTTGGCCAGTCTGGTGCCACTAGAAGAGCTAGGCCCCGGTGTCTCTGAATCTTGTGGATGATGGCGCCCAGCAGAGGCCACGGAGGGAATGCGTATAGCAGAGTCCCTGGAGGCCATGGTTGAACCAGGGCATCGATTCCGTGTGAGAATGGGTCGCGCTTGCGGCTGAAGTATCTGGGTACTTGAGCATTGGACTTGTCCGCCAGTAAATCCATGACCGGAATCCCCCAATGATCCACAATCATCTGGAAGGCCGTGGGTGA
Source organism: Rhinatrema bivittatum (assembly GCF_901001135.1). Classification (NCBI taxonomy): domain Eukaryota; kingdom Metazoa; phylum Chordata; class Amphibia; order Gymnophiona; family Rhinatrematidae; genus Rhinatrema; species Rhinatrema bivittatum. Next base: position 711,931,351 of record NC_042616.1, read on the forward strand.
CAGCTGCCACTCTCCTGGATTGAGGCTTTCTCTGCTGAGGAAGTCTGCTGTGGTATTGTCCTTCCCGGCAATGTGGGCGGCGGAGATGTACCGAAGATTCGCCTCTGCCCAAGTCATCAGTGGGGCGATCTCCAGAGATACCTGTCGGCTTCTGGTGCCGCCCTGACGGTTGATGCATGCCACCGTGGTGGCGTTGTCGGACATCACTCTGACTGCTCTGTTCTTCAGTCTGTGAGCCAATCGAAGGCATGCTAATCGGACTGCCCGGGCCTCTAGGCGGTTGATGTTCCACGTTGACTCCTCCCTGTTCCATCGCCCTTGTGCGGTGAGTTCTTCGCAATGTGCTCCCCAGCCGCTCAGGCTGGCATCTGTGGTGAGCAGAGTCCACGTGGGTGAGGACATCTTCGACCCCCTGCTCATGTGGTTGGACTGCAACCACCACCGCAACTGGGTCCGAACTCTGGCTGGTAGAGGAAGGTGCGTGGAATAGTCCCGGCGACGGGGGCTCCAGCGAGAGAGCAGGGAATGCTGTAGAGGTAGCATATGGGCCCGCGCCCAAGGCACCACTTCCAGGGTGGATGCCATGAGACCAAGAACCTGCAGATAATCCCAGGCTATGGGTCGACTGGCTCCCATCAAATACTGGATGCGTTGCCGAAGTTTCAACTTCCTCTTGGTCGTGAGACTGACCGTGGCTGCCCGGGTGTCGAACTGTACTCCCAGGTATTCCAGGGACTGGGAAGGCTGTAGGCAGCTCTTGCTGAGGTTGATTACCCAGCCCAAGCTTTCCAGAAGGGCAATCACTCTGTTGGTTGTCCGAAGGCTCTCCTCTCGAGACTTCGCCCTGATCAGCCAGTCGTCTAGGTAGGGATGGACCAGAATCCCTTCCCGCCTGAGTGCCGCTGCCACCACTACTACCACTTTGGTGAATGTCCGAGGTGACGTGACCAACCCGAAGGGTAGAGCCCGAAACTGGAAGTGGCGGCCCAGAACCTTGAAGCGTAGGTAGCGCTGATGATCTGGATGGATCGGAATATGAAGATATGCTTCTGACAGGTCTAGCGCCATGAGGAATTCTCCGGGCTGGACTGCGGCTTTGACGGAACGCAGAGTTTCCATGCGAAACCTCGGTACCCGTAAGTATCGGTTGACTGACTTGAGGTCCAGGACAGGCCGAAAGGTACCCCCTTTCTTGGGTACCATGAAATAAATGGAATAGTGTCCAGAATTCACTTCCCAGGCAGGTACTGGGATGATGGCGTTCAAGGACAGGAGCCTCGCTAGAGTAGCTTCCAATGCCGCCTTCTTGTGCATGGGACATGAAGATTCCACAAACTTGTCTGGAGGGAGATGATGAAAGTCCAGATAATATCCTTCCCGGATAACGGTGAGAACCCACTGGTCCGACGTGATCTCGACCCATCTGGGGTAGAAGAGGGTTAACCTGCCCCCTATGGCTCTGTCCCCCAGATGAATCGGCAAATTCTCATTGTGAGGCGTGGCCGGGACCCGAGCCCGGACCAGCCCCCCTCTTGCGCTGCTTGGTCCGAAAGGACTGATTCCCGGCTTGAGGGCGGGGTGCCTGGTAGCGACCCCTATAAGGAACAAAGCGCTGTGAACTCCTGCCCCTGGAGGGCCTTGGAAAGGTGCGCTGGCCCCTTCTGGACCGATCTTCTGGTAGTCTAGGCACTGGAGAGGCACCCCAAGTACTGGCTAACTTATCAAGGTCACTGCCAAACAACAACGAGCCCTTAAAGGGCAACCTGGTGAGGCGAGTCTTTGACGGCGCATCAGCTGACCAGGTCCGGATCCAGAGCTGCCTCCTGGCGGCTACGGAGGATGAAATCCCCTTAGCTGTTGTCCGGACCAAATCCGATGCCGCATCCGTGAGGAATGAAAGAGCTGACTCCATGTCAGCTGCTGGAGCATTGTTCCTGACCTGGGACAAACAGGCACGTGTCACCACTGTGCAGCAGGTCGCAATCCGCAAAGATAGAGCTGCCACTTCAAAGGTTTGTTTTAGAATGGCGTCCATTAGCCGATCATAAGGCTCCCTGAAGGCCGTCCCCCCTTCCACTGGAATGGTAGTGCGCTTGATCACCGCGCTAATCAAGGCGTCCACCTGAGGACACGCCAGCAGGTCCTGGAGAGCCGGTGCCAATGGGTACATGCCCCTCAGGGCCCGGCCCCCTTTGAAGGAAGCCGCTGGTGCCGCCCATTCCAAATCTATCAGTTGTTGTGCCGCTTGCAAGAATGGAAAATGGCGGGCTGTAGGACGAAGACCTTCCAGCAGGGGGTTCTGCGCAGAAGGTACTGAAGCGCTGGGACCTGTAATATCTAATTCCGCTAGACACTGAGACACCAGGTCGGAGAGATCCTCCTTAGGGAAGAACCGCCTCATGGTTCTATATGGCTCAATCCCTGGGGGAAGGTCCCCCTCGTCCGGGAGTTCGGACTCGTCCGGTGAAACCTCCTAGTCTGATTGATCTGGACTATCCAGCGGCGGGAGGTCCCGCTCACGATAAGAGTGTGAGGGTCCAGGAACAGGATCCATAGGCGCTGCCACCGCAGCGGCAGCCGCAGCAGCCACCGTCGCAGCCACCGCAGGAACTGCAGCAACCGCAGGAACAACAGGAGCAGCAGGAACAGTAGGGCCGGGACGGGAAGCCGTTTGCATCTGGACGAAGGCATGAATCCCCTTAAAGAGATCCACCCAGGAAATTGAAGCAGCCTCTAATCGCCGGGGTACAAGATCCCCTGGGATTCCCGAGTGGTCGAGACTGCCCCCTAAATCCGGGGTAGCCCCTGGAGAACTGTCAACAAATCGTGGCTGAGACCGGTCCTGGCCTGAGGGTCCCACAGCCTCCTCACATTGGGCACATAGGGAGTCTGGCTCATCACTGCGCGTGGCTCTAAGGTGGCATGCAGAGCAGAGGCCAAGGGCCTTAATGCCTGAGACAGGCGGCGCCGCCGCTGACGACGCTGCTGCGTTCTGATCCATTGAAAACTATGCGCTGAATGCTTAAGACAACAGGCGCGCAATAACAAGAATAAGCGGCTGCAATAGGCGCGTAATATAACAGGCGCACAATAATAATATGCAGCAGCAATAGGCGCTTAATACAACAGGCGCACAATAATAATAATATGCGGCAGCAATAGGCGCTTAATACAACAGGCGCACAATAATAATAATATGCGGGAGCAATAGGCGCTTAATACAACAGGCGCCCAAGAATAATAATATGCGGGAGCAATAGGCGCTTAATACAACAGGCGCACAATACGAATAATAAGCGGCAGCAATAGACGCTTAAGAAACAGCCCCAATGATATGCAATACACACTCAGCAATATGCAGGGCACAAAACACGCCCAATGTCTGCAATATAGGCACAGTAATAGGCGGCCAGCAATATACGCGCAAGGGCATTCAATAGGCTTTCAGCAATAAGCATTTAGCAACAGGCGCTCAATAGCAGTCAATAGGCTTTCAGCAATAAGCGGTAAGCAATATACGTTCAATGGCATTCAATAGGCTGTCAGCAATAAGCATTTAGCAATAGGCGCTCAATAGCAGTCAATAGGCTTTCAGCAATAAGCGGTAAGCAATATACATTCAATGGCATTCAATAGGCTGTCAGCAAGAAGCATTTAGCAATAGGCGCCCAATAGCCTACAATAGGCTCTCAGCAATAGGCGGTCAGCGACACACGCTCAGTGGCAGCCAGTATGTAGCCGCTGCTCACAGCAAGAAGGCAATATACGCACAAGGAGGAATAGAGCCGCGCCTATTACAGGCGCTCAATACCTGAACAAGGCTCCAAAATGGCGTCCTCCACGGCGTGCCACGCCGCCGATCCTCTGTCCGTCGGAGTCCAGAAACAAGAGAGGTACACTTACCTGATCGTCGGCGCTTCCCGGCTGGAACCCAGGTGGTCTCCGGCTGCGGGGGGAAAGGGCCAGTACCTTCACTGCCGCGTTGGAGGAGATGCACCCGCTGCCCCGTCCACGCCGGGACCGAGGCGCCTCGAAGCCACACCCGAACCTCGCCCGGGGGCTGTGTCCCTGCCACGGTTCGGCCGGACCGAGGACTTCCACCTCCGGGGGTCCACGGGAATCAGCCCGGGAAGCTCAACTGGGGGGAGGAACCATAGGGTATCCCCGCAGGAGCGCGGGGCTCAACAGTCATTGTAGAAAGGAAAAAGTAGAATCTAGAATGATAAGAAAAGAGAAAAATTAAAGTAGTCTTGGAAAGCACGCTCAGCTAGCATGCAGGCACTCCAAACTGCTTTGGAGACGGAAATTACTGAGTTGCTACGCTTCCTGTGGGGCTATATACCCCGTGCTGACGTCAGATCCGTCTCCTAGCACGCGGATACTATCCCCATTTGTACTGAGTCCATCTGGCTACACGCCAGGAAATGGTACATTTTGGATTTGATAAGGAAAAGGAATGGGTGGCCTTTTTTAAATTTCTGTCTTTTTTGGGTTATGCATGGCTCTACATAAGATCTGTACAATGACATTGATAACTGTATCATGCTCCACAGGCTGAATGCTGTGCGCTGACTGGTTTTTCAAGATCTGATTGGCCAACATACAGTGATGTGTGATTGAGTAGATGTTCTGCTACTCAAGTTTAAACGGCTTTAATATAATCTTCCGATTGGTTATTACATAATGAGAGGGCATGCCATGATCCTTGAGTTGGATTATTTCTTTGAGAAAACAGATGATTGCTCCTGTGGAAAGAGAGAAGGATTTTCATTGAGTGGTTTTCTGTCCTTTCATACATGATGAGTTTAGACTCAGACGTTTTGAGTCGAATGTCCAGTTTCATTTTGGTAAAGTTTGGAGGTGGTGCTGTTGCATTTGATCAGCTGGCAATTTTAAGAACAGGCGATTTACTTTTTTTTTTTTTTTGCTTTTTCCTTATTTGTATTTTGTGGAGACAGTTTGTCAAAACATCAATGTCATGAGTGCCTGTATTGAAGTAGTTTTGAGAATGAGTTCTAGCATTTTATCTTTGAGACATTCATGGAAGTTAAGTATGCTAAGGGTAATTTTCAAAAAACGTTTCGTGCGTAAATGCAACTGTTACTGAAACTATTTTCAAAAGCCATTTACTCAAGTAAATACTTTTTAAAATCAGGCCCTAAATTAGCAATCTTTTTGTGCAGAATACATAAGACACTAAAGAATTTTTCAAAAAAGTAAAAAAGACTGAAAGACTGAATCAAGAACTAATGATAAATGATTATAATAGTCCTGTGTCACATTGGACATATTATGTTTGACAACATTTTAGCACACTAGACACGATTCCATAATTTACTTGATCCATACTGATATTCTATTTAGTTTCTGGCTCTGCCTCAGTTGACCATGCTGTAAATAAATGATAATAAAATGGGTATCATCCAAATGAGATGCTTTCTTGAATTTCTCTTTCTGAATAAACTTGTTTAAGGCCCGAAGATCCAGAATGGGTCAGAGGCCCCCTCCCTTCTTCAGAATGAGGAAGTATTGGGAGTAAAAACCCCGATTGTGCTGTCCTCCTGGCACTGGTTGGATTGCATGTTGTTTGAGAAGCACTTGTACTTCCTGATGAAGAAGAACCTGGTTCCAACGATTTCCGGGAGACAGAGAGGTGGGGCAGTTGGGTGGCTAAGCAGAAATTCAGCTGATAACCTGTTTTTACCACACTGAGAACCCAACAGTCTAATGTGATAAAGGACCAATCTTGGTAGGAGGAGGATATCCTTCCACCTATCGCTATTGATGGCTGTGGTCAAATCCCCTCAAAAATTTTGCTGTGGTTTTTGGCTTGGGCCTTGTGGCTGCTTTTGCTGTCGTGCAGTTCTTAGACGACCCCTTGTTTGCGACTGTTGTGGTTGTTGCTTCTGAGTTTGATAAGGTGTTGCCCTATAAGGATTAAATGACCTGTACTGGTGTTGTTGGAAGTAAGGTCTCTTGTAGATCTGGTAGAACTGCTTGGAGGAGAACTGCTCCATGGGGACGTGAAATAAGAGACTGCTGTGCTTTGTTCTTTCACTTGGGACACTGTTTCATGCAGCCTGTCTCCAAACAGATTATCCTCCTTACAAGGGAGGCCGGCCAGCTTCTCATGAATGTCCTCGCGGATCGCACTTACTCGGAGCCAGGTGATTCTGTGAGCCACTATGGCCATTGCCGACATCCTTGCCGAAATGTCAAAGGCTTCATAGACAGTTCTGAGGAGATGGTGGGCGCAGACTGAATCTGCATCTGCAACTGTTTTAATTGCTTCTGGAGGGACTCCCTGGCTTCAAACCCTGTAGAAATTCATAAAGGTATTGGGTTATATAAAATTGATGTTGCTGAATTCTGGTATTCAGCATGGCAGCCTAGAACATTTTCCTCCCAAAATCATCAAGGTATTTGCTGTCTCTCCCTGGCGGTGTGTTAGAGTATAGCCATGTCTTCTTAGCCTTTTTTATGGCCTATTTGACCACTACGGAAGCATGAGGCTGTTGCACTGTCCCATAGAGGGAGAACTTACGCATCCTAAACTTCAAATCTGTCTTCCTCGAAACAGAAGGCCCTGAAAATGGGGACGCCCAGGTCTTATCCAGTAGTAGGTCTTCCAAAAGTGCATAAGACGGAAGAGCTGTCGGTTCAGATGGAGCATCAAACATTTTGAGGGTCCCATGAACTTCTGCCCTCGGGTCGGGTAGCTTTTTTGTCTCGATTTTCAACACGGATCCCATCTTCTCAATTAACTTTGAATATATTATGTACTCAGGAGGTGAGGAGGGTTCTGGTGGCTCCTCTGGGGGGGTCTGAGGGGATCCCTGTGGATGATCATGGAGATGTTGGTGGGGAGGCTGGAACATCACAATCACCTGAGCCTGCTGAGCTGAATTCTTGGCAGGTAGTATCTTCTACCCCTTCTTCTCCCGGGAGGGAAGATGGGATGGATCTCGAGACACTGTCCTCCGACTCACACCACAAGGGAACCTCAACCTGAGGAGTAGGCAGCATAGAGCCAAAAAAGTTCTTCAGAATATCAGAGATCTGGGACATAGCCTGAGGCTGTTCCACCAACCTTGGGAAGAGGAGGATGCTGGTCTGTCCTTTGTAGGGCTGAATCCACTGGTCTCCCATCCCCAGATGGGGTCATCTGTCTGCCCACAGTCGATGGCAGCACCACCAGAAGGATGGAGGAAACTGGTCCTCTATGCATGCGTGACTGGACATATTGCCCCATGTAGGATTATGCTGCTTCAGCAAGGGCTCCTGTAGCTGGGGTTTTTCACGCTTACACTTGGACACTTCTGGCAAGCCTGTCCCTAGATGAAGGAGAGAAAGATCTCCCTGAAACCCCGAGGACAACCATGTCAGAATCATCCTGCCCCTCAAGTTCTTCTGCAGTGAATACCACCTTTGGATCTGGGTGCCACTGGGCCTGAGAACCACCTTTGGGCTGTCCTCCAATTTTATGCCTTTTATGCATCAACAATGGATGGTCTGACACAGAGCTGAAATCCTTTTTACTATTCTTCGATGCATATGTCAATAATGATCATGTCTGTGTCAAGGCCCTAAGCGTTGTACTGCGTCGTCTTGCATCGGATGCTTCTGCTCATCATGCATTGTGGTACTTCGTGCAGAGTGTCCCTGCAAGTCATGTGTCGTGGTGTTTACCTTTTTTAGATGGTACCGAATCTGGCGCCAGAGTTTTCAATTTAAACGACACACCAGGTCTTTCGGGGGTTTACCTCCTGAACCCTTTATGCTCAACCCTTTAACTGGGGCCTCCAATCGACTCCACTTCAAAACCAGTTCCAACGACATTGCTCTTTTACCTGGTGCCGATTTCTTGGGTCTCTGTGCTGGGCCTGTGGAGATATCCTTCCACAGGCATGAAAGGATGTCTGGTCATGGTCCAGCCCCAGGCACAAGTAGCAATAGTTATGTCTGTCCATGACAGACATAACCTTACCACACTGGCAGTACTTGAATCCTGGGGCTTTAGGAGCCATGGTAGCACTGAAAAGTGCTGTTTGGGGAACAAAGAGGGTAGGAAGAAGAGAAAAATAGAAAAAGGCACAAGAGAGACTTAGCTGCATCCATGAGCTGAGCGGGAAGAACAAAAAACTGAGGAGAATTTGGAAACCACATGGGAACAGCCACGCAGAGCACAGCTCTGTATCTATCGAGAGAGTTTTCAACGTCAGGCTACCTGGGGGATGTCCCTAGAAAGCATGGCTAATTCAGCCTGCTTATCAATTGGAAAACTATTGTTACCTTTGACGCGCGGGCCGCGGCGAGGCAGCGCGCTGATGGCGGCGTTCCGGCTCCGGGGAGTAGCAGGGCGGTCCCGGCAGCGTCGGTAGCGCGAGCTAGCGGGGATCGGGGCGTTTCTGCTCAGCAGGCAGAGCGGCGTCTCCGCGCAGCAAGGGGAGCCAATCACCGCGGGACTCAAGCGTTGGCTCCGCCCCCTTGACGTCAGACGCCAGCAGAGGCTCCGTTTGCGCGGGAAAATGGTCTATTTAAAGAAAGCAGCTTCCCCAAATCGCTGCTTCGGCCACGATTGTTCTGTGGAGCTTTCGCCTGGGGATTTGCCTCTACTCCTGATTGTCTTCTGCCTGTCTTGACCCGGACTGAGAATTGGATTTCGTTACCTGCCGCCTGCCTCTGGATTATCTGCTGCTTTGGTTCCTGATTGTCTGCTGCCTGCCCCGATCCGGACTGATTATTGGATTTCGCTACCTGCCGCCTGCCTCTGGATTATCTGCTGCTTTGGTTCCTGATTGTCTGCTGCCTGCCCCGACCCGGACTGATTATTGGATTTCGCTACCTGCCGCCTGCCTCTGGATTATCTGCTGCTTTGGTTCCTGATTGTCTGCTGCCTGCCCCGACCCGGACTGATTATTGGATTTCGCTACCTGCCGCCTGCCTCTGGATTATCTGCTGCTTTGGTTCCTGATTGTCTGCTGCCTGCCCCGACCCGGACTGATTATTGGATTTCGCTACCTGCCGCCTGCCTCTGGATTATCTGCTGCTTTGGTTCCTGATTGTCTGCTGCCTGCCCCGACCCGGACTGATTATTGGATTTCGCTACCTGCCGCCTGCCTCTGGATTATCTGCTGCTTTGGTTCCTGATTGTCTGCTGCCTGCCCCGACCCGGACTGAGTATTGGACTTCGTTGTCTGCTGCCTGCCCTGACTCAGAGTGCCTTTGAGATTCCCGTCACAAGGTAAGCGGTCTAATCGGTGGTTCCACTACTATCAACCAGGGATCCTAACAACTATATTGTGTCTGAAAAAAAAAAAAAAAAAGACGCCTCATAAGATTACTAATAGACTGTCTGTAGGGAGAGGGGCTGACTGTAGAATTCACTTGCCTTAAGATTAGTATTTTTCAGCAGGAATTAGCCATTGTCTGCAAGTCTTCCTGTGTGAGGCATTTAAGAACTAAGTGGAATTGTTTGCTTATTTAAAATATGTCTACATTTGTATTATTGGGTACCTTTGAGGGTGATTCTTTTGAGGGAAAAAAGGCAAAAGTGTATTGTGGCTAAATAAAAAGAAAAAAAAAAAAGCAGAAATAAAAGGCCATTTCAACTGTTAAAAGCCCTCCCTCCCTAACCCTCTACTCACCCACCCCTGGGCTTGCCCTTATTATACAGTCTTGCTAAAGTACATAATTAATATAATTGGTAATAAGCTCTTTTGCAAATAATCATATTTAAGGTGTTCCATATCAAAACAAATTATCAAAATGTCTATTATTCAATGTAATAACTGTTGTGGCTTTGGGGGTTTTTTCCCCCATTTATTTATTCATTTCGATAAATAACACAAGAATACACTTGTGACAGAAAAAACATTGAGACTCTGAAATCTCAGGAAAATAAAAGTAATATATATAGATATGAAAACAAAGTGGATTAGATGCCACGGAATAGTCCAATCTCAGAGCTTTATTAAAATGGAGGCGTGATCTTTTAAATGTATGCCCAACTCAGGCAGAGTTTCGCCCCACACAGGTGCTGCCTCAGGGGCTAAAACAAATAAATAACAAATATAACTTAACATATAAAACAAATAACAAAATAATTTAAAAACAAAATACATGACAAACGGTAACACATAGAATCTGAAGGTATTTCATAATTACTTAAAATGAAGGAAACAATGGACAATAAAACCTTGAAAAATTAAAAATAAAAATGGATACAGTAATCAGGAAACACAATGCAGTATATGATTTACCTATATCTAATTAGTCTTATTGTGTATGAATGTGCTTACATTAAATAATCGGAAGTCTGGTGGTCTATTGATATGTGCCTTAAGAAAATTATAATTAAACCATAATTGGGCAAAAATATTAATTTAAAAAATAGGTAAATAAATGAAGAAATGCAAATTGTATCAAAATTGAGATACAAGGGTGATGCCGCAGTTAAAAGTAAAAACTAAGGTAATAACTAAACCCTCCTATAAATATCACTTTAAAATATGTAAACCAAAAATATAAAGCACGCATGTGACCTGTGCAAAACCGTAAAAGAAAACACATTTTTATGTACTGAACCCATACTGCCAATGCAGGAAACTACCTTTAAAAACGCAGAGTCTCAAACAGTATAAAGTAAGCAACACCGGAACATGATTTGGGGCACACATTAATTTTTATATGATTTTACCTGTCTACAGAGTTAATTTTACTTTGTTTCTAATCGTCTCTATGTTTTTAGTTTTTATGTGCTTCTAATTTATATTTTATATTTTTATGTGCTTTTAATTCATAATTATGATTATTTTTATTTGTGTATTTACATCTTTCATTAGTGTCAATCCATATTGCTAAACATTTGTCTGTGCGGTCCTATTTTTATGTGCTCTTAGGGGCGGATTTTAAAAGCCCTGCTCGCGTAAATCCGCCCGGATTTACGCGAGCAGGGTCTTGCGCGCTGGCGTGCCTATTTTCCATAGGCCTGCCGGCGCGCGCAGAGCCCCGGGACTCACGTAAGTCCTGGGGTTTTTCGAGGGGGGCGTGGCCGATCGGCGTGGCGTTTTGGGGGCGGGACGTGGCGTTTCGGGGGTGGGCCTGGGGGCGTGGCCGCGCCCTCCAGAACTGCCCCCGGGTCGAGTCTCGGCACGCTAGCGGCCTGCTGACGCGCGGGGATTTACTTCTCCCTCCGGGAGGCATAAATCCCCCGACAAAGGTGGGAGGGGTTTAGACAGGGCCGGGGGGGGGGGGGAGGGCGAAAGAGAATTCCCTCCGAGGCCGTTCCGATTTCGGAGCGGCCTCGGAGAGAATGGAGGTAGGCTGCGCGGCTCAGCGCGCGCCGGCTACACGAAATCGGCAGCCTTGTGCGCGCTGATCCAGGATTTTAGCGGTTACGCGCGTATCTACTAAAATTCAGCGTACTTTTGTTTGTGCCTGATGCGCCAACAAAAGTACGCGAAGACGCACTTTTTTAAAATCTACCCCACAATATTTAATATTTTTCATATTTTTTTTTTAATCACTTTTACATTAGTAAATCCTCAGTGCCATACATTCATTAATCAGTATCCTTGCTTATTTGGCTATTTTTTGCACATATTTCACAAAAGTGCTGTTTTCATCCATTGCCATTAACAGATACACTTCTCAGTGTTGATATAGTTGTGGTACACGGGCAATTCACAGACCACGCCCCTTTGTTTGATAGACAGCGGTTCTGGCGCGTTTTTATTTGATTGACAGCGCTATTTGGTGCGTTTTTTGAAAAGTTAAAAGGCTTCACTAACAACTTACAGTCAATGCTGCTTTTCCATTGGAGACGACACTTCGCTGTATTCATTATAAGTAAGTTGCTCTTGCTCAATGATTTTGTTCTTTACTTTGTAAGGCTTAATATTTTTACAGCTGGTTTTTAAACTTTATTTTATCACATTTTAGATTCACTGCTTTTTCGGCAAATATTCAGCGTCAAGATTTTTTATCGCTACTGCCGCTCGAAGCAAAGAGCGAGCCGGTCTGCTCTGAGGTATTTTATTTTTAGAACCAGTGAAGTCATACTCTCATAGCGCTTAGGGCTAGATTTTAAAAGCCCTGCGCGCCTAAATCCTCCCGGATTTACGCGCGCTGGCGCGCCTATTTTGCATAGGCCGCCGGCGCGCGCAAAGCCCCGGGACGCGCAGAAGTCCCGGGGCTTCATAAAAGGGGCAGGAAGGGGCGAGTCCGGGGGCGGGCTGGGAGGGCGGTCCCGAGTCCCCCAGCACAGCAGCCTGTGCCGGAGGATGCGAGGCGGCAGGCGTAACTTGCCCAACAAAGGTAAGGGGGGGGGGGGGGTAAAGGTAGGGGGTGGATTTAGGTAGGGCTGGGGGGTGGGTTAGGTAGGGGAAGGTGGGGGGATGCGGAGGGAATGGAGGCAGGCTGCGCGGCTCGGCGCGAACAGGCTGCCGATTTTGCGTAGCCTTGCGCGTGCCGACCCCAAATTTTATAAGATACGTGTGGCTACGCGCGTATCTTATAAAATCCAGCGTACTTTTGTTCGCGCCGGTTACGGGAACAAAAGTACACGCGCGCATACTTTTTAAAGATCTACCTCTTAGTTTTTTAGTTTCACTTATGGAGTGCTTTCTTTCAAGGTTGAGTCATTGTATGTATGCCGGCAATCATGTTCCGGTGTTGCTTACTTTATACTGTTTGAGACTCTGCGTTTTTAAAGGTAGTTTCCTGCATTGGCAGTATGGGTTCAGTACATAAAAATTTGTTGTTTTCTTTTACAGTTTTGCACAGTTCATGGGCGTGCTTTATGTTTTTGGTTTACATATTTTAAAGTGATATTTATAGGAGTGTTTAGTTATTACCTTAGTTTTTACTTTTAACTGCGGCATCACCCTTGTATCTCAATTTTGATACAATTTGCATTTCTTCATTTATTTACCTATTTTTTAAATTAATATTTTTACCCAATTATGGTTTAATTATGATTTTTTAAGGCACATATCAATAGACCACCAGACTTCTGATTATTTAATGTAAGCACATTCATACACAGTAAGACAGTGATGGCCAACCTTTTGAGCTCAGTGTGTCAAAATTCATAAAAAAACCGAGCATAACTCGGGTGGTGTGTCACTTCTAGAAAAATCCATAATTTTGTGATATTTGTAGCTCTAATCAACAAAGTTATAATTTTAATATATATACTGTATTTATTAATAAAGCAAAAACAAATAATTCTTTACCTTACCTGCTTAGTGACTTTTTTGTTGCTGAATTTCATTGGCTAAATCTTCAATTGAAGGTTGGTATTTCGTACACTTCAAGTCCAAGCAAGCGTTACAAACTTCATCTGTCAGTCGGTTTCTTTTATTGGCTCCCATTCATGTTCACAACACTCCCTCCCCATCTCCCAGGCATGCACACATTCATTCTCACACACACAGACCCCCAGGCAGGCACCCATGCATTCACACACATACACCCCCAGGCAGAGTCCCATTCATACACATTCACACACTAAAGGTAGACCCCCCCTCTCTTTCTTTTGCCAGCAACCTCAGAACCTCTCTCATTCCTCTGCTGCCACTGTCACTGATGCCGCGTGGCTATTGCGGAGGTGCCGATTGCTGCTACTGACACTGAAGTCCATTCTGCTGCCTCCTCTGTGCAGGCCCCGTGGGCTTCCACTTTCTCCATGCTGATCTCTTACATTGTGAAATCCGTTGAGAAAGTGCTATTCTTGCACATTCCCAAAGAGTACATGTGCCAATCACTAAAAAGTACATTTTTTTTTTTTGCCTTTGCTGTCTGATCTTAGTTTTCTAATTGGTTGGTCACAGGCTTTTTTTTCACCTTCCCTTTCTTATTTTTTTGCCAATTCCTTTTATATTGTCTTTTTTTCTGTTTCTTTTTTCTCCATCTTCTTCCCTCAAACACACAGTCAGGTTCTCATTCTCACATGCATTTCTCTTTCTCACACACACAGGCTCTCATTGGCACATGCTCTCTCTCATACAATCATTCATATACACAGGCTCTCACTGGCACATGCTCTCTCTCATACAATCATTCATACACACAGGTTCTCACTGACACATGCTCTCTCTCATACAATCATTCATACACACAGGCTCTCACTGGCACATGCTCTCTCATACAATCATTCATATACACAGGCTCTCACTGGCACATGCTCTCTCTCATACAATCATTCATATACACAGGCTCTCACTGGCACATGCTCTCTCTCATACAATCATTCATATACACAGGCTCTCACTGGCACATGCTCTCTCTCATACAATCATTCATATACACAGGCTCTCACTGGCACATGCTCTCTCTCATACAATCATTCATACACACAGGCTCTCACTGGCACATGCTCTCTCTCATACAATCATTCATATACACAGGCTCTCACTGGCACATGCTCTCTCATACAATCATTCATACACACAGGCTCTCACTGGCACATGCTCTCTCATACAATCATTCATATACACAGGCTCTCACTGGCACATGCTCTCTCATACAGTCATTCATATACACAGGCTCTCACTGGCACATGCTCTCTCTCATACAATCATTCATATACACAGGCTCTCACTGGCACATGCTCTCTCTCATACAATCATTCATATACACAGGCTCTCACTGGCACATGCTCTCTCTCATACAATCATTCATATACACAGGCTCTCACTGGCACATGCTCTCTCTCATACAATCATTCATACACACAGGCTCTCACTGGCACATGCTCTCTCATACAATCATTCATATACACAGGCTCTCACTGGCACATGCTCTCTCTCTCTCTCTCTCTCTCACACACACACACACACACACAGGCTCTCACATGCTGTCTCTGCAAACATTCAGGTCCTCTCTCTCAACTCACCTCATACACGCACTCTACGGGCCCTCAGCCTCTCTCTCACCTCTGGGCCTCCTCTTCGCGGGTCGCCGCAGGATGGGCTCTGCAGCGGCCCTGATCTTCTCGGGCCGCGGCAGCCCTGCTACCGGGCCTCTTCCTCTTCTTGGGCCGCTGCGACTTGGGATTCGCAGCGACCCGCGGCGGCTCCTCCTCTTCTGCACGCGCTGATTCGCTTCCTCCTTCCTGCCCACGCGGCTCCGGCAACGTTTACTTCCGGGGCCGCACAGGCAGGAAGGAGGAGCATCAGCGCGTTGTCTTGAGCCTCATCGCTGCGACGCATGAGCCTCCCTGCGCCCGGGGGCATTGGTGGAGGGTAGGGGGAAACTAAAAAACACATTTAAAGGCTCGGCGCAGCTGAAAAAGAAAAGGCTCGGCGCAGCCGGAAAAAAAAAAAAAATCCTGATAGTCCTCGAAACGCTGCGCGTGTCAGCCAAAATGGCTCGGCGTGTCACCTCTGACACGCGTGTCATAGGTTAGCCATCACTGCAATAAGACTAATTAGATATAGGTAAATCATATACTGCATTTTGTTTCCTGGTTACTGTATCCATTTTTATTTTTTAATTTTTCAAGGTTTTATTGTCCATTGTTTCCTTCATTTTAAGTAATTATGAAATACCTTCAGATTCTGTGTTACCTTTTGCCATGTAGTTTTTTTTTTAAATTATTTTATGTTATTTGTCTTGTATGTTAAGTTATATTTATTTATTTGTTTTAGCCCCTGAGGCAGCCCCTGTGTGGGGCGGAACTCGGCCTGAGTCGGGCGTACATTTAAAAGATCGCGTCTCCATTTTAATAAAGCTCTGAGATTGGACTATTCCGTGGCGTCTAATCCACTTTGTTTCCTAATGGCTTTCTTAGATGGCCTACCCTCCTGTTTTGTCGGTCCATATATATAGATATTACATATTATATAAAATCCTAAGTCTCACTAAATTAAAGGAAAGCCGAGGGAACATAAGATCAAAGGAGCAGCTAAATAAGGAAAACAAGAAAAAGTAAACATGCAGAGATTAAATGGGACATCTCATGATAAAAAAAGATATCAATTAGAGACAAGGTGAGCATCCAGATATCACAGCTGTGCAGGATCAAAATATATAAGCTTATCATTCTGATGCGTAAAGATACATTTGCAGGCATAAGATCATGCCATTCTGGGTCAGACCAAGGGTCCATCAAGCCCAGCATCCTGTTTCCAACAGTGGCCAATCCAGGCCATAAGAACCTGGCAAGTACCCCAAAACTAACCCTATCCCATGCTACTCGTTAGTAATAGCAGTGGCTATTTTCTAAGTCAACTTAATTAATAGCAGGTAATGGCCTTCTTCTCCAAGAACTTATCCAATCTTTTTTTAAACCCAGCTACACTATCTGCACTAACTACATCCCCTGGCAACAAATTCCAGAGTTTAATTGTGCACTGAGTGAAAAAGAACTTTCTCCGATTAGTTTTAAATGTGCCACATTCTAATTTCATGGAGTGCCCCCTTGTCCTTCTAGTATCCGAAAGAGTAAATAACCGATTCACATCTACCCGTTCTAGACCTCTCATGATTTAAACTCCTCTATCATATCCCCCCCTCAGCCATCTCTTCTCCAAGCTGAACAGTCCTAACCTCTTTAGTCTTTCCTCATAGAGGAGCTGTTCCATCCCTTTTATCACCCTTCTCTGTTCCAGCCCCATCGCAACTATATAAGGATAGGTTCTTGGAGGAGAAGTCCATTACCTGCTATTAATTAAGTTGACAGCCACTGCTATTACTAGCAACAGTAACATGGAATAGACTTATTTTTTGGGTACTTGCTAGGTTCTTATGGCCTGGATTGGCCACTGTTGGAAACAGGATGCTGGGCTTGATGGACCCTTGGTCTGACCCAGTATGGGATGTTCTTATGAGATGCGGTGACCAGAACTGTACACAATATTCAAGGTGTGGTCTCACCATGGAGCGAAACTGAGGCATTATAACATTTTCCATTTTATTCACCATTCCCTTTCTAATAATTCCCAACATTGTTTGCTTTTTTGACTGCAGCAGCACACTAAACCAATGATTTCAATATGTTATCCACTATGACACCTAGATTTCTTTCTTGGGTGGTAGCTCCTAGTATGGAACCTAACATTGTAAATATAGCATGGGTTATTGTTCCCTATATGCATCACCTTACACTTATTCACATTACATTTCATCTGCCATTTGGATGCCCAATTTTCCAGTCTCACAAAGTCTTCCTGCAATTTATCACAATTTGCTTGTGATTTAACTACTTTGTATCATCTGCAAATGTGATTACCTCTCTCGTCGTATTCCTTTCCAGATCATTTATAAATATATTGAAAAGCATGGGTCCCAGTACAGATCCCTGAGGCACTCCACTGCCCTCTCCCCTCCACTGAGAAAATTGTCCATTTAATCCTACTCTCTGTTTCTGGTCTTTTAGCCAGTTTGTAATCCATGAAAAGACATCGCCACCTATCCCATGACTTTTCACTTTTCCTAGAAGCCTCTCAAGAGGAACTTTGTCAAATGCCTTTTGAAAATCCAAATACACTACATCTACCGGTACATGTACTACATCTACCGGTACGGTTCTACATTGACATGTATAATATCTGGATAAATCCATACACGTTGGCCGAAAAACAATGATGTTCTGTAGCTAAAGAACATTTTTATAACAAAGTCACGGTCTTTGGAAAAAAATACAAAGGAAACAATCAATGTCCCCCGATTAGAAATTATAGGATCAGTAGAAGATTCTAAGATCTCAGTTAAATTCAAAGTTGGCTGGTGGGTAGAAATATTAGAATTCACTTAAGTTCTTCAAAAAATAAAGCTTAGCAATAGTAGGCATGAGATCAGGTAGAATCTCAAGAACTTCAGAAACATTTCTTGAAGGTATCCTTTGGGGAAAACAGATCACTCAATGGAAAATTCAAAACTCTGAGATCCAAATTACGAAAGGAATTCTCAATGTTTTTGAACATCCTAGAATGGATCAATTCAGGATGTATTAAAATTACCTGAATATTTTGGCAGGTAGCAATTTGATTACCCATATCGGCTATCTTTTCTCCATGTTGGATAACCAACAATTTAGTACCTTGAAATTGATTATATATATCAGAAGTGATGCCAACCAAGGAAGAAAGATTTTCTCTAGAGTTATTAAAGCAGACGAAACAGAATCCAAAGTCATCACAGTAGGCTTATCCAGGATAGGAGAAACAATAGGATTTCTCAAACCTCGACTGATGTAGGGCGATGTAAAGCCTCCAAGTGCTTCTACTCCATGCAGCAGCAATGAGGCTTGAATCTGTGCGATTGCTGGGGTCTCCACAGATAGCCTGGCATCCCCATGCAATCCTGGAAGCTCAGCAGGTTCCGTGGACACATTCCCAGACAGAAGACTCACATCGGTGAGAAAATCCTCCCCAGAAGCCGCTGATCCAGGGTTCTGAAACTGCCTACACGGTGGCAAGGCCGATCCCATTGGTGAAACCAGCCACGGAGAGGACGGAGTAATCGGCGCTCTGGGATTCAAGAGTGACATTGGCGTCAGGAAGGAGGGCTGCACGCTCCTCGGCACCTCCACCCAAGGAACCAACAACTGCCGATAATAGCCCAGTGGGGGCTAGGAACCCATCAATCTTGAGCTGAGAAGGGCCAGAAGAGGAAATGACAGGGGACACCTCCCGAACTTTCACCTTTCTCTTGGTGTTCAGCATCATGGAAAAGAGAGATGAGGAAAAGGTAAAAGCTCTTAGTACTCTGTGTCTCTGCTAAGACGCCATCTTCATCCCCTCTAATAGATTACAGTGGGCTCTGGTAGGACAAGATAAGCGACACAGATACACACTCTCTCATATTACGGTACAAAATATCTTTTCTGTATTGAAAAATGTTCCAGCAATGGAAACTATAGTACTATCTGGAAGGAGAGAAGTTACCCAATGCACAGAAAAACCCCATAACATGAT
The DNA here is from genome assembly GCF_901001135.1 of Rhinatrema bivittatum. NCBI lineage: Eukaryota > Metazoa > Chordata > Amphibia > Gymnophiona > Rhinatrematidae > Rhinatrema > Rhinatrema bivittatum. The sequence goes on from NC_042616.1 coordinate 711,950,274, forward strand.
TAAAAGTCATAACAAAGATTCTTGTGCTGGGAGACTGTCAGAGGTACTAATTTGGGACTTCATTTCAAGGAGAACAAAATAGTTAAATGCCTTCCAGGATCCTCAGCTATTAGAAGTGTAAACCAGATAAGTCAATACAATTAAAGAATAAAGTAAGGACTCAAAAATCGATGTCATCCATCTGGGGATCAATGACCTTGATAGAAATAGCATCCAAACAGTACAGAGATATTTCCAGAATCTGGGGAAGAAGATTAGGCACAAGGCGAAGATTATTGCCTTTTCAGAAGTGTTAATTGTTCACAGAAAGAAGGGAAGGCTAAGCCATATAGACAACTTCAATACATGGCTCAAAACATGGTATAAAGAACTTGTGTTTTGAATACATTGGAGGCTGGGGCCATGTCTGGAGCAGTAAAAGGCTATATGGTAAGGATGGCCTACCTTTGGTCTGTGGCAGGAAAGAGGATGCTAAGTGAGAAATTCAGATCATATATTATTAAGCATTTAAACTAGAGCATGAGAGTGGCAGGAGATGGCCAATGAAATTGGCATGTCATCCCCAAGCAGTACAGGAAGTGGGAGATGAAAATAAAATCAATCAGCTCAAAAAAGCAGAAAAGGTGACTACTAAGAGCATCAAACCAAGAGAGAAAAGTTGGAAAGCTAGACTAAAAATGCTCGTAGTTTCGGCAATAAAATCCCAGAGTTGTAGGCCTTAATAGTGGAGGTGGACTTGGACACTGTTGCTGTTATGGAAACATGCTTCACTGAGTCTCATGTTTGGGATTCAGCCATCCCAAGCTATAACTCATTAAGGAAAGTTAGGGAGGACAGAAAAGGGGGAGTAGCAGCTCTTTATGTCAAAAACAATGTCTAAGCAACTGAAATGCAAGAGACGTGGGGTAGGGAAGAAGCATTATTGGCTGTCCTAAAGAAAGAAGATGGTGCTTCCATTTACACTGGTGTGGTCCACAGACCCCCGACCATACTTCCTTCAAAAAGTGACTAGATATATGCAAATTTATTTCCATGTGAGCAACAATTTTTTTTTAAACCAACAATTATTGAGCACCAGTATTAGCGATGTATTTCTGTATATAGCACAAAGATATAGCACAAAGAAAAATATATGTGAATGACCATGTAAAACCTATGAGTGATGCTCCAAAATATGAGCAATTGTTCACACGCTCAGCTTAGAGGGAACTATGCCCCTGACTCTAACAGAACAACTAGACAGAGATCTGATCGAAGATTTCCAAAAGAAGGGAGAAGTGCTGCTCATTGGAGATTTTAGTCTGCCAGATGTGAATTGGCGTATCCCTTCTACAGAATCTAGAGAAGTAGAGGATGCCTTTCAAGGGGCTCTGTTCAAACAAATGATAGTGGAGCCCACCAGGGAGGGTGTGATTCTCAACCTAGTGCTCACTAATGGGGATAATGTCTCTCATGTCTGGGTTGTTGCCCACCTGAGCACCAGCGATCATCAGATGGTATGATATCATGAATATGATACAGAGAAGTTATGTCTTCATGTGAGTTTTGAATTTGAAAAATATAGATTTTGTCAAAACCTGGAGGAAGAACTAGAATGCTGGGAGAAAATGGGTGAGGTGGTACAATAGTGGGCCAAATTAAAAGGAGCATTCACAAAGGAAACAAATCGATATGTTAGAAAAGTAAAGAAAAGTAAGAAGAAAAAGAAACCAATTTGGTTCGCAAAGGAGGTGGCTGAAAAAAAATAAAAAGCAAAAAGCATTCAGGACGTATAAAGGATCCTAAAAAGAGGAACACAGGGATTAATACCTGGTGAAACTGACAGACTAAAAAAGAAATCAGGAAAGCAAAAGGTCAAGCAGAAGAAAGGACTGCCAAAGAGGTAAAGAGAGGTGACAAAACATTTTTCAGATATATCAGAGAAAGAAGGCCCAAAGTGGTATAGTGAAAGGTGACAAGGCGCAAGGTGTAGAGACAGACAAAGAAATAGCAGAAATATTAAAACAAATATTTAAGCATTTTATATACTGTCATTCCAAAAGAAGATCACAACGGTTTACATTATCTGCCTTCATATTCTTGATCAACAATCACATACTGTGTGGCAACATTCACATTCTAGGTTAGCACCATAACAAATACATATTCTAGATCATAATCATACATATTCTAGGACAGCACCATAACAAATACATATTCTACATCATAATCATACATATTCTAGGACATTGCATTAATAACTATATAATCTAGTCCATATTTATACATTTTTTGGTCGACAAAAATCCCAATTCTGATTCTAACATTACAGTTTACATCGAACATTACATGTTGTTCACTCCACTGCTTTTGTCTCTGGTACTGACGTCGGATGCATCAGCGTTTTGGTATTTTACATTAAATCACATGCATTTCCAAAGAGCCACATTTTCAGTTCTCACTTGAAACTCTTGTTATCTGATGTAAAGTCTCTGGAAGAGTGGAAGGCACCATTAGAAGACCTTTGTTTTGTGATCTTAGGGCTCTTTGTAGTGTGTAATGTTGAGATTACTTACCTGATAATCTCCTTTTCCTTAGTGTAGACAGACGGACTCAGAACAAGTGGGTATAGTGTGCTCGTGCTAGCAGTTGGAGACGGATCTGACGTCAGCACGGGTACATATACCCCCACAGGAAGTGAAGCAACTCAGTAATCTTCCTTGTAAAAGCTGTTATGGATATATGTGTACTGACCGATCGATTAATTAGTGAAACAGGATTCCCCTGACCGATTGATAGTAGCTGGAGACCGCCAGCGTTCCCAACCGGAAGACGTCGACACCTGGTAGAGTGGACGCACTCATGTAAGAAGTGATGAGGCTTACCTTGAATCGGTGAAACCCATGTATACCGGCAGCCGGGCGGGATGCTGAGTCCATCTGTCTACACTAAGGAAAAGGAGATTATCAGGTAAGTAATCTCAACGTTTCCTAGCGTGTAGCCAGATGGACTCAGAACAAGTGGGATGTACAAAAGCTACTCCCGAGCCAGGCGGGAGGCTGCCTGAGGACCGCATAGAACTGCTCTTGCAAATGCTGTGTCCTCCCTGGCCTGGACATCCAGATGGTAAAATCTGGAAAAGGTATGGAGGGAGGACCATGTCGCCGCCTTACATATCTCCACGGGCGACAACATCCTAGATTCTGCCTAAGAGACCGCCTGCGCTCTGGTAGAATGAGCCTTGACCTGCAGAGGCGGTGTCTTCCCGGCCTCTATGTAGGCCGCTCCGATAACTTCTTTGATCCAGCGGGCGATGGTGGGCCGTGAGGCCGCTTCTCCTTGTTTCTTCCCGCTGTGAAGGACGAACAGATGGTCTGTCTTTCGTACTACTTCTGTCATTTCCAGGTATCTGGGCAGTAATCTGCCGACGTCGAGATGGCGTAGCAAACGCCCTTCTTCTGATTTCTTCAAACCCGCCGTGGTTGGCAAGGATATGGTTTGGTTGAGGTGAAATTGTGAGACTACTTTAGGTAGAAAGGAGGGAACCGTGCGAAGATGGATAGCCTCAGGAGTGATTCTGAGAAAGGGATCACGGCAGGACAGCGCTTGTAGCTCTGAGATGCGGCGTGCTTAACACACTGCCAGCAGGAACACCATCTTCAAAGTTAGCGAACGGAGAGACAGGCCCCGAAGGGGTCTGAAGGTGGATCCCGCGAGGAAATCCAAAACAAGGTTGAGGTTCCACAGGGGCACTGGCCACTTCAGTGGCGGACGAATGTGCTTGACTCCTTTCAGGAAGCGAGAAACATCTGGGTGCGTGGCAATGGTCTTGCCATCCCTCCTGGGACCGTAGCAAGACAGCGCTGCCACCTGAACTTTGATGGAGCTTAGGGAGAGACCCTTCTGAAGCCCATCCTGCAGGAAATCCAGAACAATAGGGATAGTAGTCGCATGTGGATTGGTGCCATGAGTGTCGTACCAGGCTTCAAATACTCTCCAGATCCTTATGTAGGTGAGGGATGTGGAAAACTTGCGCACTCGGAGGAGTGTATCTATCACCGGCTCCAAGTGCAGGTTACGCTACCAATCCTCGTACCTCGGAGACCAAAAGTAAGAGATGTACGCCTTACCTGATCCTCGGCGCTTCCCGGCTGTAACCCGGGCGGTCTCCGGCTGCTGGGGGAGAGGGGAAATACCTTCACCGCCGCGCTCGAGGAAGTGCACCCGCTGCCTCTAAGCCGCCGAACTCGTCTCGCTCGGGGCTAAGTCCACGCCGGGACCGAGGCGCCTCTCAGCCAGGCCCGAGCCCTTCTCGCTCGGGGGCTAGATCCCTGCCGCGATTCGGCCACCGGACCGAGGCCTAAACCTCCGAGGGACCACAGAAATCACCTCGGGAAACTCGACTGGGGAAGGGACCCGAGGGTATCACCGCAGGAGTGCAGGGCTCGTCGTCTGAGAAATTTGGAAAGTAGAAAGTAGTATTGGAAAACACGCTCAGCGAGCGTGCAGGCTCTCCAAACTGCTTTGGAGATGGAAATTACTGAGTTGCTTCACTTCCTGTGGGGGTATATGTACCCGTGCTGGCGTCAGATCCGTCTCCAACGGCTAGCACGAGCACACTATACCCACTTGTTCTGAGTCCATCTGGCTACACGCTAGAAAATGTTGAAATGTCACTCCTAATAAACAAAGGTTAATATTGTTGATGATACTGAAAAGTAGAGTTAATACTTTGTAGTGAATTCTGGATTGTACTAGAAGCCAGTGTAGTGCTATCAGTGATGGGAGGATAAGGTACTTCAGTTTGGTATTCACTAAAGAAGGTCCTGGAGAAGGACCGTTGCTGATTGACAAGACCATGGATGAGGGTGGAGTAGATGAAACTCCGTTTACAGAAGAGAATGTATGGGAAGAGCCAGAAAAACTGAAAGAGGACAAGGCCATGAGGCCAGATGAGGTACAACCTAGGATACTGAGGGAGCTCAGAGATGTGGTAGTGGGTCCACTGAAAAACCTGTTCAATAGATCCCTGGAAACGGGAGTGATACCGTGAGACTGGAGAAGAGCAGTTGTGGTCCCGCTTCACAAGGGTGGTGCAAAGAGGAAGCTAGAAACTACAGCCTGGTTAGTCTCACCTTGGTGGTAGAGAAATTAATGGAGACTCTGCTGAAGAAAATTATAGTGAATTAGCTACAATCCAGTGAGTTGATGGTCCTGAGAAAGCATTGATTTACCAGGGGAAGGTCCTGTCAGATAAATCTGATTGATTTTTTTTGATTGGGTGACTACAGAATTGGATCAAGGAAGAGCACTTGATGTGATTTACTTGGATTTCAGCAAAGCTTTTGATACGGTTCTACATAGGGGGCTTCTGAATAAAATGGACAGCTTAGGAGTAGGTGCCAAGGTGGTGGAGTGGATTACAAACTGGCTGACTAACAGGAGACAGTGTGTAATGGAAAATGAAACCTACTCTGAAGAGAGAACAGTGTTAAGTGGAGTGCACTAGGGATCAGTTTTGGCTCTGGTTCTGTTCAATATCTTTGAGAGACATTGCGGAAGGAATAGAAGGTAAAGTTTGTTTATTTGCAGATGATACTATGATTTGCAACAGAGTGGACTCACCCGAAGGAGTAGAGAGAATGGAAAGTGATTTAAGAAAGTTTGAAGAGTAGTCGAAGATTTGGCACCTGGGATGCCATGCCATGAAGTGCAAGTCATGCATCTGGGGTGCAGTAATCCAAAAGAGCTCTATGTAGGGTTGACAACTTTCAACTGTCAAATTTCTGAACATTTGGAGATATTATTTAATATCTTGCTGATGGAGCTCAAGCATATGTGACTTATTCAACCTTCACAATCAGAAATATAGAATATAATAGCAGATATTTATTATTTATTTATTTTTAGTTTTTATATACCGATCTTCCTACATTAGATGCAAATCAAACCGGTTTACATAGAACAAAAAGAAACTTGCCAGATGGCATTACATGAAACAATGAACATTTATGCAACTTTAAATAACATTGTCAAGAGAATAAAAAACCAAGTATACAATTTGAATTACAATTATTACAATTTGAATTGAGATAAGGCCTCATCTAGTGTTCCCAGTTTACTTGCTGCTACAATATCATAGACCCCAGTTAATCTCTGACTTTCCCCTCACTCTGTAATCAATGATCCTCTTTTTTTGTCCCGTGCTTTCTTGAACTCTTATTGTTTTTGCCTTTATTGGCGCCACTGGTAGGTTGTTCCATGAATCCACCATTCTTTCTGTGAGGAAATATTTTCCAATGTTATTCTTGAGGCTACCTCTTTGGAGCCTTATATTTTCACCACTAGCTCTCAAACATCTTAACTCCACAAAAGGTTTGCTTTAACCAATCCAGGAGCTAACTACTGTTTTGTAAATTAAGGCCTATGATTAAATTGTGTACTGAAGTCTAAGCAAGCAATGCAAAATAAATGTGTCCAACTGTGACACTGTGAGCACTGTTTGGCTTATCGGAGGACAGATTCAAGCTGGATTATGGTTATTCTTTCATAAATTTTTATTGGTTATAGACAAGAAAACAAGCAGAACAGATCAGCTTACCTGAGCAATTTATAAAGAAAAGTCACAATGCAATTCATGGGATATTGTGTTAATCTTCCCTAGGTTTCTCTCTCTTCTCTGGGGCCTCCTATTCTCTCTAGGCCTAGCTTCTTATTCCCCCCTTCTAGGGAAATGCTCTGAGAATAGAGCTTCCTTATTGTGTATGGCTTAACATGGACCAGGCTAAATGCCTGGTACTGGGCTTTTAAGGAGGGTCTACCATATATTCCTTTATAACAACACTTACTGAATATAGTGTAGCTACCAAAGCACACATTGTATTGTACAATCACAGGGGAGGCTGGGATGCTCATCAGCAGCTGGAGGGCGAAAATCAGGACATTTCTGAACTTTTAACCCTTCCTCTTTTTTCAGTACAGTACTTCAAAATTCTGTACAGTCCAGAAAAATCAAGACAGTTGGCAACCCTAGCTGTAAGTGATGAGGTGAAAGACTAATGTGCATGGATTGGGAGAGAGACCTTGGGATATTAGTGTCTGGTGATCTGAAGGCAGCAAATCAATGTGACAAGGCTATAGCTAAAGCCAGAAGAATGTTGGGCTGCATAGAAAGGAATAACCAGTTAGAAAAAGGAGGCAATAATGCCTTTTTACGGGTCTTTTTTGAGGCCTCACCTGGAGTACTATGCTCAGTTCTGGAGCCTGTATCAACAAAAAAGGATAGACCCAGGATGGAGAAGGTCCAGAGAAGGTCGACCAAATATTGTGCGGTCTGTATCGGAAGACTTATGAGTAGAGGCTGAAAGATCTGAATATCCTGGAAGAGAGGAGGTGCAGGGGGGATATGATACAGACTTTCAGATACCTGAAAGGTTTTAATAATGCATGAACTTCGAACCTTTTCTGTTGGAAAGGAAACAGGACTAAGAGTCATGAAATGAAACTCCAGGGAGGGAAGACTCAGATCTAAAATCAGGAAATATTTCTTCACAGAGAGAGAGAGAGTGGTGGATGCTTGGAATACCTTTCCGGAGGAGGTGGTGAGGATGAAAACAGTAAACGAATTCAAGAGGGCATGGGATAAACACTGTGGATCCCTAAAGGTTAGAGGTTGGAAATAAATAAAAGGGTGCATCGGGGTAATCTGCATGAAGCAGATGGGATTACTACCATTAACTAATTAGCCTTGATGCTTCTGGAGCAAATGCAACATCGTTCGCTGCTTCAATGGCAGGGGTGGGGTGGGGGAATTTAATTCAGACAACAGCCAATGCTAGGCCCCGATTTTTACAGTCTGGGGTACTGATACGCAGACATTAGGGAAAAAACACAGGACTGATTCTGCATCTAAGCCCAAAAGCAAAGCATGTTCAAGCAGCATGTTGGACTGTAAATATTACGACCCTTAACAAAGCTTGGGGGTAACCAGCACGAAATGGCAGTTACTACCCTAAACAGAGACATGGTGTAACCTTCACAGAATGATGGTTACTACCTTAGGAAACTTGCTGGGCAGACTGAATTGACCATTTGGTCTTTTGCTGCCGTCGTTACTAAATATGACTGTCAGCATCCTATTCTTCTGGCAGTCAAGGTAGGAACCGCCTTCCTTTGAAGCAGGCACCAGCACTGCACTGTGGACTGGCGGCCAGAGTTACTCTCACGTGGCAGCAAGAAGACAAAAAAAAAAAAATTAAGTACCCAAGTACTTAATCGGAGCTGTAACAATCAGCAACACAAAAAGAGTTATTCACCATCTTACCTGAGGGAATTTAACAATGATATGGTGGGGAATGTTCATTTTATTGTGCACAAAATCAAATGTTTCTGTAAGTTTCCTCTTGCTTATGGTTAAAAGCTTTGGAATTTTCGTTACAATGTGCTGTATTTCATTATGGCGAAAACCGAGTTCCAGCTGGCACACCTGAAAAAACAGCAAGTCATAATTTCAGAAACTGTTTAGATCAACATTTCATCTATGCAGATGATACACAATTTTTTTTGCCCAGTAATGTTCAGGGTGAAGTTCCACAGGAAAATCTTCAGGAGATCATTAAACAGTTGAAAGACTGGTTGACCACTCATTGCTTATTTCTAAATATCAAAAAAACCAATATATTATGGGTAGGGATACGGCTCCAAAGATTGGAAAGAATTTGTGGTTATCCACAAATTTTGCGGTGCCTATACAGTCAGAGATCAAGAGTTTGGGGGTTCTTTTGGACTCTCAATTGTCAATGAAGTCTCAGGTTAGTCACATTATAAAGTTGGCTTTTTATAAATTAAAAATGTTGCGTCCGCTAAAGTGTTGTTACCACCCACATTTTTTCGATCAGTGTTGCAAGCCTTGGTTCTTACCCATCTGGATTATTATAGTACATTATACATTGGTTTATCAGATAGGGTTTTGCATTCAATGCAGATGGTACAAAATTCCACTGCACAGGTTTTGAAGGGAATTTCTAGAAGTCAACACATAATGCCAATTTTGAGAGAGTTACATTGGCTTCCTATTAAATGGAGAAGTAAATTTAGACTTATGACCATAGTTTTAAAATTTGTCAATGATCTCTCCCTCTTGTGCTTTGAGTGACTTGATAAGACCATATATTCTTTCCCGTGTTTTACGCTCCCGTGCTTTACGCTCCATACAGTCTAATTTGTCGGAGGTTCCATCTGTAAGGAATTTCAAGCTAGCTACAACTAGAGGTCGTGCTTTTGCTGTAGTTGCTCCAAGTGAATGGAATAAAATTCAACAGGAGGTGAAGCAATTAGAGGCGTTAAAAGACTTTAGAAAAGCGTTGAAGGCAGTCTTTTTTCAGATACCATTTGGATGATGCCTGTGTTGTAATCTGCAGCTTTTCAACAATTTTAAGTGTATGTCTGTATTTTATATATATTTTTATTGTTGGTCTTAAAATTTTATGATGGTCATTTGTAATCCACACCAAACTATTGTATGGAGGCAGCAGAATAAAAGAATTTTAAATAAACATAGTTAGTCCCTGCTCTTTTAAACTCCATATACATTTTTTTTATGCAGCACAATGGACCCAATTTATAAAAGTTGTTTTCTGCCACTTTGTGCTAAGGGAAAATGATTTTAAAATCAGATCCAAGTCAGTACACAATAAAAATGCAAATTTATAGGGACTGGATAACAGTGGGAATGATGTCTCTGCTTCAACTGTAAACTCCATGGAACTGGCACACATAGTAGAAACGATAAATAATAGTGGTAGTTGTAGATCCAGCTCAGGTCAGTAAATGACCAAATGCCATTAAGGGGTTATATGAAATAAAACTGGGGTCAGTCCAGTTCCCAATGCACAATTCTTCACATCACTCCCTAACCGTCCCTCCCTCCAAAAAACCCCACCCTCTGTATCATAGCTGGTACAATAATATATGCTTTCAATGGAAAGACTAAGGTGCCTGCTCCAGACCAAGTACACTGCAGGGCCCATATATATTGCTACTGCCTGTTCTTTGCCACTCATGAGGTAGTGGGGGAATGCGTGAACCTTTCAAAAAACAGCTTGCAAACTCAAACCCACAAGAAAGTTAAGTAAACTACCCATCCCCCTTAAAAAAAAAATTAAAAACATGCATTCACCTTCCTTAAAACTGTTTCTACACTGAGTTCAAGCAGGTTGTCCAATTTATAAAAGCTGCAGCAAATTCACTGTGGATTCCTGCTTATTGGCAATTCCACATCAAATCTACCAGGTATTCCCAGATTCACTGGGAAAACATTTTGACAAAATTTCCCCAGTGAATCTAAGGGAAAAAAAGAGAAAATTCTACCAAACTAACCAGGCTGAAATTTTCCTAATTGTAGTTCAACTTCAAACTGAAGGGTAAGAGTAGCTAAAATACTATGAGGTTTATTTTTAAAGCACTTGCACGTGTAAGTAGCTTGTACTCAGTCCATTCTGTTCTATTTTATAAAATACTGAAAGCATGCAGAGGTCATTACGTTTTGCATGCACATATCCACGCATAAAAAGAGGAGCTCCAGGGTGGGGCAGACAGTTACGCACGTACATTTAGCAACTTACTCATGTCATTTTACACCGGCTAATAATCTTATGTCACTGATAGCAGGCTTGTTTGCTGTGTACCATTAGTCGGATGACAGGTGTGAGTGAACTAGGAGGATCTCAACGACCTGGAGAAGAACTGGGCGAAACTGTGAAGGAATCTGAAAACTGGTAATTTCAATTACGCACGCATATTTTAAAGCAGGGGCTTTACACAAACAAGGCATACTTGTTTGTGCCTCTTGGCGTAATTTTTATGTTTCAATGTAAACCGATGTGATCTGTATTTTAATACAGGAACACCGGTATATAAAAATCTAAAAATAAATAAATAAATACTTTATTTTTGCATGTAAAATATACATTGCGTATATTTTTTTTTTTTTAAATCGGTAGAAAACGTACAGGCTTTTGATGCATTGCACGTGTTCGCACACAAGCATACATCCTGATGTATGTTGCGGGGTAGAGATATGCATGTATTATAATACATGAGTATCTGATACGTGTGTATACGTGGCCACGCGGAGCTGTCTGAAAGTTTTCTTAGTTAGCAGGGCCGTTATAGGAACTGGAATAGAAGATACCACATTTCCACACAAACTGACTATAGCAATGTTCACAGTGATACACCCTGCAGATATACTGACCAATAACAACGATCCATCACACAAGGAAAACTACAGCAGTAATTTGTTGTTACCCTGAAGGACTATCCTGAAGCAGCCATTGGAGTCACAAATGTGAGCTCTCAGATGTGCCCCATCATTTGCAAAAACATATGTAAGAGTAATATTACGGTTTTAAACATAAAACTTGATACATGACTTGCTAAGCTATTATAAATGAAGTAAATTAAGAAAAGTCAGACAAACTCACTGCCATGGTCACCGCTGGAATTGATTTGGCATCTTTTGCATTATGTTTAGAGCCCTTGGTTTCCCTGTGGCAGATTTCTCAGATTTCTCAAGATTTTGTGGCAAGAGTCAGCACATTCTGTGGCAGATTTTTAGAAATTTCTGTGGCAAACTTGCAAAATTTTGCATATATTTGCAATTTAAATAATGCTTTTTTTTTTTGCCAGGTGAGCACTGTGTCATACAGGCATATTTTTATGCACATAATGGCCTCACCTGGAGCAGTGAAGACGACTGCACACAGCGAGGGAGGCGCAGTGGCATCAGTACCATAGGACCAGTGATTGTGGCAGTGCTGGCAGCAGAAAGGCTGGTGGGCTTCCCGGGCCCCACCAGCCCAGGAAAAGAAAATAAATGGAAGTATCGGCAGCAGAAGGGCTGGTAATGTTCCCAGGTGCAGCAGAAGGGCCACTGGCATTTTCCAGGTCCTACCTGTGCTAGAAAGAAAGAAGAAAGCAGCAGAAGGGAAGGTGGCGGTTCTCAAGCTCCACCAGCAGCAGGAAGACCAGGTCAGAGCCCAAGGGGGGAGATAAAGTGAGGAAGAAGAGTGAGGAGGGGTGGGGGGAGGAATACCAGAATAGGTGGGTGACAGTAGTAGGACAGGGAGGGAAAGGGAACAGAAAGGGATAAAGGGAAGAATATGCCCACTCCCCCCCAACAGACATCTTGTGTTTGCCGTTTAGAACTCCCTCTGTTCTGGACAGCAAAAGGTCAGCTAGCTGCCTCCCACTGCAGTAGTCAGAGAGAAAGCAGGCAGAGCAGCGTGCCTGCGGGAGGCTGCATTCTGCCACAGGTCAGGGCTCATCAGGGAGCAAGACCGAAGCTTCCCCTAGCTGCGGTAGGGCTGGGAAGTGAGAGGAGGCTGCAATTTTGCTGGTTCCCGCATGTTGCACACGTTGTCCGGGGCTTGCTGATGTTACCGATGATGCCATGAACTTGGAAGAACGGCATATTTTCACTTTGGCCCAAGCCCTTAGTCTCCCATGCCAATACCATAGGAACAGGCCAATTTCACGGGAAAGACTGAATTTTGCAGCCACAATTATCATCATGGGATGGTTATGTCATCCCATGACTATGAAATATAGCAAGGAAGAAGCAAGGCAAAGGCAAAGAGAAATATGGAGGAAAAAAAATATAGGGAAGCCCAATACAGGACAGAAGATCAAAATGTGGGGGATAAGAGTCATAAGAACAAAAAAAGGGTCCCTGAAATTCTTGGATATATATTTTAAAAAATGGGGTGGGATCCAAATTCCATATTATAAATAAGTGGGATTTTTTTTTTAACCTCATAATATTACAAAAGGAAGCATGGTTATTGTTGCTGCGGTAGTTGGCATAATGCATTTTAATAGTTTTTGTAAATTCAATTTTCAAGTAATATCCACTTGGTGGCTCAGTCTCTGACCAGTGACTACAGGAGGAAATGAGAGGGAACAGGTGATGCTATTGTCCTATGCCCCCAGAATTTTGGTCAGAACCTAATTCACTGGCGCTCTATTTTTAAATTTACCAAACCGGTAAAGTTTTACTCTTTCACGCTCATACCTGCAGCAAAACTGCAGGCTACACTGCTACTTTTAAAGGGGCCTAGAGCTTTTCTCCCATTTTATATCTATGGTAAAATACTTAGTAACTAAGGTCCAAACTTTGTTTAAAAAATAAGTTATTCAAACAATAATTCTACAGATATGAACCTATCAGCATGTTATGAAAATGAAGAGGGCTATAGGATATGTTAGCAGAAAATATTTGTGGGGACTAAATAGCAGCCTCCATCTTCTGATTTATTTACCGATGTGTCACCTCCAAAACAGGTCTCCAGAGAAAGCCTTATCTGTAGAAGTTCCATGTAAAGTAAAGCCTGTGGTTCTGTTAAAAAAAAAAACCCCCAAAAAAAAACCCCAAAGAGGGAGATTCAAAATGGCACCATAAGGAACGGTCGCACTCACATTCTTCTGACATTCTTCTGACATTTTCCTGTGATTTTTCTCAATGAATTTCCTCAATTTCTAGGTATGGTCAGGTAAAGAAAAGGGGCAACTGGAAACTCACCCTGCGGTACCAGTTTGCATGTCTCTCCTGGCCCCATGGAGACATTAGTGATGTGGGAATCTTTGCAGTCTGGACAAGGGTCATTGGATAGAGTGGGAAGGGAGTCCATGCTCTCATTTCTCTCCCCAGTTCGAGAGTGCTGCTTAGCCCAGACATAAGGTCGCCTCCAGGGGATCCTGCTGCAATTAGACCCCCACAGAACTGGCTCACCCTCATCGCAGATGGATGAAGTTTGTGCAGAGTCTGAGTGTAAGGAGGATATCTCTGAGGGGGTTCATGCCAAGATGGCGCCGGCCATCCATTGCTCCTACCATGTGACAGGGGCCAACCAATGGCACTGGTAGCCCCTGTGACATAGTAAAGGTAAAGACTATCGGCACCATTTTGAATACTGGCAGCCGACGGCCGAAGTGCAGAAGATTGCTCCTGGACCACCAGGGACTTTTGGCAAGTCTTGGGGGGGGTGGGGGGGGGGGGTCAGGAGGGTAGAGGGTTAAAGTTAAATTTAAAGGGTTGGTATGGGGGGGGGGGGGGGGGGGGTGTTGTTTTTTTTCAACAAAGAGAACGATAAAAGTTTTCTGATCCGGGGAGTGGACAGAAATGGCCCTCCCCAGACCTGAAAATGAAATGGGGTAAAAAAAAAATGTTATGCCCTCCCCTAATTTGCTCCATAAGACGCACAGACGCCTGGGTACAGAGCTGGTTTAGCACACCATTTTTTTTTTTTTCCTGCTCTGAATCCTAGGTGCATCTTATGGTCAGGTGCGTCTTATGGAGCGAAAAATACAGTACACATCCAAGGTCAGCCAAGGTCTCTCTGGAACAACTACTCATAACCGAATCAGTAAAAGTAATTGAGTGCTTACCAAATACACTCCCAGAGAGCTGCAATTATGGAAAGTGAATTATCCATGCAGTTCCAATTCATAATGAAGCTAGCCTGTCAGCAGCTAACGTAATGGACAGAAATGCCACTCGGAGAGAACATTATATACTGCACAAAGTGACACACCCACTTAAGATTCTTAAAGCAATGTTTCCCAACCAGTGTGCCGTCAGACCTGATCAGGTGTGCCACAGCAGAGTCACCACTCCCTGATGCTCCCAGGCTCTGCTGATCAGTGGTGGCTCTTAAACATGCAGGAGCTTCTTTTCTAGCATATGTATAGTCACGCAAGCCTCACCTTCCTAGCTACAGCATTAGCCTCAGAGTATGGGAATTAATGGGCGGCATGCAGGCCGCCTCTGATAGACAGGCCCCGCTTTGTGCAGCACACACACTGAACACAGCATCGCCTCCTTATCCCCTTCTCCTGAGTCCTTACAGCCTCTATCCTGTACCCAGGATGAGAGAGACGGTCGAGCATACACTGAGCACTGGATGGGTCTCACCAAGTATTGGGAGCGACAACGGTGGAGGAGCTCTTGCAGTCAAATGTGCCAGCCAAGGTAACTAACAAATAACACAGACTTCTGCTTTCGCCAGGAAACAGAGGGAGAATTCAAAGCAAGGGATATAGAGGACGGTATAGAGAGAGGAGTCCGTGTATGAGGAGGAACAGAGTAGGAAAGGAGCAGAAATCTGCAAGTAGTAGAGAGTGGGGTGAGTCTGCAGGGTGAGGAACTGGGACAGAGGGGCAATGTACACTTGCTAAAAGACAGCTGATGGGGAGGAAGGGAAGTAGAGAGCAGCAGCAGGAGAGAGGTGAGAGTCCCCTATGCATAACAGGACCAAACTGTGACTTTGTGACTGCCGCCCAAGGAAGTGTTCAGAAAAATGAGTTGAAGCTGTGTAATTCGTCCTCCAGAGTCAATGCAGCCATGGAGATGGTGGGGGAAATTCATGGGCAAAGACAGGAGGAAAAAACCAGCAGCAGTTATCCGCATGCTATATACACAGCATGCCCCTGGGTGCAAGTGAGAGGATCCATCCTTATATATATGTGGCACAAAAAAAAAAGGAGATGGCCCCCCTTCTGTAGACAGATCTCTCAGTTTCTCCATGGACAGCAGTTACCATGCGAGTTTCAGGGCTACCTGGGGGGAGGGGTGGAACAATCGTTTCAAGGCCCTTTTGCAGTAGTCTCAGTACAAGTCCCTTTCCATTCCTGCAAGCCACATTTACAATCACAGTCTTTTCTATCCTAGCAGTGTGGTTTCCAACTTCTTTACTGATAGTTGATTTGATGACCGAAGAATATTTACAGCACTCAAGTTAAAGTTTAAATAAAGTCAATAAATAATAGGACAGCAGAAAGAAGAATAAACTTGTGACCTCACTCATTCTAGCAAAGTCTCTTAATTCCTTTGGAAGCACACTTAACATTTCACCTTCTCTTCTCAGTTACTCAGATTGAACATAGTTCCATCCTCCTTTCAAGCCCCATTATCATCACTGCTTAAAGTTCCAAATACTTTATCAGAACGCAAGCCCCAATTCTCATGTCTTTCCTGAAGTCTTCTTAATTACTTGATCTCTCCTTATGAAATACTAGATGGGCACACCCCCCAGTCAGCAGTATGCACAGTTCTTAATAAAATTCAGCTCCTTCCCTCTGCCAGGGACGGGATTCCTCTTTTTAGATGAAAAAAACATTACTTCTCAGCTATGTGAAAGACGCCTCTTCCCGATATAATGGAAACTGAATCCCTGGTACCAAAGGCATTCAGCTCCTGGTGGAAAAAATTTTTGATTCTAAAACAGGGAACATGAAAGGGTGGAAAACTTCCTTACCTTTAAATTCTGGCAGAATAAACAACTGAAGCTTGAAATGTTGTTGCATCAGGTCACAGACAGATCCAAACCCTGGAGGAGTGTTAGCACACAGTCTGAATAATTTATCCACACACAGGGATGCCCCAGTCCTCTGTGCACTATTCACACGAGAGTATCACAAATGGAAGTCTCCCAAAAATGGATTAAGAGAGTAATACAGCTACAAGTAGGATAGGGTGAACAGCTGACCCGCCAAAAGGGAAAACATACAATCCTTAAAGGATAAATTAGAAAAATAAAGAACAGGAGACAAACAGCTCCTGCCTTCAGAAAAACCAAACTAAAACCCATGAGGACTAATGGAGGTTGAGGATGATAAACAGCTAGAACACACCATCTGTGGCTACCATATGGGGGAAGTAAAACCCAAACCTTTTAACACTAACACTCTCTTTGAACCTCCCCATGTTTGTTAGTACATTCCTTCTGGTAAGGAAACCAATGGTTCCTTACATTTCTTTATCTATCTACCTTATAAATGGCCTGTGACCGACGGCCCGCAAATGCGCAGTAGAGACCAGCTCTACCGCGCATGTGCGGGCGAGCACGTCGCTCTGAACCAGCGTCAGAAAAAAAGAAAAAACAATGGTGGCGTCCAGTGGCAGCGGCAGCGGCGTTGGGTGGCGGCGTCCAGTGGCAGCGGCGGCGGCGTTGGGTGGCGGCGTCCGGTGGTAGCATCCAGTGGCAGCGGCGGCGGCGTTGGGTGGCGGCGTCCGGTGGCAGCGGCGGCGGGTGGCAGCGGCATGGCGGCATCCAGCGGCGGCGGCGTTGGGTGGTGGCGGCGTCCGGTGGTAGCGGCGGCGGCGTCCAGCGGCGGCGGCGTTGGGGTGGTAGCGGCGGCGGCGGGTGGCGGCGTCCAGCGGCGACGGCGTTGGGTGGCGGTGGCGTCCGGTGGCAGCGGCGGCGGCAGCGAGGGAGGAGAGAGAGAAGGAGGGACTGACAGAGAGGGAGGGACTGAGTGAGAGGGGAGGAGAGAGAGGGAGTGGGACTGAGTGAGAGGGAGAGAGGGAGTGGGACTGAGTGAGTGGGAGGGAGTGAGTGGGAGTGGGACTGAGTGAGAGGGAGAGAGGGAGTGGGAGGGAGGGAGTGGGACGGAAGGAGTGGGACTGAGGGAGAGTGAGAGGGAGGGAGAGAGGGGGGGAGGGAGGGAGTGAGACTGAGTGGGAGGAGTGGGTGAGAGGGAGGGAGGGAGGTAGGGGGTGGAGGGAGTGGGACTGAGGGAGAGTGAGTGGGAGGAGAGGGAGGAGTGGGAGGAGTGGGTGAGAGGGAGGGAGGTAGGGGGTGGAGGGGAGAGAGAATGAGGGGGAGGTGAGAGACAGAGGGATGTAGCCCGTTTTAACGGGCTTAACGGCTTGTATAGATATATGTGCAACCACATCTGCTTAAACCTGCTGGTGTGGGGGAGCCCCAAGAGCCTAATACCATAACAGAGGCATGCAAGTTAATTTCAAAAGTCACTAGAATATTGCTCCATTGTGATGGTTCTAGGTGTGTCTCCGCATACTCCCCCTCCCCCCCCCCCATTTTAAATTTTGGAAGAGACTGCGGGGGGGGGGGGGTTCAGTACTTTACCTAGCACTTTTTTTTTTTTTTTGACCATACGAGTCCACTCCATGTCTGCATTGCCTGCCCTGCAGAGGCTGGAGTGCCATACATTTTTGTTAATGTAAGTGTGCTTTCGGCTTCAAAAGGTTGAAAACAGTCTTACAGGTCCATACTCAAATGATTTATGCGGATAAGAAAAAGAAAAAAAAATACCTGACCCATTAATGGAGAAATTACTTACCTGATAATTTTGTTTTCCTTAGTGTAGACCAGAGCTTTCCAAACTTTTCATGATGGTGACACACTTTTTAGACAAACATAATTTCGGGACACAGTAATTCAGTCTACTAGCAAACCGGAGGTTAAAGGTTAAACGAACGAAATGTATTTCGACAATTTATGTATGTTTCCTTAAATATATACATAATAAAATGTTTCACGACACAACCTATCTTGTGAAAACCTTTCATTTATATTAAAAATATATAATATTCCAAGATTAATGTTATTGTTTTAATTTATGAATAACAATAATAAAACAAAGTTATTGTGTTATTCAATTTACCTCTTTAATGAGATATATGAGCTTGATGGGATGAACACAGATTTTGAATATTTGGTGTTAATAAGAAAGCCCAAAGGGTCTTCTGCATAATTTTAAAAAGCTGGCCAATTTCACACTATATAATTATTTGATAGCCTCATTCAACTAATTCTATTTGGCTATGAGAGTGAAGTCTGGAATTTATAGGAAGGGACAGAATGTCAATATAAATCCTGCATCTTCAGTTCTCTAACTCTGTGCATCCACTGAAATTCCCCCAAACAAAGGAGCTTGGATGTTTCCCTTACAGCTCATCATAGTAAAAGATATTTTCAAATGCTGGTGTCACCTCACAGTAACAGCAGCACAAACACCTTCCACTGCCAGGCACATTGTGAACTAAAATAAAACCTCGCAAAAAAGACACTCAAAATCTATACTGCAATCCCATTGTAACATAACAGTAATAACACCAAGGACTCAAACAACAATACCCCTACCTGTGAAAATGCAAAGGTAAATATTACACTGGGTCCTAGAATACCAATACACCACCTACTGAGGAAACAAAACAAACCCGATTGCTATAGATCGCTATGCTAGCAGAATCTCTCATCATGGTCACACACACACAAAGCAGAGACAGACCCTCACCAAATACAGAATACAAAATAAAGGAGCACAAATTAAACAAAAACTGAAATGGAAACCCCAAGAAGCCAGACTGTGTATTAACAATGGAAAAACAGAACCACCATTCCTCATAAAACAAATAAAATCAAAAAACATAAAGCATCAGTTATAATAGTAAAACCATACTAATAAAAGAATATTTTAAAACTACTGATAAATAGAATTTCTATTAATTAAAATCATATACATTTTTTACAATTTCCCAAACACCAATAAAATATTTAAAAACAGCACATATATCAAATAACACCCAATAATTAAAACTAATAAGGATTCTAAAAAGCCCCTGCTGTCCATACGTGGGAGCTCTTGATTTCCAGTCACCCTGATATTGTCCAGGATAAGGATGTTATCCTCTCTCACACAGACTCACATGTCCATTCTCTCTCACACATACACTGTCACATACATACACATTCATGCTCTTATACCCACCATAACCTCTCGCTCTCACAGACACTGACACACTCTCAGGCTCTAAGACACTCTCTCCCCCTCCACACACAAACTCTTACTCCCCTGGATTTTCTCATACACACTCGCTCTGGCTCCCTCACATACACACACACACCCAGGCAAGTTCCCAATCATTCTCACACAAACACACACACCCAGGCAAGTTCCCAATCATTCGCACACACTGAAACTGACCCCCAGGCAGGCTCCCATTCATTTTCACACCACTCCCTCACCATCCCCCAGGCATGCACACATTCATTCTCACACACACACACACATACACCACACACAGGCTGGCATCTATTCTCACACATACAAAACCCCAGGAAGACACCCATACATTCTCATGCACTGACACACCCTCAGGCAGGCACCCATGCATTCACACACATACACCCCCAGGCAGACTCCCATTCATACACATGCACACACTAAAGGCAGACCCCCTCTCTTTCTTTTGCCAGCAACCTCGGAGCCTCTCTCATTCCTCTGCTGCCACTGTCACTGCTGCCACATGGCTATTTGGGAGGCGCTGATTGCTGCTATTGGCACTGAAGCCCATTCTGCTGCCTCCTCTGTGCAGGCCCCGTGGGCTTCCACTTCCTCCATGTTGATCTCGTACATTGTGAGATCCGCATGGAGAAAGTGCTACTCTTGCACATTACCAAAGATTACATGTGCCAATCAGTAAAAAGTAATTTATTTGGTTTTTTTTACCTTTGCTGTCTGATCTTAGTTTTCTAATCGGTTGGTCACAGGATTTTTTGTTGCACCTCCCCTTTCTTATTTTTTTGCCAATTCCTTTCATATTGTCTTTTTTTTCTATTTCTTTTCTCTCCATCTATCTTCTTCCCTCATACATTCAGTCAGGTTCTCATTCTCACATGCTTTCTCTCTCTCTCACACACACACACACAGGCTCTCACATGCTCTCTCTCATACAATCATTCATACACAAGTCTCTCTCTTGCACATGCTGTCTGACTCTCACACACCCAGGCTCTCTCTCACTCCCACATGCTGTCTTGCTCAAGCACAGGCTCTCACTGTCACATGCTGTCTCACACACACACACACAGGCTCTCACATGCTGTCTCTGCAAACATTCAGGTCCTCACTCCCACACCCAATCTCTCAACTCACCTCATACAGGCACCCAATCTCTCAACTCACCTCATACAGGCACCCAATCTCTCAACTCACCTCATACACGCACACAACTCATCGGGCCCTCAGCTTCTCTCTTACCTCTGGGCCTCCTCTTCACGGGTTGCTGCAGGATGGGCTCTGCAGCGGCCCTGATCTTCTCGGGCCGATCCGCGGTGGAGACCCTGCTACCGGGCCTCCTCCTCTTCTCGCCCGCTGCAACAACGCTGCTCCTCTTCTGCACGTGGCTGATGCTCCACTTCCTTCCTGCCCGTACGGCTCCGGCAACATTTTTCTTCCAGGGCCGTGCGGGCAGGAAGGAGGCGGAGCACCTGCTCTTCCTCTTTTCTGCCCGTGCGGCTCCGGCAACATTTTTCTTCCGGGGCCGCGCGGGCAGAAAGGAGGCGGAGCACCTGCTCTTCCTGCTTTCTGCCCGCACGGCTCCGGCAACATTTTCCTTCCGGGGCCGCGTAGGCAGGAAGGAGGAGGAGCACCTGCACGTTTCGACGTGACCTTTTTCTTCTTCGGGCCGTGGTGAGGTGAGCTCCACCACGGTCCTACCGATCTTCCTGCTGTGTGTCTCCGGCACACAGCACAGCGATATTTCACTGCTCAGCCGCCAGTGGGATGAGCTCCACCGGCGGCTGCATTGGCTCCCACTTGCCGGTGTGTCAAGTGCACCGGGCTTGCGCGGCACACTGCAGGCGACACACTAAAGTGTCGCGACACACACTTTGGAAAGCTCTGGTGTAGACAGATGGACTCAGGACCAGTGGTTATGTGCTCCTCTGCTAGCAGATGGGAAACGAAGTAAGATTTCAAAGCTGACGTCACCCTAGATATACCCCTGTGGTGAGCTCAGCTCTTCAGCATTCTCTTCAAAAAGCCACTGTGGATATATAGTTGCTTAAATAACTTGATTAAAACCGATTAAACTTGATTTAACTGATTTCAAAAACCGGAGACTGCCAGTGCAGTCAACCAGTTAATGCCAATACCGGACAAACTGCGGGTGTCTTGAACTAGAGGGTAGGCAACGGCTTACCCGTATTTGCTTAGTCTCGAGGTTCGCTTTCCTTGGTCTTCCTTCTCTGAGGCAGCCGTGGGCGGGATGCTGAGTCCATCTGTCTACACTAAGGAAAACGAAATTATCAGGTAGGTAATTTCTCCATTTCCTAGCGTGTAGCCAGATGGACTCAGGACCAGTGGGATATACAAAAGCTACTCCCGGACAGGGCGGGAGGCTGCCCGTGGCCCACTTAGTACTGCCCTTGCAAAGGCTGCATCTTCTCGGGGCTGAACATCCAGGCAGTAGAACCTGGAGGTGTGTAAGGAGAACCACATCGGCGCCTGACAGATCTCGGCGGGTGACAAGCTTGGTTTCTGTCCAAGAAACTGCCTGGGCCATAGTAGAAAGAGCCTTAACCTGCAGTGGTAAGGGCTTTCCTGCCTCTATGTAGGCTGCCTTGATTACTTCCTTGATCCAGCGAGCTATGGTCACCCGCGAGGCCGCTTCTCCTTTATTCTTTCCGCTGTGGAGGACGAACAAGCAATCCGTTTTGCGCACCGGTTCCGATCTTTCCAGTATCGGCACCAGTAGTCTGCCGATATTTAGATGGCGAAGAAGGCGTGAGTCTTCCGAGTCCTTATGTTCATCCGGAGATGGTAGGGAGGTGGCTTGGTTCAAATGAAACTTGGAAACCACTTTCGGTAGGAAAGAGGAGTACGGTGCACAGCTATATGGTTCCAGGAGTGAACCTAAGGAACGGTTCCCGACAGAATAGTGCCTGTAGTTTGGAGATGCAATGAGCTGAACATATTGCCACCAGGAATACCATCTTCGATGTTAAGAGGCGTAGTGACAGACCACGCGTTGGTCTGAAGGAAGCCCCTGCTAAAATGTCCAATACCAATTGAGGTTCCATAGGGGCACCGGCCACTTTAGGGGTGGCCAAAGTTGCTTAACCCCTTTTAGGAAACGGGTCAAATCCAGGTAAGCTGATAGATGGATTCCGTTCACTTTGGCTCTGAAGCAGGAGAGAGCTGCTACTTGGACCTTGAGGGAGTTGAGTGACAACCCCTTCTTCATACCGTCCTGTAGGAATTCCAATCATCGCACCAGGCTTTGAATATTCTCCAGGTCCGTATGTATGCCAGAGATGTTGAGAACTTGCACGCGCGGAGCAGGGTGTCAATCACGGCCTTCGAATAACCGCGCTTCTTCAGGCAAGTCCTCTCAAGGGCCAAACCGTAAGAGAGAATAGAGAGGATCTTCGTGAAGAATCAGGCCCTGCTGGAGAAGGTCCCTGTGTGGAGGTAGACACAGAGGGCTCCCCGCAAGGAGTCTTTGCATGTCTGCGTATCATGGGCGTCTTGGCCAATCCGGGGCCACTAGTAGAACTACTGCCCTGTGGTGTTCTATCTTGCGGATGACCATGGGGGGGAAGGCGTAAAGTAAGTCTTCCTCTGGCCAGGTCTGGACAAGAGCGTTGATCCCTTGGGAGTTTGGCTCTTGTCTGCGGCTGAAGAACCTGGGGGCTTGGGCACTGAGGGAGGTGGCCAGAGGGTCCATGGCTGGGAGGCCCTAACAATTTACTATCAGTTGGAAGGCTGTGGCTGACAGCTTCTATTCCCCTGGATCCAGGCTCTCTCTGCTGAGGAAGTCTGCTGAGATGCTGCTGTTTTTTCCTGCGATGTGGGCGGCCGAGATCCCTTGTAGGTTTTATCTCTGCCCATGACATGATAAGGTCTATCTCCAGAGACACCTGCTGGCTCCTGATTCCTCCCCTGGCGGTTGATGTAGGCCACCATTGTAGTGTTGTCCGACATTACTCGAATCGCTTTGCCTCGGAGTCTGTGGCTGAATCGCAGGCACGCTCGTCTGACTGCTCGAGCTTCCAGGCGGTTTATGTTCCATCCCGCCTCTTCCTTGTTCCATTGTCCCTGGGCCGTCAGTCCCTTTCAGTGGGCTCCCCACCCTCATAGGTTTGCATCCGTGGTGAGCACGATCCAGTTCGGTGGGGATAGGCTTACTCCTCTGCTTAGGTGGTCTTCCTGTAGCCACCACTGAAGCTGAGAACGTACCTCTGCTGGCAGTTGGAGGCGAATTGAGTAGTCCTGGGGCAGTGGGTTCCAGCATGACAGTAAGCAGCACAGGAGTTGTCACATGTGAGACCTTGCCCACGGAACGATCTCCAGGGTTGATGCCATGAGCCCGAAGACTTGAAGATAGTTCCATACCTTGGGGCGTGCCTTGGTCATCAATTGTCGTAATTGTTCCAGTTTCCTTCTCCTCGGTGGAGGGAGGAAGACTGTTCTGTTTGGTGTCGAAACAGGCCCTCAGGTACTCTAGAGACAGAGGGCTGCAGACTGTTCTTGACCGTGTTCACTACTCAACCGAGCTCCTGCAGTAGGTTCTTGACTCTGCTGGTCACCTGCTGGCTCTCTTCCGAAGACTTTGCTCTGATCAGCCAGTCGTCCAAGTAAGGGTGTATCAAGATAACTTCCTTCCTCAGTGTTGCCGCCACGACCATCATATTTTTGAAGAATGTTCTGGGGGCGGTTGCGAATCCGAAGGGTAGCGCTTGGAATTGTAATGGTGTTCCAGTACTGCAAAGCGTAGAAAACGCTGGTGATCTTGATAGACTGGAATGTGAATGTAGGCTTCGGAGAGGTCCAGGGAGGTTAGGAACTCTCCTGGTTATATTGCCATTATTACGGAGCGAAGAGTTTCCATGCAGAAGTATAGTATCTGCAGAGGACAGTTGACGTTTGAGATACAAGATGAGTCTGAATGATCCTTCTTTCTTGGGAACAATAAAATAGATGGAATAGCGCCCCATATTTTGTTGGGGCGTAGGAACCTGAGTTATTGCCTTCAGACTGAGTAGTCTTGTCAGAGGGCTTTCCACTGCCAGTCTCTTGGTGTGGGAGTGGCAGGGTGACCTCATAAATTTGTCCCGAGGGATGCTGTGGAACTCCAGAGAGTAACGTTCTTGAATGAGGTTTAGTACCCATTTGTCAGACATGATCTCGACCCACCATTGATAGACGAGGGAAAGTCGACCCACTATTTCCTCTTCTTGTGGATGGGTTGTCCCATTCTCATTGGGGAGTTCGGCCGGAGCCTGCCCCCGGGCCTGTTCCTCTCTCGGTTTGTCAGTTCCGAAAGGGCTGAGACCTTCCTGAGGGATGAGGTGCCTGGAACTGCGAGTTCCTGTAGGGTCGAAAGCGTTAAGAGCCCCTGTCCCTAGTTCTTCTGGGGGAGGGGTTGCTGGGATCTTTTACCCCTGTTCTCCGGTAGCCGAGGTACTGGAGATTCGCCCCGCTTGCTGGCTAACTTTTCCAATTCGCTTCCGAATAAGAGAGATCCTTTAAAGGACATCCTTGTGAGATTTGCTTTAGAGGTCGAATCAGACCAATTTCGCAACCATAACTGTCTTCTGGCCGTCACTACCGAGGCTACTCCTCTGGCTGAGGTCCACACCAGATCTGAGCTTGCATCTGTCAGAAAGGCTGCTGCTGGTTCAATTGTTTCACTAGTATATGTTCCTGAGTTGTTTGCCTCTCTCAAGAGGAGCAAACAGGAACGTGCCACCAGTGCGCAGCAGGAAGCAATCTGCAGTGTCATTCCGAAGGCTTGCTTAAATGGATTCTAATCACCTATCCTGAATATCCTTCAATGCAGCTCCTCCCTCAACGGGAATGAGACTGCATAGACCATGGCGTACACTTTCGGAAAACACAGGCGTTCCTTGGTCGCTGGTTCCAGAGGGTACAAGGCTTCCAAGGCCCGATCTCCTTTAAAGTTGGCCTCCGGGGCATCCCACTCCAGGTCAATCAGTTCCTATTTGGCTTCCATCATTGGGAAATAGCAAGAGGCTTTATGAAGGGACACAAAGATAGGGTCCTTCTTTGGTTCCGCCATAGGGTCCATGCCTGGAATACCCAGAGTCTTCAGAGTCTGGGACACAAGGGCTGGTAATTCATCCCTGTGGATGAAGCGAAGCATGGTTCGGTATGGTTCCAGGCCTGGAGGGATTTCTCCTTCTTCCAGGGAGCCGCCATCATCATCTGAGGTGTCCAGGTCCCTGTCAGGGAAATTCTTGGTTAGGTGAGGCATGTCTCGAGGCATCCGAGCCGGGCCGGGAGGATCTTGTGCTTCTGGCAGGGGTTGAACCCGGGGCTGATTGCGCCTGAAGATTTGCAGCCCTAGGAAAAATTCTAACCAGGAGAAGGTCCCTGGGTCCATGTTAATCCCAGGGAGAGTCTGAATAGGGGCCCCTGAGGAGCCCTCATGGAGAAGCCATTTCGGAGTTGCATAGATCTGGGGTGCTGTCATATGTAGTGGTTCCAGACCTATCTTCAGACAGTGAGGGACCAGGCTTTGGTCCCCCCTGGGCTTCTTTGCAATGCTGACAGGCAGGACTCCAGTTCAGGCAGAGCGGCTCTGATGTGGCAGGCTGTGCAAAGAGAGTGCCTTCTGGGCTTCTTGGATGCCTGTGCCATTGCCTCTATGTGTAGGCGCACAGTAATGTGCTTCAAGGTGCTCGCAGTTAAGCGAATGAGCACAATGCGCGTGTAGCTGTAAGCACGGCTATGCATGTAGTTGTGTGCACCTTGTGCGAGCGTCTATATTGGATGCGCACAAGTTGGGCGCATCGGCCATCCGGCCTGCCCTGCGCGAACCGCCGGTTGAGAAGGGAAGATGGTACTGACGCCCCCCGTGCGTAAGATGTCACCTCCAAGGGTCTCCACGTGTGTGGACCCCTGCACTGTATCGGAGCCTAGCCCAACCAAGACTGCTCAACCCGATCTGTGCTCTCTTTTTACTTCGCCGGAAGAAGAGATGGAATCGGTACGGCAATCCGAGCCCCGGCGACCTGAATTTAAGGTTTTCTGCTTACCTGGTCTCGGCGCTTACGGATTGCGTGGCGGGACGGTCTCCAGCTGCGGGGGGAGAGGGCTTTACGCCGCACTCTGTTGTGTACCCACTGCCTTTCAGCCACTCTGGGGGCTAAATCCATGCCGGGTACCGGCTTCCGGACCAAGGCACACCTCTGAGGGATATAAAAAATTACCTCCGGAATTCAGTATCACTGAAGGAGAGCGGGACTAGATCTTCTTTAAGGTAAAAAAAAAATCTTGTTCTTTGTTGTAATTCTTAACACTATTCTAGTGTGTGGGATAGTGGCCGCATCTGCTAGGAGACAGAGATACTGAAGAGCTGAGTTCACCGCAGGGGTATATCTAGGGTGACATCAGCTTTGAAATCTGACTCAGTCTCCCATCTGCTAGCAGAGGAGCACATAACCACTAGTCCTGAGTCCATCTGGCTACATTATAAGGAAAATATACATTCTCCCCTTGAACAAAAGTTTTGCCAGACAAAGACAAAAGACAAAGTCAAATGTTTTGTGCAAAGATACCCAGATAAAAAGAGGGTGGGGCTAGAGGAATGGCAAGAGCAGGCGAATATGTTTAGCCAGATAGCGCCATATTGAGTGCTATCCTGCTAAATTTGTGCTGATATCGGTCCACACAATAATAGCTCTAAAGTTACCTGGATATGTTTTCTGCTGAGTATCAGATAAAGTTATCTGAATAACTTACCCACATACCAGCTTTCTGAACATGGACCTCTGTGTTGCTTTCTGAAGTAGGGAATACTGTAAATAGAACTATGTAATTGCCAAAATAGGAAGAAACTGAAGTCATCCGCTCTAGAAAAATTTCGTATGATATCTGATCTGTGATCACACCTAAATTCTAATAGAACAAGTCCTCTCCAAAAACAAAACATTTGCTGGCTTCCATCTTGTTTGTTTATAGAGATGGCTCACTAACTCCTACCATTTCTAATAGATAAAGCGCAAGCAGAATTACCTTAATGGTTTCTTTTACAGGCTCCAGGCTTCCCGTTAGCAACCTTGGCAACCGAATAATCAGATCTCGGGTCTGTTATTAATAAGAAATGACAATTATTTCATAACCACTTATTACAAACAACTTCAATCTTTTGGCGTACTCACATTCAAAGGCAATTATGACGAACATTACAACAAATTTTCTCATTTGTTTTGCTATGGACACATAATTCAGCGTATTGTGTAGCAGTTCGTCGCACTGCTACCTCCATCTGTCCTCTGTTTACAGAACGCAATTGCTGAAGAAAGTGCATACGAGGCAATTTTATCACTAAGTTTTCTTCCTTCTCTAGATTTCTATAGTCAATGAAAACACCCCAGTATTTTCAAAGGGAGAAAGCAAAAACAAAACTGGAGCAGTTGTCGTGCTGGAGGAAAGCTTGGATGAAAAATAGGGTGAGGGAGTACATTTTTTCTTTTTTAGTTTTATTTTTAATGCAATTTCAATTTAACAAAGCACAAACTAACTTTGTATAGAAATGAGATTAACAAAAATGTATATTACAAGACAATAATATATTCAAACCTATCTAAATATAGCCTCCCGCATAAAAGAAACAAGTGAGGGAGGGAGAGAAAATGAGGGAGAAATAAGGAAAATATGATCTATAATGGAAAGACGATTAATTTAAGCTAAATACAAGATTTTACTAGATCTCTACGAGAGCAAAAGCCTCTAGCCTCTAAAAAGAACTGAAACCTTTCTGAATGATATTTAACAAAACATTTACAAGGATAACGCAAAACAAGACGCACCTAACGACAAAGTATCCTAAGAATCAAAAAAAGCCTTCCTTCTCTCTTGTATTGTCCATGATAAATCCGGAAAAATCCTCATCTTTTGATCTAGGAAATCTACATTTAGATTCCTAAAATATGCAACCATCACTTTACTTAAATCAACTTCAGAAAAAAAGGTAGCAAGTAAGGTAACTTTTTCAATAATTTCTGACCCAGATGTTTCCAGAAATTCAGTTACGTTGAGAGAAGAAACTGGAGCATTTTGAGCAAACAGTATTAGACCGAGGAAAAGATGGTAAAAATGTGAATTTATTCACAGCAGGGAGCATCTGAAGGCATGCTCCAAGGCTTCCACTAAATATGTTTTAAAGGTGACCCAGGGAACTTCTCCCACAATTTTAGGGAAGTTCAAAATGCAGAGATTAAGCCTTCTGTAAAAATTGTCCAACAGCTCAATCCTTTGGGACAGCACTCCTTGTTCTTTAGGCTTAGAAAGCTGTTTCCCATGCTCTAGTATTTGTGTCCCAAGTCTGGAAAACTGAGGCTCCAATTTTAAGGCAAAGGAATCTATTTTGGTAGTAGAGGCACATAAAATTTGGCCAAACTTTGCAATCATGTGTCATAGAGAATCCAGGGTCACCACTGCTGGGTTTTGGAGAAAGTGTGAGAGTTCACTAGCAGAGGAACCTTCTTCGACAGCCAACCCAGAAGTAACAGCCACTTTGGAGAAACTCACCTGCCAAGACATCCGATGCTCGACAAGACAAATCCTCAATGCTGGGAGCCACCTCAAGTTTCCGTAAAGATGAAACAGAAAGGAATCCCTCCTCAGCCCCTTCCTGCAAAGGCACTGGATAAATGACATCATCCTGCGACGAGGCTGCTTCCCGGGAGGGGTCGCTTCTTGCTGCCGGTGGGGAATCTTATTCCCAGGTACTGAGGGAAACCTTCTCCTCAGGCTGGGCCAGTCCTCCCACACCTTGCCCTGCAACGCGCATCTGACCTCCGGGTAGAGCAGGAATCGGAGAAGCAAAGTTAGTGATAGTCTGCTGACCGGGAAGGTAAGCATGCTTGGAGGGAAAAACCCTCACCTTTCCCTTGCGCTAGGGAGCCATGTGGAAATTGATGTAAAAAAGAAGTCCAAGGCAGCGAGTTCAGTGTCTACCAGCTCGCAGTCATCTTGCTCCTCTCCCGAGGGAGTACATTTTAACACTGGGAAATAGAAGCCTCAGTAATCTGGAGAAAGGATGAACAAGGTGGGTGGCAGTTGACCACATCCACCATGGTTTTAACTGTTTCTGTTTTGGAGGGTTACTTCTAAACTGTAAAACAGAACAGTAAAAATGAGGAGGGAAGTGTAAAGCAGAGTTGCTTACCTATAACAGGTATTCTCCAAGGACAGCAGGATGTCAGTCCTCTCACATGGCAAGGGGAGGTGGGGGGTTCCAGAATCGAACAGATCCAGTTGAATAGTGCATTTCCCCCCCACCCCAGCGATGAGTAATCAGACTATTGGCTTTCGAGGTATTCTCAGTAGGTTCCCTCTTGATGCCTTGTTTTCTACTCAGGAAATGGATTGTTTTTCAAACCCCATCTTGCAGGTTGGCTTAGCCGCTGAGTAGCAGCCGCCCTCCGTTGGATCTGAAGACCTTCCATTGGGAGCTCTTGCTCCACCATTGCACTTTGTGCAACAGAGATGCCTTGTGGCAGGCAATGAACTACCCGGATCAGGACTCCTCATACAGTTGGGGGATTACCTCTCCTGGAAATCTGCTCCCCAGTAGCAGATGAGGATTTCGTGATGCCCCTACTCATTTGGTGTCGAATATGGGTGGCACTCAACCTCTGAAGGGAGGTTTATTCTCTCTCTATTTCTTGACTGACATGTCTGCCTTCCGACAGCTTGCCATTTCTAGGGCTGCTTGGGTTGGAGGATCCAACAAAAGCAGCTCCCCCCCCCCAATATTGTGGGCACTTAAGGGTTCTTATTTCCTCCTTCAGGGGTGACCCTGTCAATAGATATGTTAGTTAGCTGACAAGGCAGTCCTTATCCATGCAGGCATTTCCACTTGTGTGCCACGACTTTATCAGATGGAACAACTGGTTATCTTGAGCCATAGGTTTGAATCCTATGCTCGGTTGGTGGGCAGTCTGCTTTGCTGATCAGATGCTTTGGTACCCCAGGGTTCCCAGATTGGTGAGACAGTCCTCTTCCACAGGACTGCCTCTTGCAGAATTTCTGTTTTCACTCTCAGCAGAGAGGTTTACAGACTTCTTCCTCAAATTGTTCTCATCCTGCTGGAGTCCAGGACTCTCTCAGTATACGTTGCCTCTGAGGGGACATGGGCCCTGTGGGCTGTGCCTGTCTAAGAGGCAACTCTCTGCTGGGATAGGCAGGGCATTCATAGGGTTGGAAAGTCTCCCAATTGTGTTTTCTACAACCTGGAGGTTATTTCCTTTGTCATGCAGCCCAGGGGTCTGCCTCCTTGTGTCGTTCACTTCTTTTGACTTTCAGTCAGACGATCTAGGAAGAAGCCAGGGGGTGCATGAGAATGGTTGTCACATATACCTTCATGGAAAGGTGCACTATGCTTTCCCTGCTTTGGCCAGATCCCTGGCCAAGGTGCTTTCTTTTCACCTGGCTTCCCCCAATGGTGAAGTAGGTTGTTTAGCTGAGCTTCAGATGCAGCTCATTGCCCTGCTCAGCGTCTTGACTTGGGGCTCTCAGTGAAGGAGTAGCCCTTCATACCTTAGCACTCTGTTTTTATCCCATCTGACCATGAAGGTCAGATCTTATACTTGTGGTAGTTCGGTAGGTGGGGTCTGCTGCAGACCCTGATGCTTCTTGCCGCTTCTTCTCCAGGTAGACATTTGGATTCCATGCCTGTTCTTTTTGGACATACTTTAAGCATTGCTCTGCATGCCCAATCTGTCTTATACTCAGGTGATAGTGAACCGCAGTTTTCTTTCTGCTGGGCTCTCTAGTCTCAGCTGGTTTTTAGTTGTCTTGTGACACCAAAGACAACAACAACAAAAAAAAAATTTGTGGTCTTGATCCAAAAGCTTTTTCTCTTGTCCTTGGTATTATTTTTTTGTGTGGCTCAGTGGATTTCTCACCCCATGCTCGCAATAAGCCCCTGCCTTCAGACGCCTTGCTGCAAATCAGGGTTTCTTCTCTGTTGTTCAAGTCTCTCTGAGGTGAAAAAAAAATCAAACTTTTTCCCTCCTAGTGCCTTTATAGGTTGTCTACTCAATAAAAATGGGGGCGGGGGGGGGGGGGGAGTGCGGTGAGAGGAAATAGTGGTGCTTGCGCACTAAAGGGTTTTCCCATTTTTACTATTTTTGGCAGCCTCTAGCTTGAAATTCACCCATGTGTGAGGACTGCCATTGTGCT
Organism: Rhinatrema bivittatum; assembly: GCF_901001135.1. Taxonomy (NCBI): domain Eukaryota; kingdom Metazoa; phylum Chordata; class Amphibia; order Gymnophiona; family Rhinatrematidae; genus Rhinatrema; species Rhinatrema bivittatum. The sequence continues at coordinate 711,982,056 of NC_042616.1, forward strand.
TGTCCTCGGAGAAAGCAGAGTTGCTTACCTGTAACAAATGTTCTCTGAGGACAGCAGGATGTCACCTTATCATTTTATATGTTTTTATATTATCATTTTGTTTGTTCTTTACAGCTTTTTGATTATTTAATGATAGTTGGTTATATTAGTCTTTATCATGTTCTTACTGTGATGTCACTGGAGCAACCAATGACAATCGCTGCTCAGGATGCTGCCTGCACTCTACTGGAATGTGCATACAGCATGGCTGGCGCCTGCTTGCCTTTCAGTAGGTAGGCAGAGGTGACTGCCTCCTTGATCCATCTGGCTATCGTAGCCTTGGAAGCTGCTTCTCTCTTCCACAGCCTCCATGTAACACAAAAAAAAAACCCTGATCTTTTGAAAGGAATTTGTAACCTTTAGGTACCTTAGGATTGTTCGCCGTACGTCCAAGAGTTAAAGTTAGGAGTTCCCATTTCCTTGCCTTTAAATGTTAGAAGGGATGAGTAGGAATGGGGAGATTACTTTAGGCAAGAACAACGGAACCGGTCAGAAGGTGAAAAAGTCTGGTGTGAAAACCAAATAAGGGTCCCTGCATAACAGGGCTTGTATCTCCGAGATATGCCTAGCCGAGCAAAGGGCCACCAAAAAGGCTGTCTTTAAGGAGAAGTCCTTCAAAGATGACTGTCTTACTGACTGAAAGGGAGGAGGCATTAGGGCCCTAAGAACCAGATTAAGGTCCCACTGTGGGATCAAGGGCTTAAAGGGGGGGGGGGGGGGAGGGGGAGCTAATACACTTAGCCCCTTTGAGGAAGCAGGTTATATCCAGTTGTGTGGCTACTTGCAGGCCCTTAACTAGCCCTCTGTAGCAAGAATAGCTGCAACCTGCACCTTCAGGGAGCTAAGCGATAAACCTCTGTCCGGTCCAATTTTGATAAAGTCCACAGTACAAGCAATGCCTGCCTTCCAGGGGTAGACCATACAAGTTTGACAAACATTCTCTAACATGCCATATGCAGATATAAACTAGAGACATGGAACATTTTTGGGCTTTCAGCAAGGTCAAAATGACTATGGAGGAATAGCTCTCTCTCTCTGCAGGCATGTCCTTTCAAGGGCCAGGCCATATGACAAAATGGAGACAAGTCTTGCCATAACAACCCATTTGTCCTGTTAAAATTACATTTTAACACTCGGAAATGGAGGCCTCAGGAATCTGGAGAGAGGACGAACAAGGCAGGAGGCAATTGTCAGCAACCTCTGTGGTTTAACTTCTGTTTTGGAGGGTTACTTCTAAACCTCTCTGTATAACAGAACAGTAAAAATGAGGAGGGCAGTTTAACAGTACTTAATGGTGCAATGAGGCACCATATCTATGGAATGCACTGGTAATAACACAAACCAGGACACATGTGAGAAAGGTGGGGCTGGGGCTGGATATTTAGAATTTAAAAAAATTAATTAATTAATTAAAAAAAAAATTTGCTGCTTGGTCTGCCGTCCTAGGCTGGTTAGAGTCACATGCACTAGAGACGGCATGTTTCATTTAGGGGAGGGTGGGCAAACAAGCAGCTACCTGTATTATGGGATCGCTGGAGAGGAGACATCTTTTCAGCTTCTCCCCTCCCACCCCCCCGACAGGACCAGTAAGGTTTCCTGCTGCTTGCCAGGCATACAGGAATTTTAAAAGGGGAGAAGAGGAAATAACTCAATTAAAAAATCACTGCTCATCTAAAAACAGGAAAAAAAAAAAGTTAGGAAATAAAGAAAACTGGCTGAAAAAGCAAAAAAAAAAAATGTAAATCGGAAACAAGACAGAGTGCTGGCAGATAACACCACCATCAAAAGCAAGGAAAAAAAGGCAAAAATCATGAGAATAAAAAAAGAAAGCATAATGGATAGTCAGGTATCGAGAAAGACAAGAAAAGATCATGGAACAAAAATAAGTAAAATAGGAAAGGAGAAAAAGACTGGAGAAAAACAAAAGAAGATGAGCATAGAAGAGATAAATATAAGATTAAACAGAGAAAAAATTATAAAATTTACAGTGAACGGAAAGAACTTAAAATGAAGCAAACAAAAGATGAAAGAAGATGAGAAGAAAACGAGAAATGATTACCCTAAAAGAAAGCAATAAAGCTGAATAATGCCATTAAGAACATGTCATACTGGGTCAGACCAAAGGTGCATCAAGCCCAGTAGCCTGTTTCCAACAGTGGCCAATCCAGGTCACAAGTACCTGGCAGGATCCCAAGGGGTAGATAGATTCCAAGCTGCTTATCCCAAGAATAAGCAGTGGATTTCTGCAAATCTACCTTAACAATGGTTTTGGACCTTTCCTCCAGGAATTTGTCCAAACCTTTTTTTTTTTTTTTTATAAACACACAGCTACACTAATAGCTTTCACCACATCCTCTGGCAACAAATTACAGAGCTTAATTATGTATTGAGTAAAAAAAATATTTTCTATTAGTTTTAAATGTATCACCTATTGACTTCATTGTATGTCTCCTGGTCTTTGTACTCTTTGAAAGAATAAACAACTGATTAATGTTTATTTGTTCTATTCCACTCATTTTATAGACCTCTATCATATTTCCCCTCAGCTGTTTCTTCTCCAAGCTGAAGAGACCTAACCATGTTAGCCTTTCCTCATAAGGGAATCATTCCATCCCCTTTATAATTTTGGTTGCCCTTCTCTGTACCTTTTTTTTTTTTTTAATTCTATCTTTTTTGAGATGTGGTGACCAGAATTGCACACAATACTCAAGATAAGGTCATACCATGGAGCGATACAGAGGCATTATGATATTCTCTGTTTTATTCTTCATTCCATCCCTAATAATTCCTAACATTCTATTTGCTTTCTTTGCTGCATATTTGATCATTTGCTCCCTTTTCTAGATGATTAATGAGTAAGGTGAACTCTGGATCCAGGACGCACCCCTCGGGCACTCCACCATTCAACTTTTTCCACTGGAAAAATGGTCAAAGCATTCCAAAGGAAAGGACCTTGTTAGCTGACAGCAGACTGTCTTGTGCCTTCTAATCTCATTCTGTTTGGTCCAGGCAAAATCAATAAGTATAATTGTGCTGCTCTTAATGCTCTAACAGGACAATGTGGAATTAAAAGATTTGCCAAATAGCTAGGTGTACTCCTATGAATGGCCTTAAAGACCAAGCAAAGAACTGTAAAACAAATTTGATATGCAATCAAAAGCCAGACGGGACAGAAGGTAAAGTTTGTCTATTTGCGAATGGTACTAAGACCTGCAATAGCGTGGACACATCTGAAGGAGTAAAGAAAATGAAAAGTAATTTAAGAAAGCTTGAAGAAGAGGGGCGGATCCAAGATGGCCACTTGAGAGGACGTGAACTGCGCTGCTCTGCAGTTTGCTCAAGAATTACCTTGTTTTTTGGTTTCCTGAAATTTGAAATGCCGCATAAGAGGAAGGGGAAGGTTAGGGTATATCCTTCCGAACCCACTCTCCCTGCAGACCAGCAACGGATCATCAAGCTCAAGACCCCCACTACGAAGTTGAGGGCGTCTTTCGCCGTTGGAGAAATAGAGA